>NC_143583.1:65983256-66309800 GCF_048544385.1 Mastigoproctus giganteus | reverse complement strand
CCTGTCCAGAAGAGGAAAAAAACTAATATCTTATGATCGAAATTTGAGAAAACAATCGCTTCTAACTATCTTGTCATGTAGAGGATGAACGAGATGAGATGACCTTTCGTGATTATCTGGAGACGTTAGGGAGAACGTGTTGATAGGGATGGAAGTAAGAAGGGGGAAGTGAGAAAGAGATAATGTTCATTTTCCGTGTCAAATTAGGCCCAAACAGGGTTCACCTTATCTCGTTTTTCGCACTTAAGGTTAACTCAGTTCTGCGCTATCGAAACCTATCTTTGTAGATCAGCTGCAGATTCGTTCCAAGGTGTGAAACGTGTAGGTGTCGGAGCTCAAAGGCCATCGTATATTGCCATCGATGTCTTAAGCGAGCGAGGCCCCCCTAGTCCGTTCTAATTTTCAGAAGGCGGGAAAGAGGGCAGTAAATAAGGAAGATGCGAGTAAAGAAAGTAAAATTAGCTGCTGCGAAGTGCAAGAAGACGTGACCAGGTGATATTTATCAGCACGCGTCTCGCACCATACACAGGATCCGAGAAGATATTGCTAATACCACTTCATTTGTGCGATTAAGCTTTCTCAAGGACACGCATCTTGACAGCTTTTCTCCGATAAATTACTCGAATGATAGCCTGCTAACAGTACTTCACACCTAGGTGGGCGGTTGGCACCTGGGGTGCCAACAGCGACTTTTCCGTGGGTGTTTATCAGGGGATTACCTTCAATGGATTTCAGGTTCTGAGACAAAGAATACGCTGCCCTCAGTTTTTGTGTGCTTAAACTTCGCTGTTTATGTAATATTACTTATTTAAGTCAATAAACGCAATAACGTAAAGAGATTAACAAATCAAATCATTTATTTAAAAAATAAATAAATTAATAAAACGCAATATAGACGAAGTCCTGGATTTCTAAGAATATTTACCATTCTAACTTCGCAAGAAATTTCTAATAAATCATGTTTTGGAAACAATTTGAAATGATTTTTGAAATTTTGGACATTTTAACACCTTTTAGTTAGATTAGCGCAAAAGTATTTTGTAACTTTAATAACATTGTACTAAAGAAAACAGAATTTTAGAAGATGATGAACTCTAGTAAGGATTACATTAATTGCTAATGAGATAAAGACTTCTTTAAAAAGATTACTCACATGTTTAAGTCGCCTCAGAGTTGTTATATTTGTAAAGAAATGTTTATCTCATTTGTGGTTATTATTTGGATAACTAGAAGTTCCAGGCTATAATTCTCTAAGATTATTATGATTCAAAATATAGAAATTAATTTAAGAAAATGGTATAAACGAATTACTAGAAAAATTCGTTAAAACTACAAAATTCCACAAATGAAATTAATACTGCCGTTAATTAAATAAATAATCGATTAATACAGCTTCTTTCTAAAGCATTATAAACCAACGTTAAGTATTTATTAATAGCCATTAAGTGCATTAACCAGCAGGTCCCCTTTCGTTCTCAGAACAGCCTGGATTCGTTGTGACATGGACTCAAAGAGGTTTCGAAAGTGAGATACGTGGATGCTGGCCAACGTTTACTCAACTGCGTCTCACAGCTATTGCAAATTGAAGGGTTTTGGATTTATGCTCCGAATAGTTCATGACACTCAGGTGATCTACTGTTATTCCCACCTCTTTGTCTTATACCTCCCTCTTCTTGGAGGGCGTCTCCTCCCAGAAGACTCACTCTGTTGCTCCCCATCCTTTAAATCTACTCCCCCTAGCTTTCCAACCCTACTTTCCAACAACCCACTCTCCAACTTACTGTATGTCTTCTACTTCGCCCCCCTAATGTCTGCTTCTAGAATTGCCTTCATTTCTTCCTCGCTGATCTATCACTTTTACACCCACCGTACACCCCTATTGTTTCCCACTCCTTTCAACAGTATTTTCCAAAGACAGAATAACTCAGCCACTTTGTGGAAAATACCAGTAAAAAGTGGAGTTTAGCAAATCGCATTATTCAAATAAATAAATAAGGTAATTATTCAGAAGAGCCAGTGCTCTTCTGAGTTTACAGTTAGATATTTTGTAACTTTAAATTCTTTTTAAAGCAGATCATGGATTCATCTAGAACAGCGAGTCATATCATGTCAACCGTTGTCGTGATTGATGAAGGATTTGCCAGCACTGATTCTCCTATGAGTTACAGCCTTTTTTATTGCACCTATTCTCAGTTTCACTAGCTGAGGGGGGTTTCATTTCTTTTTACAAGATATCGGGAATTTTACGAGCTAAATTCAAAAAGTCAACACACTGTCAGGTATGATTTTACGTCCGAATTTTGTGTCTAAATTCACTCTAGGTGATCGTTAGAGACACAATTGGTTTGATGCAATTTCGGGCAATGTACTCTCGAATCCGATCCCAGAAATTGATCAACCGATAGTGAATGTTTTGGTTAAGCAGGAGAACTTAATTTGGGAACTCGATTTTAAGGGAGACAGAGAACAGATTCTGTAAGAAAGACACGTGGCATTGAAGCAGCGCAAAACCTGATGTGTTACAAACAATATTTAAAGCTTGTAATGGTTCCAGCAGGTACATGACTAATGATTTAAAGTTTAAAAGAACTGATGAATTGGTTGTGAATAAAAGGTCATGTTGAAAAAGTATTGCACCATAGGACAAAACTTTCTTATCTGCATTTCTTCCCAGGAGGGATTTCATGATACGAAAGACTCGTGGATTAAAGCTGGTCGTGAGGGGATCTGCGAAGCTCATGTGGAAAGGGAGGAGGAAATTTCTCTCAGCATGGTAGATGCAATTTATTCTGTAAAGATGGTACTGACTGATTGAGCCGTATGCATTAAAGGAGTTGAGCAAAACGAATGAAGACGGTCTGTTCTCCTTCGAATGGACAAGAGTCATGGGACACAAATATAGAATCTCAGGGAATAACAGAAGACTGTATCTTATGAAGTACACCTACTAAATAGAGAGATATTTTTCATAAAATATATTTAATACATATATTTTAAGATTTATTTTCTTATTTTGCATCTAATTGACCGCTATCTTATTTAGCCTACTAAACAGCGCAGATAGCGATGAATTAACTCCATCTCAACATTCAACCAACTCTTACCAATTTCGGCACCAACTTTAGCTTTTAATATTTTTACTGCCGATAAATACAGGCTGCTCTGTTTATACTCCACCATGACCACTTTGATCGGAAGTTTTCAGCTAAGCTAATCATCTGACAAGAATACTGCCATTAACCTATTTTGCGGTCAAGTGAATTTGAACCAGTGTAAACTCAAACGCGTGTAATACAGTACTGCACTTTCATATTTGGCGCTCGATAACGGCATAAGCTTCTTCACGATTAGGCCAAGAAAAAATATCGCGATAATGTTTTGTCTTTTAATGTTTTATTATTTTGTTTTCTACGCTTTAATATATTCTAAATTTAAATTTAAAATTTTTAAAGTTTGAATTTTATTTTATTTTGATTTAATTTCAGTCTCAACCTTTCGTTTTCTTAATGATCTTATTGAGAGATTCTTGAGGCTTAAAGAGAATGAATTATTTGATTCGGAAAACCAACTCTTATTTGTAAAGAGACATTCCAGTGAGACAGTACATCGGAAATGGTTGCGTCCAGCATTGTCGGAAACTGGATCTCTTCAGAAGACAAATCAAAGCGGTTGACATTAAACAATCTGGAAGCCACAATTCTCAAATGGACAGCTGCTCTGATAAGGATACTGAGGAGAAGCCCCAATCTCCATACGAAACGACAATTCACCTTCTAATTGTGGAACCTTGAAAATGCGAGATCGCTGTCACTTTTTTTATGTACGGAGGATGCTGGTTGGTACGTGCAAAGTGAGCCCAATGACATTTGCAGTTCGTCGACTGTGGCGCCTTCGTTATCGCGGGGAGTTCTGTCGTGCGAACGGAAGGAAGAGATAGATTTTCATGCTGGCATCCCACCGTCGGAAATGGCCAGATAAAAAGGCAAAAGAAAAATGACAGGTGTCAGAGCTCGCTTCCTTCCCCGTGGTAAGGAGGTGTCTGTCTGTCCATTTAGTGGATCGCTGCTTGGTGTCGAAGCACATATTCTGGTGATGTCGGTATTAGCTCATCGTATTACTGGAGAAATTGATGCCGATGCTCGCGAGCGGAGAAAAACTGCCAGTCCGCGCACACTTTAATGGCCGTCTTCCAGAGGTCATAATTCTTCTTGAGAAGTTCACAGTCATTGCAAAAATTTTTCCAATTTGTTTTCATTTTCGCTACTTGGGGATGGTGGAGATATATTTTATCCATTCTGCACCAGTGGCGACCTCGATGGACCTCGCGGTAGCTTTTATGCTGTCACGTTGCTGCTCTGACAGAATATAACGACATTACCTACTTTATGGTTACCAACTGTTGGGGATTATATCTCCTGGAATTGCTGGATTGATGGGTCTGGTTCGACTTCGAAAAAGTCACGTGAACGTTGATTTTTAGCCCCTAGTTGCTTGAGAAATTAGTTGGAGATTAAATTGGAGATTGTTGGAAACATTTGTAAATTGACGGGCTGGTGAATATATTTTTATTTTGAATAGATGAATACCTTGTCAGATCATTTGTACAGATTGGTGTTTGAATACCAACCCACGCATATAGCGCAGGGAACAGTGTCTTTGCTCAGTCTCACATCGTTTGGAAAAGGGCTCGATTCGATTCATATTGCCCTACCGAAGTTGAGAAATAATACCTATTAAGAAAATAGAAATTTTAATCAATTTCTTCATTCCCGGATTGTCGATTTTGGGGGAGAGTTGCATGGTTTGTGCCAGAAAATTCAATTTTTTATTCAGGAAAAAAATTTAAACCAACAATAGAACATGAACGATTTATAAACAGAATGTAATGATTATTAATGACCTTGGTTGTCTTTCTGCAGATTCTGAATAGAATCTGCAGAAAGACAACCAAGCACGATTTAACCAGCACGATTCCGATCTGTCAAAGGTATTTTGAGGACTATAGAAGAGTTCCTTAGATATTAATTCATTTCATAGAATTCAGTACCACACTAAAATTAGCCTCGTATTTTAATTATTGTAAATTTCTTAATTTTTATAATAATTTAGACGAAGTTGTGTATCAAGCTTTGTTCAGATGGCATAACAGTGAACATTAGTATATTCTCCAGAGCTATAGTTTTTGTACAGTAGTTTTTATAGCTCTTGGTGTCGGTGTCCTGTGGTTAGATTTTACCTGGTGGAAATAATATTCTCTCTTGTTACGAGATGCTGGTTTCACTACCGAATATGTTTAAGCAAATTACTGACAGATGTCAAATTAACTCGGTTTCTGTAACTTTGTTTTGATTTAAAAATCATTGAAAGTTGAAGTGCACTCGCAACTAACTGTTTTCTCCCAGTTGTGGATGAAGTTCGTGTGATCAAGGGACTGGCAGGGATCACGCAACATTTCGCTCATTCTTGTGTTATAAATTCTTCGCTGAGTAAAGTTTATATATTTATATTGTGCAAAACTTATATGGATCTCCAGGTTAATGTTTTTTTAATTCACAAAGGACATTCGCTTATGATCAAGATTAAGGAGAGTTAAAAGAACACTATTTGTATTCTTTCTGCATATTTTGCAATGACATCACGTTTAAGAATATTCATTGAGAAGATTCTCTTTACCCATTTTTAATTTTTTTTCACTAGTCGGGTTAGGTTAGATTACAATTTAGGGTTAGGCTATGATAGGTTACATTTGGTACAACTAAAGCTCTGAGGTGTCTGCTGCTCCATTTATTCTTCGGCCGGTTCATTGGACGAAAATCCCTAGTTTTCGTGCGAAAAAATACAGTCTTCACGTGAGACAGGCTAACTCAGCCGATTTGAAGTAGTCGTGTCAAAGGCCCATAGAAACTCTTGTGTCATTGATGGAATTAGAATCCAGGCTTTTCTCACCCCAAGAAAGATGATTATAACTAAAATGTAAGGTGAGTTTTCCTCTGTCTCATTCTGCTGTCTGCGCGGTAGCACAGTGGTATCGTCACGGTCCTCCACGTGTCATATTTGAGGTACCCATAATTCATATCAGGAGGCCATTCATACCGTTTTCAGTATCCCTAACTGGGAATAAGCTGTAACGATTTTGTACGGATTGGATTGCAGTTTAAAGATTGTCACGCTCGTTTGAAAGTTTGTTAGCGAATTGTTTTGAAAAATGTTATTAATTCCATTCTTTCTGCTCACTGTCATGATAATCCTTCCCTATCTCCTGGAGAAGGATTATCATGATTCTGTATGAATAGATATTGCCTTTCCTTATTTCAAGGGAAAAAAATATATTAAAATTCTTTTGGTGCGTTAGCTACTTTACACCATATTACGCCAAGCATATTATATCTCACTAGAAAAACCTGGGTTCCTGGGGAAAAAAAAAAAAAAAAAAACATGCAACCATCGCCTTAAACCGAACAACTCAGCCACATTGTGAAAAAAAGCCCATGAAAATTCCCCTCGTTATTGAAGGTATAATTCGAACCCGGGCCTTTTCCACCCGGTGTTGGGAGGGCAGTGATTGTATACACAGTGCTATCCACAAAGGAACCTTCTGTTTTCACTGGAAGATATCATGAACTCCAGACATATGTGGACATCGACGAGGATCGAGTGCGCCAAGAAACGTGGCATATTTACCTCTTTGGACAGGGAGTCTGTCCAAAGGTAACAATGAAACATAAGTAAGAGATGAAGGCGTATCAGGCTTAATGTCTAATTCGCAGATGATATGAATGTTGGAAGGGTAGTTAATCCCAGTAGTGAGAGTCTGCTACTACTCCAAGATTTAGACAAATTAGGTGGGTGAGTTAGGAAATGTCAGTTGAAGTCACAAATCTGTCACAATCAGTTGGACAAATTGAGGTACAAATTTGTACCTCAATTATAGCAATAATCCCAGCTTAACGTACCAACGTATTAAGTGTAGCAATAATCCCAGCCTAACGTACCAACTCTGTGGTAATAAACTCGTGGCAGTGAAAAATGAAGTTCTCCGTGTAGTGCAGCCAAATTGTAGGGACAATCCTGTGATTTTGTCAATGATATAGAGGCATTTTGCCCGGAGGGATAAGGTGATTATCTCTTTATACAAGTATAAGGCACCGGTTAGGCTACATCTCGACTATTCATACTGGTCTGAAGCCTCGTGTTAGGAAGGATATAGATCTATTGGAATGTGTGCAGAAGAGAAGGGCAACGAGATTAGTGAAGAAAGGTGGTCTTGCCAAGAAAGGCTTCAGTCATGCAAATTGGAGGGTCTGAAGACTAGGCACCTGCGAGGTGATCTGATTGAAGTGTTTAAGGCTTGGATGGAATAAGCACAATGCTTATGACATTCTTCCTCTTTCTGAGATTACGCACATGAGGGAGGGCATCAAATTGAAGAAGGATGGTTGCAGAATAGATATAATAGAGATTGCAGAATAGATGGAATTTTGTTTTCAGATGGATGTTGATTGTTCGAACAATCCTGTCCATCCCCTCCAGCGAACTGTTGGAAGGGATGGACATGTGAAATGGGAAGGTAGCTTTTTTTTTTTTTTTTGGCTTTATATAAAGTTGCGTTCTTGCATAATTTTCCAGTACTAATATTATTACTCGTAATAATAAAATACTTCAAGCATTGCACTAATAGGCCCAAACCCTGCGTTTCGTAATCCCATTAGGTATTTGCGTGATAAAGTGGAATGACGTGTTCGTTAGCAGTCCACTGCTTACGACAGATCCAGAACTCTCTGGGCAGTAAAGAGACTACTTCTTAAAAACGCCTAAGAGTAATCAAAATAGACTTAAAAGTCTTGAACAAGGAAGTATTCTCATATTTCTTTGCGTTTGAGCTGCGACAACTGAGCTGTAAGAACACTACCATTATTTCTATGATAGAGTTTCATTAACAGAATTTGATTTTTCTGTTATATCTTACCAATACAAAAAATAACACCTACGAGCTCTGAAAGATCGTAGTTGTCATTCGTTGAAAAAAATCTCGACTATTTTTTTCTTAAAAAAGAGCGTACTGGTAATGTAAAAACAAAATTACATTCATTGGTGGGAATTAGACTTCGAGTTAACAGATTTTCTAGAAGGAGAAATGACTTCATACCTACCTGGATATGCAACCAAGCAGACGTTTATGATGTACATTGCCGGACAAATTAAAGTACCAATCAAGAAAACCTGAATATATATATATATAAGTAGTTTTGACCGGGCGCATAGATTCTGGGACTTAAGTGGCTGGAAAGTCTGTGGATTGGATCCTCTGGCAACATTAGCATGAACAG
Source organism: Mastigoproctus giganteus (assembly GCF_048544385.1). NCBI lineage: Eukaryota > Metazoa > Arthropoda > Arachnida > Uropygi > Thelyphonidae > Mastigoproctus > Mastigoproctus giganteus. The sequence goes on along the minus strand of NC_143583.1, from coordinate 66,301,473 downwards.
AGACAGGGGAGTTAGGCTTCACCCCCTTTTTGAGGCGGTGGTTCTTGCCAGAGATAAACGTTTTAGTTTTCCACGCCCCCAGACCACTTCCGGTTCTGGTACACGTGAAAGGAATACCGAGTATGCGCCTGGTCATCCACGTGTGCCGTGAACCTGGTATTTAAGGATTTGTCGCTTAAGTTTCATTATTGCTGAGGAAGGAGGCAGACACCTCCGAAAGCTTCAATAGTGTTTCTATCGCTTTTAAATTTATATTTTAATGCATTTTAACTTATTTACTTATTTTATTTTATTTTTGTTGTAGACTAGTTTTCTGTAAATAATTAAATTTTTGTAAATATTATTTCACAGTCTTTTGTATTATTTTATTTTATTATTAAATCAGTTTTAAACGGTTGGAGTATCTGTTTAAATTTGTGGTTTACTAAAGTAGTCTTACTAAAGAGTCGGGCAGTTACTCTCCCAGAATACCCGAAGTACTTCTATTAGAAACTATTTTCTTTGCTTTTCACTTTCTGCTTTCTAACTCTAAATTGTATACTTCAAAATCTATTAGAGTAATTCGAGGGACGTTGAGGTGCTATTGCTTTTCTTACTCTTACTTCCTTTCCCCTTATGTCAGCATAAGCCTCCTTGTTAACAGGTATATATCAAATACATTACAACTCACATTAAATTTATTGTTGGTTCTCATTTTCTGTATTATTTGTTTCAGAACTATTTGTAGGGCTAGCGGTTATTTTGCCAGTTTGCTGCTAAATTTTAAAATTTGGATAATTTTAGATCATTTGGACTCAGCTAAACTTGCAGATAACAAACAGGAACAGATAGCCTTCTCCAATTATTGATTGGATGTATTGAATGGTGCTAGACCTCCTAAACGTACCATTCAATGTATCCTAATGTCAGTAGTTTGCCACACGATCATCATTTTATTTTATTTTATTATTAATTATTTGTTTATTTATAGGGTAAACCTAAATAAACTAGCTCAGGATATTTAAGTCTTTTGACCTCATGGCTCACTGGGTATACTTTTATAATGAATATTCTAAAATCTTATCTTCCTTTTTGGCCTAAAGGCTAACTCTGTATGCATAATACATGCTTATTCTTTTGATTTGGCCTTAGGGCCCTATGGTATTACTTTTAATGTACAATATTGTACTTTAAATGCTGTTCAAATCCTTATCTTACATACTATTGTAATTATATATATATATATTTCTTTTTGTTACACATTTAACTGAATAAGAATTCATATAACGATGAAATTAATGAAAATTGAACAAAAAAAAAAAAGAAAGAAAGAAAAAATTGATCCTGAAATGAAAAGTTATAAATTATATATTACAAGTATGCTTAGAATCGGTTAATGACGTTCTTGTTTATCCTCCGGGACGACCACTAGGTCATAGGATTTGACATTTAATTATGTGGACATTTTCATTTATCAGCTCCCTCCCGTTTAATGCTACCTGGGGAATTGGCTCATCCACATTAGGGGCTGTATTAAGGCAAAATAAATAACACGTAATTTTAAAATTTTAAATCTTTTGTTTTCTCTTTTATCGACCTCTTAATCCCTGCCATTGCCCAAACTCTTTAAACTTTATGGCAGAGTTACCACCCCTGCCATCAAGGACGCGGGTCTCCACTATATAGTCTTTCACTTAGTCACATTTAAATAAAAATCCTACACGTCTGAATTATGGGAGTCCCGGCGAATTTTCAAAAACTCCAATCTTTGTTACAAGCTTATACGTGCTCAACCCATGGGAAACTGCACATGACTGAAAGATTTCTTCCCTCATAAATGATGATGATTTTACAATCGCTGGTTGATCTGTACCAGTTTTCCTGCGACAAACAGCACAGTAGAAGGATCTTAACAAAAGCTTGTGGTCTGCTCCCCAGCCATTCGGGGGACAAATTTGAACTGTGAAAAAAACACCATCTGTGTTACTCTATTCTGTGAACCACGAAGTCCTGTAATCTTGCTGTATGGAGCAGTGGTTCACATGATATCTGTTCCTGGATTGGACTTTATTAATTCAAGTTTGATATTTTGTTATAATCATTGTTATTATTGTAATTATTAATAATTATCAGTGTTATTATTTATCTTCTTACTATATCTTATGATATTACTATCCATGTAAAACTCCTGGCAGCGTGCCGTGATGGGTACATTGTATCATACCTCTATGCACAGTAAAGATTATTAATTAATTAATACTCCAACTTTAATTCAATACGTACATTCAATGATCACTGAATTGTGAATCCCACATCTATAATGGACTATGCCCCATAGTTTACAATATAAAAAAGCAAACAGCTTCTTACGATAGAGTAGTGGAAATTTGGATCTGGTTCGTGCATGTAAAAGTGCTAAAATAGCAGTCATGGGACATCACAGAAATATCATGGAGTTTCATGATTGTGGGAGCTCGTGTGCCGTGTGCTTCCATATCGGAAATGGCACGTCTTGTCAGCTGCCCACTGTGGTTAAGCTATCTTAATACCTTAACCACAACCTTAATAAATTGGGGGAAGGAGACTCAATCTCCTGGGATGGTTGAGTCTCCTTCCCCCAATCCCTTTCCTCCACCTTGTGTCGCCTCTGGTGACCTGGGTGCTCACCCCACCACGCAATTTCAACTCCCACCTTCTGTACCAGGGGTACCCTTACAGTCCCCCCCTTTAAATCAGGCGAGTGCCTCAATATTGCCCCCTCTGTTCTCTATCCCTTTTATTTTGCCCTCTTCCTATCTCCCCATTGTATCCTTTCCAATAAAAATTTCTTCTTTTTTTTTTGGGCTCTCCTTGGATGCATAGGCTTCTCCAGGGTTCACCACGCCAGAGTTTGCTTCTCTCCTAATGTGTCCTGGCCCGCCCTCCCGTGGCGGTGACGGAAACTGGGGTTGTTAGTGGCTCTCCACAGCCCCCCAGGCTAAGTGGCCAGAAGAACAACACAACCCACACTAATACTTTAGAAAACACACACACACTAACACACACCCTGGCCCTATGCAGAGTATTACACAGAGTAAAAATGCAGAGTTGGGGGAGATCCCGGTGCCACCAGACAATAAAACACTATGTCACTGTGATCGACATGTAATCAGTTACCTGTAGTGCGCGGAATTTTCAAGGTCAAATAAATATTTCAATTATTTACTTGGGTTTACATAGGACACTTAGGAAAAGGCCTTTTGTTTCGGGTTCCATAATGCATGAGGAATATTGTTGCATCCGAAAGAGCAGGACGAACATATTTAACTGAAATATTTACAAATTGTACAAATATTAAAAATATTTAGAAAATACTAAACCACAGTATTTACAAATATACAATAAATATTCATTAATATACAAAAAACGTTACAATGGAACATCAAATGTTAGACAGTGAATCATGCACGAGGTTGGTGAACGTTATGGAGGCAGTTGTCAATAATTAATTGCATTTGTAGTGACGTAATTGCCTCACTCTCTTCTCCCATTGGCTCGAATAATTATCACTAGGAGGAAAACTTTTTTAATGTATAGAGAGATATTATAATATTATATTACAATATATTATACACAATTTTATATTTATAACATATAATTCAATATTTTATCTCATATTAGCATATTGATGTTGACATGCACATGGCTACACTTACACACTCACATGCATCCACACTCACATACTTACAACTTTATGTTAAAAACATTCATTCCCACACACATTCTCTCCATCATTTAATATACATTTTTCATAATCTTACATAAGGCTTTGTTTGTTTGTTATTTGGCTTTTAGGAGCATTAGCAACTAAGGCCATATTGCTCCGGGATATGCGGTGGTCATTCCCTGACCTTTCCGCATCCTCCGTATTTGGTAGTGACGGGCTCGAACCCCGGTCTAATCAAGAAGCGTGTGCTACGCACTGCTGCTCCTTCCCACCTGGCTACGTAGGCGCCTTTTCTTACATAAGGCAAGGAACTTATTCTGACAGTCCAAGGTCATCAGTCTTCCTAACTAATATGTCACTAATCAGGGGGTTGTCACTGTTTTTGGTTATCAGGGTTTGGGTTCTTCGCCTAATGTCAAAGACCTGTTGTGCGAATTCCGAAAATTCCATGCAGTCGGTGTCTCCAGACATAAAAAAGGTTCTCATCACCAAGCGGAAGTGGTCCTGTTTAATCATAATGATGCTTCTGTGGCTGTGGTATGTGAAGAAATCATAAAGGATGTGCTTCCAATCCTCGTCAACTCCACAGGTGCATCTAGGGTCTTAGGTCCTAGGATCATGGATGAGCACAAGTTGTGTTAGTTTTGCATCACCAGGACATGGAATTCATGTAATTAAAAAGGCGGAGTTAAGATTAGGAGCTTACTTGGGGGGGGGGGAGCTTGAAGAAAAACAGAGATATCTGGATGAAAATATATACTAGCGACATCTGCTCTGGTGTTTTCTTCCCATCTGGCTTGCCATATTTGGAAAAGAGACTCCAAAATTCTCTTTCTTTCTCTCTTGGTGTCAGCTTTCATGTTTAGGATGATTCCCAAGATGTTGGTTGGAATCTGCCTCTTGATTCTGTGGTTGTGGCCTCTTATTACTTCCAAGTCAAGGGGCAATGTCCCTGCCAGATTCTGAAGGGCAGGTGTGTTGACAGTGGAGCAAGCCCTTGTAATTGTCAGCAATATGGAATGGAATGGAATCTAGTTTTCCTCTGTTCTAGTTACAAACAGAGCAAAACTAGATTCCATCCTTCTATTTTAGTCTCCAGTCTGAGCGACTGATTCTTGTGTTCATGGCAGCGTAGTTTCATACTTTTTTTTTTAGCAGTGTAGGTAAGATGTGGATAAAATGTCAGTTTGTTATCAAACATGACATTTCAGTTCTCTTACTATGGCTATTGTTTTGTTTGAAATTTTGATTTGTGGTGGTCTTCTAATATTTAGGTTTCCTTTTAGCAGTACTGACTTGTTTTTAGTATTGGATATTACTAGTTGTTAGTTTTAGCCCAGCTAAGATAATGAGAGCACATGGCCTTGTTTTACGAGCAAAACAAGGCCATGTGCAAAGGCGAGCTTGTCTGTGTGGCCAGTATCCATTTCCAGGAATTCCAAAAGCATGGACCCAGCACTGAATGCTCGGGGCATCCCCTGGTTAAAACCTGCTCATTTAGACGGATTTGATTATTATCCTGTGGGGAAGTCTCCCATAAGTAAGATAGATAAGGTTTCTGTATATTTTTCCCAGTTTGTCTTTTTTATATTATACCTGTTTATACAATAGACTGGGGTGGGTTCTGATGCCGATTGGTGAATCAGCTGAAAAGTGATTGTAAGGTGGTCGGAAACTATGTAGGTACAGTGGCATAGTATTTAGGGTCAGGCCGGTGCCTCTACCGGTTCCCACATCTACGCCGTATATACCCTGTGATGAAATGCAGAACTACTGCAAAAACCAAAGAAAAAGTGTAGCGTCAGGTTAATGTAGTATTGTGTTTGTTTTGTTATATTTTGCCAGTTGTGTCTCTAGCTACTTCTCCGCAGGACCCCCAACGTTGTCCGTTCCACGGCTGAGAGGTGAGCCAGGCTGCCCGCCCATCATACTCTGGCTGGTCTCCGCCAGGGTCGCCTGAACTTTCTGGATAGAGACCAAGTAAAAAGAGGGGGGAGTGAGTTAGAAGTACAAATGGTGGAGTCAAAGTAGGAAAAAGGTGGAGGATGAGGAAAGCAGAGGTGGAAAGGAAGAAGTGGGAATCGCCCCTGGTCCACCGAAGGCCAGGGAAAGGAAGATAGATTGCAGAACAAGGCAGATCTACAAAGGTGAGCGCCAGATTGACATTCCACCCGTGTCAGGCACCACCTGTGGTTTCCCACATCTGTGCCATATGTATGCTGTAAAAAATGTGTTCTAGTTGAATGCGTAGTATGGTTTTGGGTTCTGTTGTTGTGGTCTGGCATTTGGCCTCAGGGTACCTGGTGGGAACCCACTTTGTCCGTACACACACCGCTAGGATGTAACCAGGTTTCCTATTATTCTCTGGCTTTTCGCCGCCACGCCAGGGTTGCCTGAACTTCTTGAACAGAGACAATAAAAAAAAAAAAGAAAAAGGGTAGAGTCTGGGCAGTACAGAATGTGCGCAAGAGGGTAAGGTATAGCTAGAAATATGGAGGATGCAGGGCTTCCTCCAAGTAATCAATCAAAGGTAATCAAAGGCATGGAATCCTCCAGGTAATCAAAGGCATGGCATCCTCCAGATAATCAATGGAGAAATAAGCTCCATTGATTACCTGGAGGATGCCCCATCAGGCGAAAGGGGGACCCCGTAGAGGAGGATAGATAAGACATACAGCAAGAGAGCTGAGTGTAAGTTGCCATTGACTATTCAGTCAATGACAACTTACACTAAATGGCGAGGACCATTTGAATTGCCAAGGGCTATTGAAGGGCTGCATGTTAAGTTCGGTTGGACAGTTAGGTTAGAAAAGATGAGGTCTCGAATCAGATGTTACGAGAGTTCCTATTCCGCGCAGGTAATAGGGTGTTCCGTTTGGCGACGAGTGCTGGCGCAAACTTAGCAAGTAAACTAGTGGTAGTAGTCTTCTGTGATGAATGAATAAGTGTTCATTTCCTTGAGGGATGTCTTGTATACGTGTAAACAGGTATCAGGGCCGTGCAAATGGGGTGCATTAGCTATGCACTAAGAGGGCCCCCGATCTAGGGGCTCCAATCGATGGAGCCATCAGAGTCTCAACATAAATAAACGAGGCCCCTTAACCCCTTTTGCATCTGGGCCCCCAAGTACCTTTACACGGCCCTGACAGTCATTAACCGTATTAGAAGTTACGAGGGCTTGAACCACGGTCCACTCAAACACGTGTGCATTACTGCATTCTTGTGCTTGATCACTCTGCTATATTGGGCATAAAATATAAGAACAGCGCCATATTTAGTACTCATGCTAGCTTGAACTACGGTCATTAAAACGCATGTTAGTGTGTTTAACCTATCGTCGCACATGGCCACTCATAATTTTCAGTTCGATCGCTTAAGATAAGGTCAAGACCAGGGTGAAGTATTCATATTAATTGGGGAAGGGGAGGGAGGCGGGCAGGTTATTCCAATCCCGATTGGAAACAACATTTGGAGTGCCAATACTTATCGAAATGAAGAGAAGCACTACCTTGTTGAAGAGATTCGAGATCCATTTTCTTTTTCGATGTAAGATTTCTGTTAAAACAATTGCCAGCGCAAAAGGAATTTAAATAAATTTCTCTAGGAATGTACCACTAAGTGCGATGTAAAATGCAATAATTTATTAAATGCTGTACCAGCCTTTAATAACATAAAATAACATAAAATAATAACATAAATAACATAACTTTAATAACATAAAAATAACATAAATTAAAATAAATAAATAATAAGTAAAAAATAAACAACAAAAATAGTAATAAAAAATTAAAATTAAAATACGAAATAATAATAAAAATAAAAAAAAGAAAGAAAGAAAGAAACCACCTACGTGTATCCCATCTCACGTAGGTGACCAAGCTGACCGTTGAACTTCTTTTGAATAAAAGAAAGAGAGACCACGTTCTTTTATTTCAGTGCACAGATCACAATATGATTTGTCGTTGATTTATTTTCTACTTGTTAGCATTAAGTGCAACGATTATTCCACTTTCTTTTTTTGCTTTTTTGAATAATGGGAGTCATAATAATTGGTTATTCGATAAACAAAATTCACGTCCAGCCTCTTTATTCGGTTCTGCATCAGTTCACTGTACATTAGTCGATCGGGCCTGTTTGGCTCTTGTTATTGTTGATTGGAACAGCTGTCAAAACACCAACATTCCACAGCTGAAATAAAGACACCATCTAAGAACAAAAGGTGATCACGTTATCCATCTTGCTCATTTTACGGCCAACGAATACTTCGGTAACTGTTTAACCAAACATCGGTGCTATCAAGGAAGAGTGATTATCCATTAGTATGGAAAACCTCGCTCGCCAGAGGGCGAGTTACGTTTCGAAGAGAAAAGCTGCGGTTCATTTGTTGACCTGGTAAGACAAAGTCCTTGTTAGCGAAGATTTTTATGCACTATTCAGGGCACGCGCTTATCTCTTTTATTACGTGTGGCTGTTTGCTTTTAACCCTTCTCTGCGTGGATGTGACTTCGACTGTACTCTGGTTGTGTAAACGGAATAACTTTTGTGTTTTCACATCAGTAAACACCTTATCACGTACTGAGATGGAAATAAATGAAAAGTAAGCTGTACACCACGGCCCAAATTGAAACTGTTAGTTATTGCTGTAAATTCCCTAAGAAACATTTACTGAAGCCATAAACAAACGTTTTATATGCGCACTGATGATCAAGAATAAAATTTTGCACTCTTTTTGTAGGAAAAAAGTTAGCTATGTGCGTTCCATTATTTTCTTAGTTTAATTGTTTTTTATTTTCTGTGATTAATAGAAGAAAATACAGTTATCGTCTTATCAATTAATTACTAAGATTATAACTTTATAATCTTAGTCTTTAAACTTAATATTTCAGTTTAATTGCAGTTTTAGAATATTTATTACTCTTCTCCCGTATACTTTTTTCTACTAAAAGTCTCTTTTTTCCCTGTACAGGTTTATCTCTTCACCACGTTCACGAGTCTTGCATTAAAACTACATTTTATATATGAATTTCTCCTTTTTTAACGCACAAATCGTATGAACAAAAGAAATCCGATTTTAATGAAATTTGGTTTGGCTTTTTTTCATGAAAATCGGTCGACTGGAGTCCCTCTCGTGATGGACGGACCTTATGAAGACAAAGGTAACGTATATCGGTGATTGATTAAATTTAAATTAGGCATGATCTTTTAGGCAAAATTGCTCTGGGGAGTGCCCAACAGGTTTGTCATCTTGTACTCTTCATCTCCCAAATTGTAAGGCTGTCAAATGCTGACTTATGATTATAATTCCCTGATGGCCAGCAAACATGTTCTAGATGTCATAAAGAGCTTTACCTGTAATCTGCTTTCTGCTTGAATTGGAAAAGAAACATGATTTGACAAGCAGTGTTGCCATCTTCGATACTTATTGTCTGCTCTATGAACATTGAAGTATGGTAAGATGGATAAATCTTTAATATAAATGAAAAATATGTTCTCATTGAAGAAATTTAACTAAACGTAAATTTTTTATACTTAAACGTTACGTATTTACAATTACAGCGTTGAAGTACGTTAATAAGAAAAAGAGGAAGTGGTAAATACGTTGTTTATTAAAATAGTTGGAAGAAGAAACGTGTCATGTCCATTCTTTACTCAATGATGGAATGGGTGAGAGAGAACCATAGTGAAATCATCGATTTCAAAAGAACCTGAGGCTAGTAAGTTATAATAAACTAAATATTTTTGAATATTTAAGGATTTTATGTGTTTTTAGAAAATTGTAAATTCATTTCACTGATTCGCAGGATGGAAAAATCCTCTGGACGATGTTTTAGAAGAGGAGTAATATTTGTGAACTATCAATATCGGCAAACTACAGCTAGTACCATCCGAGAGAGTATTCACGAACCTGTCAATCGGGAATAAAGCCCTCGTCCACAACAATCTGTATGTAGATGATACTTTGTTTCCTTTGAACGCCAATGTAATAATCCAAGACCAGGTGTGAACCACGAATAAGCGACAAGCAGACATTATATCAAAAAACAATTGATGGAGTATGTAGCCGTGAACGAATACAGCAAGGAAAAGACGTGATCGAAGAGCATGATCTCAAGGGGGTGCCAGCGAGCTGTCCAAGAAGGCGCCACTGGATAATACAGCGGACGAACGTTGCAGTTTGCAAGTGACTTCATCCTAAATTAAACTTAATTAAGACTAATCCTTTTTGGAAGGATTTTTTCTTCTTTTATTATAACAAGGAGCTCGGTTACCCTCCAGCTCGTTATTTCTTCTTGATTATAACGATGATCTTGGGCATGGTTTGGCAGAGCACTGACCTTATGCATATGAAGGTTTCTCCGTCTTTTTTTTTTTTTTTTTTTTTGCAAACTGCCATGTTGTCCTAAAGACAACAATCTTCCTTGGTGTAGCCCATTACTCGTCGAGATTTCTGGATGCAAAAAGAACACAGAACAGGAACGGGTGACGGTTTTAAGGGTATACGTGACGCTCACCTGTCTGTATCAGTAACATGTAGGAAAGGCGAGACAAAAAAATAAAAAAAAAAAAAGAGTCCACTACTGTCTACAATAAGCTTACTTTGGACGTTTGTAGATGTCAGAAACTCCTCGTGATCCAACAATACCCTATTTTGTACAACGTGATTAATGGCCTCATACTACGAACTCAATGCGAATATGAAATGTCCGTTAGAAGGTTAAAAAAAAAGAGAAGAGAATAAGCGGAAATGAACTTTGCACGAAGAGTCATCCATTTTCATTAGAATGGCAAACGCTGGCAGACGCTGGGTGGCGTACGTGCAACAGAGAGAGAGAGAGAGAGAGAGAGAGAGAGAGAGAGAGAGAGAGAGAGAGAGAGTCACATTATGTCAATAGGCGCGAGACTTCTAAAGTCCTGTAAGAAACAATCAACAAGAAATATGACCATTTTGACAGCCTTGATGTGATGTAATATGCGTGTTACCTAACACCAGATCTTCCATGTCCGCGCAGTTGGGGGAACAACTAATGGCCAAATGAGGGATCATAATTCTAGTAATTACGGCCGGAGTTTGCGAAAGTTTAGGAGAAACAAGTGTTATGAGACTTCTACTGGAATTTCGGTGGCATACCTTTCGTAAAAGAATTGCTTATCTACTAACACATAACACAGTTTCTAATTTAAGCGTTTCAAGAGAATTTTAAAGAGGCAGAATTAAAAAAAAAAAAAAAAGATGTCAAAGAAGAGCTCCCAAAGATTTTTCATTCCTCATTAAATATTTTTATTAATTTATTTCGATTTTACATAAAAAGTTTGCATTGATGCATGTAAATATTCTGTTCTGTTTGTTCATGAGGTCACCCGGACGCATGCCTCTCTAAATGTTCTTGTGGTCAACTGGATGCATGCCTCACTTTAACGACTAAGTGATTCCAGCAAACGCCGAACGTGATCCTTGGGAAAATCTGTCGTTTATGAGTGTACATTACGCTAGATGGCAGCGTTGATCAAGTCTGGATCGTGCCACCAACTCAACTCAGTTTATCCACCGTTATAAACAAAGGGCGCTCGCAGTGTTCATTTTCTTTGACACAGGGTCACACAGGATCAAAAATTACCCTGCTGAAGTCGTATGAAGATAAAAGCAGAACAATAAAGCGCAGGAAAATATTCCTGATTTCTCTGAGGGCCAGTTTGACTCGTTTTTTCAGTACGGTCCATCTCAACATTATTTTCTACTATTCATATTAATTCCATTACGTATTATTATCTAAGAATTTTCATCCTAGTATAGTTTCCTCAGAAAGGAGTGATCACTACTTAGAACTGGTTTCTAGCTACTCTTCAGTAATGGTTGTGCATGCTCATGCCCTCACAACGTCTGGCTGTATTGCTCCTCCAGATGTGTCATTTCGTTCAGAAATTGGCTCAGAATTACTCCGTACGTAGGCACAAATGGTCGAGGAAGCCCTTGTTCCAAAGAGCTCTCAAACACTACAATAATAACTCCGTGTATCTTGTTTCTGTTGGATTCATAACATAACAATGCATAACAATACAATAAATAACAATACAAGAAAAACCTTACATAACAATACAAGAAAGCCCCTTCATCAGCATAAAAGAAGGGCGCTTCTTCTATGCTGATGATTTCGATAGTCACATAAATGCCTGAGATTTATATTTGAATCCTTTCAACCTTATAACACTTCCAAACCAGCACGATACTACGTTATTTATAAAGGTAAATCAAACGTAAATGCAATTTTTTTTTATTAAATAAAAAAAAAAAAAGGAAAAGAAAATTATGCAAAAGTTTTAGTATTACATTTCCACTTAGTCGCATTTGCTCTCCAAACACTTGTTACAATGGACAGCATCTTAATTCCATCTAAGAAAAACAGATTGGGTTGCTCAAGAAGCCAACTGCGCACCGACTGATCCTTGACTTTTTCGTCATTTGAAAATCGATGCTCACCTAATGCTTTTTTCTCACAAAGGTGATAGTCTGAAGAGGAGAGGTCCCGAATGTATTGTGGTTCCAGAACCATGATAATGCAACATTATCATGGTTTTAGAAAACTGAAGCTTAACTTTTGCGTAATTCACTGGTGTCTGTAAGAAGAAATATTCCTTCTTACAGATTTGTCTCTGTAAGAAGGAATAACGATTACATAGATTCCTCCTTGGCTCCATTAATAATGGCTAATGAAGGCAGGACTGCATTCACATCTACAGCGCCTTCAGTTAGTTAAGTGTGAGCTAAGCCTCAAAGCGACTAAGGCTATGAGACGTCAATATATTGTGTGAATCATTGAGGGTATGCTGTGTGTCGATCGATCGGATTTAAGGAAGAAAAATCCCAGTTTCCGGGAGAAAGGACCTTTTTTATCGATGTAGGAGGGTGATGATACCACTGTGCTACCCACGAGGGCCCAGCGGCTTCAGTGGGGCAGAGAAAGAGCCAGTTGGAGTGAGAATGGTTGTCGTTGTTATTGGGATTTTATAGGCGACTAAGGCCATGTTGCTCCGTGTATATTGTCTGTAAATTGCGTGTTCTGTGGTCGATTTTCTTTGCTGGAGGAAAAACTAGAGTTTCCAGGAGAAAAAAAACCCATGCAACTCTCGCCCGAGATCGATTAACTCAGCCATGTTGTCAAAAAGACCAATAAAAATTCCTTCTGTCAAAGACGGGATTCGAACTCAGGTCCTTTCCACCCAGTGTGAGGACGACGACGATCCTACCAACCATGCTACCCACGAAGGCGTGAAGAATGTATACGGATTGTCTTTAGCGAAAAAATCAATGGAACTCTGTGCAGAGTAACAGAAGGATCCGCGTATGGCAATGCTATTATGGCGAAGGAGAAATTCTTGCTTGTGTTTAACAAAGTGCCATCTCTTATGATAACCGTTCACGTTGTGTTTGTTCAAGTTAATCTCACAAGTCGACGTTACGGAAACCAGGCGATTGAGCCCCCCTTCACCCTGGATGAACTCAGCGTGGCCGCTAGTAGGGTCAGAAATAGAAAATTCCAGGGCCTCGATCTTATTGAGCCTGAAATACTCAAGAAAACCACGGAATACAAGCCGCACCTACTCCTCACACTATACAATAGATGCTTGGAAACAGGACATTTCCGAACTGCATGGAAAACAGCAAATTTAAAACTAATACTGGAAAATCCTACCAAAAATCCAGAATTTCCGGATTCATATCGACCCATCGCACCGCTCCCAGTGGCATGCAAATTGTTTGAAAGATTACTCCATGTGAGAGTTAAAAAACACTATGAAGCGGCAGGCCTACATGCCAGAAATCAGTACGGCTTCAGACCAGGATCCTCAACTGTGGACGCACTGGGAAACTTGCTAAGGATATTCCAGGACTTTAGACGAAAGTATCTGCTGCTCATCTCTGTTGACTTTGCTGGGGCGTTTGATTCACTTTGGTGGCCAAGCGTTCTGGCAAGGTTGAGGGAGGCTGAGATGCCTCTTAACCTCTACAAAGTAATTGAAAGCTATTTAACGCAATGAAGAGTGGAAATCAACGTACACTATAAAAAAATAACAAGAGAGGTGCACAGAGGATGTCCTCAGGGGTCGGTGCTCGGGCCGCTCCTGTGGACAATGGTCCTCGATGAATTCCTGACGACGGACCTGTGTTCTGTGGCAGCACACGCCTTCGCGGACGACTTGACATTGACGGTAGAGGCGGACTTCAGGGCCCAATTGGAGACGCTGGCAAATCAGGCACTGCAGCGGCTGCAGCAATGGGCATCAAAGAACCAGCTGAAAATATCGTCAGACAAAACTTCATCGATCCTCCTAAAGGGGACTCTACAACTACGACGACCCCCGCAAATTAAAATCAACAATGTAACAATCAAATTTGTGAGCCAACTGAAGTATCGTGGCGTTATCCTAGATAAAAACCTGACGTTACAGCCGCATCTGAAATACATAAGAAGAAAAATCAGAGAATACTCTGGACTGGTAACCAGAATCACAAGGAAAGATTGGGGACTCAAGAAAAAAACACTGATGCTTTACTATAAAACAACTTTCCTGCCAGCAATCAGCTACGCAGCAGCGGTGTGGTATCCAAAAACGACACTGGTAGTCAACAAAAGAACACTAGAAATGACCCAAAGGACCATACTGCTATCTACAACGTGCGCTTGCAGCACGGTAAGTACCCCAGCATTGCAGTTACTTGCTGGAGCGCTCCCTCTGGACCTGGAGGCAGTTCGGGCGGGGCTACTGTTTTTGCTGGCCAGGGGAGTGGCCGCTACCCACCAAGGATACACGACTGACCCGGCGGGCAACCTAAAACACGAAAAAATTAGGCTACAGACCCACCTCCTAGATCTTTGGCAGAGAAGGTGGGCAGAGACTACAAAAGGCGAAGTAACAAAAAGATTTCTACCAGACCTCCGGAAAATATACGCAAAGCAGCCACCGTGGTACTTCCCAGGGTACCATATGACAACACTATTAACCGGACACGGACCCTACAAGGAGAAGCTATTGTGGGGAAAGTGAAAGCTGGAGCCACATAGTCTATGATTGTCAACACTATGAAGACCTCAGAGGGCTACTAATAACAAGGTTGAGATACTTCCCAAAAGGACTGGAGCATCACTTCCTGGACACTGAGGATGAATATAGGGCACTCTCCCATACTGGGAGAGTGCCCTATTCACCTATTCACCAGGAGAAAAACATTAATAGCTATCTACAACAACGTACACAGAGATTGACAAAAATCGCCGCCAAATGTGACAGAAAACTGAAACCCCGCAGGGGACCGTACTTGGACAAGAAGAGTGCTGATCACACGGAAAAGAAAAGCAAGGACGGGGCTCGCCCCATGTGTGACAAAACAGAACAGAATGCAGCACAGACAGTAGAGAACAGACTAAACGCAGCACAGCTGCAAACAGCCTGATGGCAATCTGAAGAGGACACCCTAGCCCTCTTCACCTATTATTCCCACTTCCTTGGGGGGGGGGGGAGGGGACGTTTTTTGTTCCCTCTCCTCCACCCCAAATTTCTACTCTGGTGGGGCATGGGCATGCCCCACTGAAAACTGGGGCTATCTACTCTATTGGCCCCATATTTCTGTCTTTTCCCCCAGTTCTCCAGTCTTCCTCCCCTCTCTACCTTCATCATAGCAAAAGCCCCACACGTCAAAAACTTAACATGATAAAATTACCCTACGCCAAAAACTTGACCAAAGCAAACCAAAGCGATATTACCCCTAAGATAGCTCAGATTTTTCACTTATTCATATTTTTTCTTTCTTTATTTATTTTATTTTTATATATTTTTTTATTTATTTATTTTTTTATTTTTTATTTCGTTTTTATTATTATTTTTTATTATTATTTATTTTATTTTATTTATTTATTTTATTATTTTATTTTTATTATTTTATTTTTTTTAAGTTCCTGGTCTGCCTCCACGGGGCGTATGTGGGACAACGTTGGGCCTCAGTAGGGGTCCAACGGCTAAATGATCAGATGAACGACGGTACAGAACACAACACATGAACAATTCCCACACACTTTTAAATCTCTGGCATTTCTCAGTGAACTAGTTCACCACAATGAAAGCAACGAGGAGATGGGGGAAACCCCTGGTGCCGTAAGACAACAACACACTAAGTCGACGTTACGTCGAACTTGTTCTTATATCTGTCCTTTTGCCATTTCTACAACAATTATATAACCTTTATTCCTGCAGGACAATGCTCGGCCTCAGATTGCAGATGATGGGATGGCAGTTCTAAAAGTGTGCCTCAACAGGCGGATCATAGCACTTCCAGAGTGCTAACGGAAGGTTAACTTTCCTACTACACTGTGCAGAAAAGGCCTAGATTCGAATCCCTTCTCAACAGTACGAACTTTTGTTTTTGACACCTTGGCTGATTTCGATGGTCTTTGGTGCTGGGGTGGAGTTGTAGGTGGTTCCCCCTTTGGGTTTTTCATCCATAAAACTTATCCAACAAGAGAATACACGTATTTAACAAACACTATATTTCATTCCATATAAATTGAAAAAAACCACAATAAATCATTGACATATATTGTTTTTCCAAATGAAGATCTTTTTGTTCTTAAAATATCATCGTGGAAACATTGGACATCTACCCCCTCCCTCCTCTTTAAACAATGCGCGTGTGCAAATAACAAAAGTATAAACAGCATCGTCAGGTTTTTTAAAAATAATTTTTATTACTACTGAACTTTCCTCCAGAACCTTGCTTAGATTCGAGCCGGCAAGGAATTGCCGTGTGAATTTATTGCAGTCAAATATGTTTAGCGGCTTTAATTTCGGAGAGGAATTCCTTCTTCGGCACTTAAAGGTTCCATAGCTAAGCAATAACGAGCTCTTACATTACAGGCAGGCTTTTAAATTGAATGTCCCTAGTTGTCTCTGTGACCCAGGGCTCTATGGCGTGACTAGCCCCACTAATGTCTGTCGGTCCGTGACACGAGAACATTCGCTTCGGTCATCGATCATGTATAAACAAAGGAATTTTCCGCTAATCCTCCAGTTCGCATTTTATAACCGTCGTGATAGTTAATAGTTATGGACATCGGCACCGGCGTTTTCTAGCAGTATGATCTGAATGCGCCCCTCGCTTCCCTCCCTTTAAGGTCTTGGGGTTTCTTACCTACATAGTTGCTACGAAGTGTTGCGGAGAGTTAATTCCTCTTTTATTGAAGGTTATTAGAAGGTTTTCTCGATTAACTAAACAAAGACGGAAATTTACGATACATCAAAAGAGGTAATACCACGAAGTGCATGATGGATGCACAGTCAGATAAGAATTGTTCCTAATTCTTTATAAAACAAATGATCTCGAATTTTAGGCTCCCTTTATTTGAATTCCAGATTTTTTTTAATCAATTCTACTTCGGCCACTTTCATGTGATCAATCCCATTAAACCGGCCAACTGCTTTAATGTAAATTGTAAATGTCACATCTATTGTACCACGATTCTTATTATTACGTGGATGAAAAGAATGTCGGGTGTTTTAAATTCTCTGCGTAAAATTTTGAGATACGGTGTCAAATGTGGCTCAGAAAAATGCTTTAAGGCTTCTAAGTTATCACGAAGTTGATCTGAAACAAATGTTTTTCTCTGGAGAAATAAATAACTGGAATAAATCGAGATGTTTAATTCATTCCAACTAAAGAATTATTAAACGTATATAAAGAACTTAGATTTTCTCAAAGTTTGCCGGTTTTTATTTATTCAGAGTTATAAAAATTTAGAGGCAACTTTGTCATTCAGTAGTATGACACTGTACCATACTGTGTAAAACATAGAATTAATTATCCAGGATACATTTATGCTGTAAGGCAATTTGACAAAGGGTAGTTAACATTTATTGATAAATATCATGTGGCAAATTAGACAAGTTTTAAGAGCAGATTAACACAGAGTAATAGGCCTCCGTAGCCGAGTGGTCAGGAGTATACCGGGGTTCAAGACCCTGAATGCTAAATACGGTTCATCTGCCAACCCGCACTGGACCAGTGTGGCAGATTATGGTCCATTTCCTTCAACATGTTGAGCAGCCTTTCATAGTGCAGTGGGTTGATAATGGCTGCAGTTTTATACCTCCTCTCTTAATGTCTGGACATATTTTATCCCGTTCTAAGAGTCGTTCTGAAGCTTAGTTCCAAATAGACCACATTGGTAAAGTATAACAGAAAAAAGTCTAGATAGTCCAGTCACCAATAGTGAAGGGGTGCAGGAATTTTTTCACCCTGCCTGTTAGGATTTACAAGGCACAGTTTTCCATTGAATTTTCTGTACTACCTTCGTTAAACTAATATAGTTATTCAACTGTGACAATACCCTAAATAAAGCGACACCATACAAGGTTTTCTTGAGAACTGACATAAGCAAAGGAGGAAGATCAGGGTTGTGGAAAGAATGGCTAAATTTCTAGAAACCTGTTTCTTGAAGGCCAATTTTATTACTCCGTTTGATTCTTATTAACCTGACCTTTTATGAAAGAAGTATGAAGAATTAAAGAAGTATTTATTTAAAGACTCATTACACTCTTTTCTTACTGGTTGGTTGCGCTTTTTTATAAATATAATTCTAATTTACAATATAATACAACTGTTAGAAATATATCAATCTAAATTCTATAGATTATTTATTTTATACATGTTTATGGTTATCTTGTTCCCATTGATGAAAACTTTCTAGTCATATATTTCAAACAGATGACATCTTATGAATAGGACTTTATTCCCACCTAAATTTATAATATTTCGTGCATTTGGAAGACGGGCGCCATGTTTCATTCAAAAAAAAAAAAAAGGTCACCAGTAAAGAAATCCTGTTAGAAATGTTCCACATACAAATTTACTTGCCAGTCCGCCTCTCTCTTTACGAGAAAATGTACTTAATCAGCAACTGGTCATGATCGTATTCATCATGAATGTCCTCATTGCAGCTTATTGTCTCTTACTAGAAAACCGATTCATAAAACAAGGTTGCACCATTTCCTGGGTATCAAAGATACAATTAGGGATAACGTAAATTCACAATGAGTTATGAAATGCCAAAAGCAACGGAAGTGGACCATTTCTTTTAAAAGTTAATCCCGAAAATTGCCTCTCCGATTTACTGCTCATGCACCCATTGGGAATGATGGCAGCTTCACTCAGAAAATCAGAAATCTCTGGCTTATCTATGCCGTCCATCACGAAGCAGGCATCCCAATTAGACCAAATTGTTTAATAAAAAGCCTTTTAAAACTATTCGTTCTTATTGCTTCCTTCTGCAGCAAGAAAGAATAGCAATCTTCTCCCTTTTAATCCATTTCTTACGAAACTCCGATCACGAGCGGACGGTTGACGACGAAGCCGGCTAACGAGGAGGAACAATTATCTTCACCTGTCTGATAATCAACGTGGCACGCGCTGACCTCAACTCTGGGAGTAAATGCCCTCCAAAATGCTCGCTTAGCCTCACCGTTTTTTTTTTTTTTTTTTTTTCTTCTTCTGTTGGATTCTCGTGCTAGCACACGACACTGCTACTGGCAGGATTGGACAGGTGCAGCTCTTTTTCATGTGTAAGTACCGGTCCTACAAAGACATCGATATATATATTTTTTAGTGCTTGGATATGATAATAAGCTGGAGATTATCCTGAGGGCTAAGAATTGACATGGATCATTATATCAGGGTGCATTTATAACTGTCTCGTTATGTTAATCCTTGCTGATGCCAAGTAGGCATTTGGTCGTGCTTTAGCTTCATCAGAAATTCCAATGAGACACTGCAGTACATTTGCACGGAGCCAATCCGCTTCCAAACCGAAATGTTTATTTGATCAAGACAAGGAAATTCTTCCCAAATTAGTAGGTTGGCGATCTGTAAAAGGAAATTATAGGTGACAGGAAGTTAATTATTCAGATGCGGCCACGATTTTTCTCTCTGTGCCCACAGTAGTAAATGAAATTGTCTCCAATCTTGACACCCTAAAAATGGAGCTGGAAGGCGATTTGTATAAATTTATGACAATTGTTCTCCTGTCTAGCTTTGCTTCATCATGAACAAGAAGCTCTAGTGGGTAGCACAATTGGTATAATCACAGTCCTCCCCATAATGGGTGGAAAAGACCTGAGGTCGAATCCCATGACTCCCATGACTAACATAGGTCCCGGTTTTGCTACTTCTTGATCAATCTGAACATCACATACATATTTCAAATCCAAAATACAATAAACCATAGTCTTCAAAGACTTTGGGAAATATGCACGATGTCCGTTGAACCAGGCTTTTCGCCAGTATGGCACCCAGTGATGTATCTGCCACTCTGATGGTATTTTCCATCAGAGAGGTGAGGGAGCCGAGACTCTCCTAACCATTTACCTTTCGAACCTGCCGACCGTGTCAGATATCAGTAGGGAATCATCTGAATCTCGAGCAAGGATAGTCCAAAGCTCTGCAGACCAAAGCTTTAGAGTTTCAACTGCTTATAGGACAATGGAAATTTTCAAGCTCATCTACTGCACACAACCATGCGAATTGTGTGTACTAATTATAACTTTAGCAGTGGTTATAATTACCATCCTCCCACACCTCTTGAAAAAAGGACTGAGTTCGAATCCTATCAATCTCGCGAAGAATTTTTCACATGGCCGAGTTAGTAGGTCTCAGGCGAGGGCTGCATATATTTTCCTTTCGAAAACTCGAGTTTTTCTTACAGCAAACATACCAAAGAATACACGCGGATACAGACACAATATGAAGACGTCTCATAGTCATAGTTTTCTTTGGGCTTAACGCACACCTACGTTTTCAGAGTGTTATTTGTTATTGAAAATTCTGTTCTGCTGTGGCAGTGGAATGTTTAATATTTTGATACGCAGCATTTAAGTCTTTCAAACTAAGAAATTTCTTTGGAGAATAACCGACTAATTGAAAAGTTAATGCTATCGATAGGATATCGTATTTATATTCATAAACCAGATGATCTGAATGTGCTTCCAAAAAAACGCATGCACGAGGAAATATGTCAAAAAACGGAATCACCTCTCAAAAGCCTACTTCTGAGGGAGCAGGTGAG
The DNA here is from genome assembly GCF_048544385.1 of Mastigoproctus giganteus. Classification (NCBI taxonomy): domain Eukaryota; kingdom Metazoa; phylum Arthropoda; class Arachnida; order Uropygi; family Thelyphonidae; genus Mastigoproctus; species Mastigoproctus giganteus. Next base: position 66,280,683 of record NC_143583.1, on the reverse strand, counting down.
GATTTAGAGGTCAGTAGAGCGTGTCTACTTGATGGATAAAAAATTACACATGTTTTAACACACTAGTCAGGTGTGATGGAAAAGCTCTGCCATCTACGTTAACTATATAATACCATGCTTGGGGAGCGTGTACCACGCACGCACGAGCTTGCGTTGTACGAATTCAACAGGATATTGCGCAAATGCAATAATTATGGCATAGACGACACAAGATGAGAGAGAGAGAGAGAGAGAGAGAGAGAGAGAGAGAGAGAGAGAGAGAGAGAGAGAGATGCTATGGGAAGTGTAATTTGGGTAATATATTGTGTAATCTAATCATATGCATTTTGTTTCGAAGATTTTTATTAGAAATCTGTTTCTGCTGAATTACTTTAAATTAAAATTTGACTTGGACATCACTGGTTGAAGTCTATTAAAATATAGGACGTTTTATAGTTTTAGCAACTTCTTTCGGTCCTGTGGAAGCAATTAGACTGTATTCTGTACGTATAACAAACTAAATTATCAGGATAGATAAATGAAGGTTTAGAGAACCAAATTATTTCGTAGAGCACCGTTAGCAGCTACCAGATCTGAGAATAATTTGTATCAGTTTGTAATTTGCTATGCATAGATGAATCAGTTGCTGATTGTTGCGTTTGAAGATCTAAGAATCTACAAGAGATTGAGGCAGGCTCTCTTTATCACTGTATGTACTCTCTTTATCAAGTGTGCAGTGCATGGAAATTATTATTTTAAATCCTTTGTGATAAAACTGTACATGTCACTTTGAAATATAACTGGTATATGAGCTATAATATTAATTAATAATCAATGTTGCAAAAGAAGCTGTATGATGAAGGCCCATGGTTAGGGTGAAGCATCCGGAACGGTCTTTCACTTTTTGACCACCCGAAAACTAATTCGTCTACCCATGTGTATTATGTCCATAAATTGCGTGTGTTCTGTGGTCGATTTTCCTGTTGCTGGACGAAAACCCTAAGGTTCCTGGGGAGAGGAATCTTGCTACCCACGTCTGAAACTGACAAACTGAACCACAGAGTGAAAAAGTCCATAAAAGTTCCTCGTGTAAAAGTTCCTAGGGAGGACGGTGATTATAACGACTATGCTATCCCCGCAGACAGGAGAGACACCTAAGAAACTAATAAAATATTTTAAAAATAAACAGAGTAAGGCAATTAAAGGTTATCTGGCAAAGCATGAATGCGTAGAATTGCTACAGGAAAGAGAAGATCAGAAAAAAATTTGGAAAACTGTCCTCCTTCAGATGGGATTCCTGCATGAGTTATTTTGGACTAATGCAATTTAAATGCCACTTCTCTGACAATCCCTGAAGTTTATTTATTTATTCAGTTGGAGATCATAATCTTACCACTGGACAGCAAAGTTCTAGTGGGATTTACATTAGTGACAAGTCACTCTGAAATCTAGGTCATTCTGAAGAACTCATAACTCATAACCTAAGATTTTGTTCTTTCTCAATTTTTTTAGTTTCATTTCATACGAAAGTAATCATAGTACTCATTAAAATTAACAAACTGCACGAAGCTATAAACTACTGGTACTAAGTGCTGGAAAGTGGCAACTTATTCAAGTTTAACATAAGTGTTTAGATTCAAAGCAGCGAGGACCGCATCCCTTGGAAAATCAGTCGGGTTCAGTACAGATTTCTCGAAGCCGTCATATGCATTGCCAACAGTGTATTTTTTTTTGGGCCCAAGCTTGTAAAAGTGTTCTTTAAACATTTCATTTTGTATAGAATCACTCGCGTTATCAAGGTCAAAGCCAACGTCATCAACTGGAATAAGTTCATATTCAGATAAACTAGAGGCTGTAATCCTAGGTTGTTTCCTGGACAATTTGCTTATTCTTAAACTTCATGATGAATATTTCCGATGCCTTACTGAATTTGTTTCTCCCTTCTCTGTTGGTAATAATATGAACAAATTTTCAGCCTCTTGTGCCAATGACTTCAACCAGTTGATTATTAACCATTATCATATAAATTATATATGCTCGTCCAGATGGTTTCGCAATTAAATTATTTTATATGAAGCCTCATATAGAAATATTTCTTAAGTTTTTCTTTACGTACTCATTTAGCTAGGTCAATTGAAAATTCTTCAACTTGATGGATTGAAAGCATCGAGTATTTTTGCATGGATAGCCGAAACCAGCCATAGCAATTTTTCTTTTCTTTTTATTATCGTTGACTTCTATCATTATTTATAAGGAATACATCATTGGCGGTGTGATTGCTGTTTACAATATTATATGATAGATGTCCAGTCTTCCTAGGTCTGAGTGCAAACAACTATACGCAGTTTCTGATTAAAGAATCTTCTGGTTCGGCTGTATGTGCCCTGGCTGGGGGTATCTGCTTTTAAGTCAGAGTTGCACTGAACTCTAAATAAATCCCCTCAAATCACCGTTCTGTGATAATGTTCTACTCATCATTATCCAGAGCCACTTTAACACAATATGCAATCAAATCCATTTGTTTTTAAAGCTCTCTGATAATAACCTATCTACGCCCAAGACTGACTAACTCAACCACAGAATGAAAAAAAAAAACCCACTAAAGTTCCTCGCGTCATTAACGGGATTCGAACCCGGGCCTTTTCCACTCGCTGTGGGGAGGACATGATGATACTACTGTGCTACCCACGCAGACTATGCTTTTCTACATGGATCTGAACAGACTGGAATCTGTAGATGAGTATCATTACAATGGCACGTAGCACTCTGGGCAAATAGCACACTAGCAGGTGCCCGCCGACGGCTAGGGCTTTAGGCCCTTCCTCTTGCATTTTTTGTGGAATCTTCACTTCTAGTAGTATGAATGAGTTCAACCAATCTAATCTCCAGTACTGAGTTCTTCTACTCTTATCAGAAATGCAGCTGTTCCTTAAAATTTCCTAATATCTTTAACGCGCAGACGGCGCCAAGCATTATCTGTGAAAATCTGATCAAAGAATATTTACAAGAGTCATCACGAGACAGAACAATTATATAATATTAACAAAATTTTCTTGTGGGGATTAAGACCCCCATGTTCACCTGTCAAAAGGCGAAAATCTATGGCGAATGTGAGCGGGTCTGAAATTTCAGTTCCTACATCTCAATGTTGGTCTGGTAACACGTGAGGAGGCATTTTCTTCTGCAGGATAACTCCTGTTTCTAATGAACCACAGCTTTCAGTTGAACTGCCGACTAACGTTGTTAATCGCAAATTTCATCCAGAATGGTAAGTTGGTTCTCTGTCAAAATAAGGGCCATTTTGAAAAGTTCATGCACTCTCTTGCAACTTTTTTCGACTATACTAAAATCAATTGATACTTTAGATTTCAACAGCGATGAAATCTGAAACAGAATGGACTATTCTGACAATTGACCATCACTTATTGCTGTCCGCTAAGACATATAAGTCTGAAACTTCACGTAACGGACATTATGTTTAAGAAGAATGAAAATTCGCCTTATTTATTGGCTCATACATTTTACAATGCAAACCAATTTCTGCTCTTTTAAGCTTACAAATGAGTTGTCTCGCGTTTCTTTATTACAAGTTCGAAATTAATTGAACAGCGCAAGACCGTATTAACTGAGAACAGTTAAACAATTTCTTTGATCACTAGCAGACTCCCGCGTGCTCGTTGTTATGACTTCCGTATCGCAAGGACACCGGAAGAATTCGTGTAAGGTGTGAAGAAAATGCACCTGCCCACCTGCTTCAAGGGCAGAGGCAGGTGCTACTAGCTGTAGTGTCCTGGCCATTCACCCCATTCTTGCAGATGGGTAGCTAGCTCTGTCATCGCAGTCTCGTTTTCCATTAAACCTCTTTATTTTGAGTGCTTGACGTGATTAGAGTGAATATATGGCGCTCTAAGTGACACTAACTCCGGGCGGAGACGTAATAAAGGCGTTCGGATCTCGAAGAGAAGAGCCGGAGAGATGAAAGATAGGTGAAAGGGAACGAGGAAGATTAAAAACGGAGATAGACGAAGAGGCAGAGAGAAAGAAGGAACAAATAAACACGGACAGATTGAAACAAAGAAAGAAAGAAACATAAATAAACATAAAGCGAGAAAACATAAAAGTTTACCGAGATCATGTTTCAAGAAAATGACGACATGTATTTCTGGTGCTGTCCCTCGTGGATATTTTTGGTCCCCCCCCCCTCCATCCCCAGTATTTGTCCATTAATATCCCATAATGGATAAATACCTCGGATAGACATAACAGCTATACTGACATGAATGGTGCGTTGCCTTGACAGTAGTGTCAAATATAATAAATTACCAACGTCACGCATTTCATTCCACATAGATGGGGAACTTGTGTCTGCTTCTAGACAAACACGCCCTACAAACTGAAAGAGCAGCCAGCTCCTTACTTGCGTGTTCCATTAGCAACGTGTGCGCTAAGAAATGGATCGTTGTATTACACCAGAAATGCTGTCATGGCAACGAAGATTTTTAGTAAAAAAAAATCTTTGTAATTGGGAGGGTTCTGTTTCCTGAAGAGATTAAAGATTCTGGTAAACAAAACAAAAACAAAAAATCAATGGTTATTCGAATTTGTATTTTTGATTGACTCAGAAGCTTAACGAGATTAAAGTCCACTTGACACTAAAATTTCTGTACCTTTTAATTTTAAGGAAATACAATTGAAGGACAGCTCAATTTGGTGGATTTGGAGTGATGAATGGTTTGAAAGAAAGAAATGGAACTACAGATGCTGATTGCGAAAAACAATGTTCGCAAAACTTTATCTGTAGAAAAGGCACGTAGTAGAAATTGAAGGTCTGCGCGATAGGGAGGGGAGGAAGTTTGTAAGAGAGGGCTCATTAATTAATCTGAATGCTGTCTTGTGGGGAAAAGCAGTACGTTTTAGAAAACTTTTGGAGAACTCGACTCCCAGATGATGGAACACGAATTCCACGATTGGATAGATTTTGGATTTGAGAATTATAAAGAGGTAGTATCTGCTCCAAAGGTAAATAATGCCAGTAACGAAAGAGTGGACTTTTTTAAATATTTGTGATAAGCTTATATCAAGAAAGGTTTGAAGTCAGAATGAACCATAATAAAATTTTACGTCCAGAAGGGAAACCACCCAGTAGAAAAAAAAAAGAGCAAAAAGTGACACATAACGGGACTAAGGAACTAAGCTGTAGAACGAAATGCTGAGGAACAAAAAGGGGATTAAGCTGTGGAACACATGTTTTAAGAACAAGTAAAGGCATGCCAGTAGGACCAGGAGTCTTCCTGCACATAGTTGAAATAGTTCCTCGTGTGGTTGCTCTTTTGCTGATCTCACCATGCGAGTTGCCCTTCTTTGGACCACCCTTTCAAGAAGTTCAAAATCTTTTTTCAGATGAGTTCTCCATACTTGGACACAATATTCCAAATGCCGTCTTAAAATGACCCTGTGCAGTGAGATTACTCTACAAGATAAAATTTCGATGAAATCATCCCTAGGACACCATGGACTTTCCTAGTTGCCTGTTTACACTACTCGGAAGTTTCATATCTGCCGTATCATAACTCGCAGATCCCTGTCTTCCTCTATTACTTTAATTCGATCCCATCATTAGCATTAGCATTAGCATTAGTAGAGGCATTTGATGCAAGAAAGCAAGCTTATGCAGCATCAGCAAAAAAAAAAAAAAAAATAAAATAATAATAATAAATAAATATATAAAAAATAACCACTTCCACTTCACCCCTCTGTTCGTTCGAAATACCTGTCCAGCTGAGCCTTAAACTTATTTAGGCTATCAACTTCCACGACAAGGGATGGAAGTCTATTCCACCAACCAACCACCCGCTGGCTAAAGGCAAATTTCCTCACGTCTATCCTACATCTGTCTTTTCTCAATTTGAATTTATGCCCTCTCAATTTGAATAATCTCAGGTGATTATTCTGAGCAAGAGGAAGAATCCCATCATCATTGAGCATGCTCAAACCATTCAAGGCTTTATACACCTCTGTCAGATCACCTCGCTGGTGCCTAGTCCCCAGACACTGTAATTTGCAAAACTTAAGCCTTTCTTCGTAAGAGCACCCCTTTGTTCCATTCACTAATCTTGTTGCCCTTCTCTGTACTCGTTCCATCCATCTCTACATCCTTCTTGAAATGAGGCCTCCAGACCTGTATACAGTACTCTAGATGTGGCCTGACCATTGCCTTATACAAGGGAATAATCACTTCCTTATCCCTGCTAGAAAAATTCCTATATATCATCGACAATACACCATGAGCTACTCTTGCAGCCCGTCTGCACTGCTCAGAAAACTTCATATCTGCCTGCACAATTACCCCCAGGTCCCTTTCATTCTCTACCACTGTCAGTGTAGTACCACAGAGTTGATACGTTGCTCTGGGGTTGCTGTTTCCCATATGTAGTACTTTACATTTTTCAATGTTAAACTTCATTTGTCACCTCTCAGCCCATCTGCTCAACCTTTCCAGATTCTGTTGCAGTAGCATAGCGTCAGTAGTGTCCTTGACAACGATGCCAACCTGCGTATCGTCTGCAAACTTGGACATTAAGCTTGATATACCATCATCAATATCATTTATAAATACAGAAAACAATAAAGGACCCAATACTGAACCCTGAGGGACTCCACTAATAACATTAGTCCACGATGAGCAGTATCCATTGATTACCACTCTCTGTCTTCTCCCCCTCAACCACCCCCTTATCCATAGCAGCAATTTGCCTCCAATGCCACACTGCTCCAATTTGTGCAGCAGTCTGCCATGTGCAATAGTATCAAAAGCCTTTCTAAGATCCAAATATATAATATCAAAGTTATTCCCTGCATCCAGTTCTTTTGTGACTGCATCATAGTATCCAATCAAATTGGTCAGGCAAGACTTCCCCTTAACAAAACCATGCTGTGTCTGAGCTATAACTGAAGTCTTGTCTAGATGATCCTGCAGTGCTTCTTTAACCAGTGCCTCCATTAATTTTCCAGGAACAGAAGTTAAACTAACAGGTCTATAATTACTTGTGTCGCCCTATGATCCTCCTTTGTGAATTGGGGTCACATTTGCACATCTCCAGTCCATGGGTACTTCCCTTGAGTCCAAGGAAGCTCTCATAATTATGGCTAACGGTTTGCTTACTTCCTTTGCTGCCTCCTTTAATATAACTGGATAGATCCCATCCACCCCAGGTGCCTTTCTTGTATTTATCTTCAACAATTTCTCCTCCACTTTACTCTCAGTTATTACAAGATTCTCTAGCTTACTGCCAGAGTTGAATACACCTCTGGCATTCCCCTCACTGAATAACTCCTCATGTGTGAATGTCGATGCAAAATATTCATTTCGTTTGTTAGCTATCTAAGTAGGATCATCAACAGTTGACCCATCGATATCAAGTGGACCAATCTGATTCATCCCCCTTCCTTCTAGAGTTTACATAAGTAAAGAACTCTTTGCTGTTTTTCTTTGCATCCCTTGCCAAAGATTTCTCGTAATCTGCCTAACCTCCTTTGTAACTTGGTTACAGATCAACTTGTATCTATCATAGGCTTCTGTGTCACGTGTTAATTTGTATGTATCCCATGCATCATGTATGTATCATGTGTATAAGTTATTTTGTAATTGCTATTTCTCAAGCGTAAAACCTTGCATTTTGCTTTAAAACATAGCAGCCATTTTTCTGTCCATTCTTGAAGCGTGTTCAAGTCATCCTGAAGGAGCGCTGCTTGGCGCTGATCATTAACGACTATCCCACTCTTTATGTCGTCTGCAAATTTTGACATCACGCCCTTTATCCCTTCAGCGATATCGTTTACGAAAATCCGAAAAAACAATGGTTGAAGAACCGATCCTTAGAGACACCGCTTCTGATGTTACACCAATCTGAAAAATACCCATTATTCATGATTCTCAGCCTTCTGACCTGCAGCCACCCTGCAGTGTTAAAATCCATGTTTAAGTGTTTCTGGTAATCCGAACATGTTCCAGCTTATACAGCAACCTCTCATGAGGAAAGAGTCAAATTCTTTGCTAAAATACATATAAACAATGTCGAAACTGTTCCCTGCATCTAGCTCATGAGTAACTGTGTCAAAATAGCTTACCAAGTTAATTATACATGGGTTTTCCTTAACAGAGCCATGTTTTATGTCCTTCACCATACCACTGCTATCTAAATGTCCCTGTATTGCGCCCTTAATCATTGCATCTAAGATTTTCTCTACCACCGAATTCAGACTAACGCGTCTGCAGTTACCAACTTCACTCTGTGAACTACTTGTATGTACTGGAGATACATTTACACTTCTGCAATCCGTAGGAATCTCTCCCGAGTCCAAAGATGCCATCATAATTAACCCCAATGGTACGACACACTCCCTGGCCGCTTCCCTCAAAATTACTGGGTTTATGCCATCAACTCCAATAGCCTTATTTGCCTTCATGCTCGAAAGTTTTTCTAATAAACAGTCATCAGTAATTGCAAAATTATTAAGTTCATATGGTCCATCTTCACTTGCACAGCACCTCCTCATCACGAAGAGTGTTTCGCCAGTAAAGACCGATACGAAGTACCTATTCAATTCCAATTCATCAGCAACATCAGTTGGATTTTCAAGCCTTTCCCACACCCAGTGCTCAAGGGTTCGATCGGATTCGGTTTCTTCTTCTTTGTATTCACATGCATGAAAATCTCCTTGTCCCTATTCTTTGCTCTCTTAGCCAGCGTTTTCTCATACCCAGCATTGGCCTCCTAACCGTATTTGTGGTACTGTCAAAGATCAGGGTTATTAGGTGATACCTACAAAAGATCAAGAAGAATTCATACCATTGGCCTTTGTATGAATTTATACTGTCTCTTCGCTGCAATAAATTCCTCATGAATTTATTCTGACTGGTCTAAAGATTTATTGTACCAGACCAGTAGGAAAACTGCGTATTTCAGAGAAAAACAAACGGAATAAAAGGCAGATGATTAATTTAACTGAAAGGGAAGTTAAAAATTTTTAACATCCCTTAACTAAAAGGGATGTTTAATAATTTTAAAACAACCGCCCTGAGCAGGTGCACTGGTGAGGTAACTCGTTGAACTTATTATCTATTAATAATCAAATTATTAATTATTTTCTTAACAAAGACTAGCAGGCAGTGCTACTTATTGCAATGGATGGTTATTGCAATCCTTTTGTGACTCACTTGACGTGAGCCGAATGAATCCGTAGCAGACTGTTCCCTTAATAGCATCTATAAATTTTCGAATGTAGAGGGATGTTTCTCAGTCGGTTGGCGGCAAAATGAAAGCGTAGCACAAAGCAGCAGACGACTAGGGAGAATGTTGATCACTTCCTAGTGCAAAATTATAGATATTAGCTGACTGATCCATCATAACAGGAGGGGCAGTTTTTCCGATATCTTTAACTAGGCTTTCACCTTATTATAGATACGAAATCCATGATGTCCTTGAGAGGGCGTTGCTATTATGGTGTTGGTGGAGGTGTTGGCGGTGACCATCGAAGATAACCTGCATGCATAGAATTATAAAGGCAAGGGGGCACTTACCTGATATCCTCTTTGTGTGGTTTTCCCACATCAACCAGTGGGTCAACAACTTCTTTCGGAAAAAAATGAGAGTGAGAGAGAGCGAAAAGGAAAGAAAATATTGGCTTTGCATGATAGATTCCCGAGTCTGTAATAATTGCCAGTTGATCACCCTTAAGTGAAAGATTATATGTTCGGACTACATCGTGCTGTTTGTTAGAGATTCTAGATAGGTCTGTTCGGAACACGGCCCATCTGACCAGTAGGAAATTTTGATCATGTCTGCTAGATATAATGGAATCATCAACAATGTGTGTTGGGAAAATCACCCCCTCCCCAACACACGAGCAATTTGGTTATTGAGATATCCAGTCTCTCCGCTTTGAACCTCTTCATGATTGCCGAGATTTCTTGTGCAATAGATCATGTATCGTGATTTAAGATACAATTTGAAATTTAAGAGTAGATGCTACTTATGAAGATCTACTGTGAGAGATTTCACGAAGCAGACGTGAACGTGCCAGCGATATTTGATCATCAGTTTTGTCATCTCTCATCATCATTATTTTGTAATGATTTCAGTAATAAGAATGGTATCCATTAGCATCCAATGAATTAATGGAGGCTGTCTTGTTCACAACCACCTGTCAAACTAGCCGAAAGAAACAATTATCAACAACAACTTCAGGTCGGGCATTTTCTAATGAAGATTAAGAACTAAGCAAGAACTAAAACTCAAGAAGTCAGAAGTGTCCATCTATTTGTTTCACGCTTATTCATCAATCAAATATTACTATCTTAATGGTAACGTCATTCAGATTTTCTTCATACGTCTGAAGACGGTTTTTTTGAAGTTATAACGAGTAATTATTCGAGGATATCTGATATGATTGCCATCAGCTTCTCAGAAAGGACTAGTAGATAGTGAGAAGATGCATTAGATATTTAAGATGAGTATTTGTTTGTCGACAGTTGGTGCAGTAATCAATGCCCACGATTGTTTCAATGTGTTCACATACGCTATCACAAAAACCCACTAATTATTCTTATGATCTGCAATTAAAACGCCACAAAAAGGGACGGAGTTGCCGCTTGGCCTTCGCTTTGTTGGTTCCGGGTTCTCATTGAAGTAGTTGACAGACGACAGCTATCTTAACTGCTCGTGCCGGTGTGTTCATTATATCCCATGGACGTGATTACAAAAGATACATTTGTTGGTTAGCTGAACCAAAGTATTGCCCTTTTGTAAACCCTTTTTTATTTCAATTTATTTCTCAGTTCATTGCCCTAATAAGCAGACGTGAGTTATAAAACTAAGCTGGGACGACAGGGTTGGGCATGACATTGAAAAGACGGATGAATTCGGTTAACCCTTGACTCCAATTAAACCAACGGAGCTGTCAGCTTCGTGTTGCTAATGCATTTGCATACAGACTCTCTTACGTGGTTAGTGCCTTAAATGCCTCGTTGCTGCTGGATAAATCTTAATAACTATGACCAGCGAGACACACACACACATACGCTGTATTACTGGAAAATCATTTTCTTTTTCTTTTCTTTTTATAATTGGTGATTGATTGACATAGCAATAAGTTTCTTATGGTGAAGTAATCTTCCTTAAGATCGATAATGACGGAATAAAAGATGATGACATTTATCATCATTATTTTATTATTCAGTAGAGCGTTTGTCGAAAGTGAAGTCCCCTCGAAGAATCCAATTTTTATCATTAGGTCTAAGTGGCGAAAAGGCTGTGGAGTGTTAAAGTTTCCATGGATAGTTATTGCAATTTCCATGATTTCCAGAGTTCATTTTCTGCTCATTAAGGATCCCTTTTGTTAATTGTTAAAATTTTTAAGAAATCGAGCTTATCTTCATTTTTTAGTTTAGTCTTATCAATTCCGATTGGACTGCCATTGATTCCTACAAAGAACTTAGACATTAAGCTCGAGGTCCGCGCTATTGTGGAGTTAATGGCACTCAAACATTAAGCGACTCGATGTACTTGCTCCAGAACTCCCTGTCTGTTTTTCATGTATCCTAATTACAAGGAGAAAGTTATAACTGCCTAAAGATGTTTATCAGACATGCATGGGAAGTATGCAGCTTTCAGAATTTGTGAAAAAAAAAAGTCAAACCTGTTTTGGATACCGTGAAGAGATCTTTAGGTGGTTTTCAATGAATGAGCTTTCCTTAACACGACTACAGTTTTTTATCTTTCTTTTTAAAAATCATAGAAAGCTCAAATGTTTTTATCTGTAGTTACTAATTATTTATTCACTATTTGATCTGTAAATCAGTTGTAACAACGAAAAGATATCGAGGATGTTACATCCTACGTTAGGTTGTATTTGACGTAATAATGAACGAGTGTACACATTAATATGCACGCGATGTTTGTAAATTACTGTGAAGTCTAGCACATCACGTCCATAGGACTGTATTAGTCCTTCGATGAAGGACTAATACAGTCCTTCGATGAAGGCCATTCTTATTTGTTATTAGGAGCAATAGGCCATCAGATTTTATAGTTCAAAAAGTGCTAAAAGCACTGTTTCAATGAGATCACCGTTTTCGAGTTTTATTCTAATAATCAGTTCAATTACTGATGAGCATGTTTATTTTGTTTCATTTACAATAGGCCGTGGCTGAACTGACTTTGATAACTAACATTATTCCAAAAGACATAAGTTACTACTTAATCTGTTTTTATCTTATGATAATCAGCTTTCAAATACTCTACATTTAATTTTAACCCAATCTAGATAAGACCTTAAAAATCCGACTTAATACCAAGTTCTAAGTTTCGTGTAAAAAAGACTTTATTGGTTTAATATAAAGAATCATCTAAATTTAGAGATCATAGATATAGTATGGATCACCAACTTGAAAAAGTAAAAAAATAAAATTAAACGTTTCATGTCTACATCAAGCATTTCGAAGCAGTCCAACTGATCTTTGAAAGTACATACTTCCAGTTACGTGCTCTCTTTATCATCCTTGGTTTCAGAACTCACTTTTGGTAATCTTGAGGCCAGGGCAGTTCTAGCTGGTTTCAGGTTACTCTACAAGATCATATCCGGCCATTAGGACATTCCTGAATACCTTAAATCTGTACGGCCCAAACTGTGGCCGTGCACAGAATGGAAGGTTTAAGAAGTTCATCGTGATATTAGGTAAATTTAATCGAATCAATTGTCTTTCTTCTACAACCAACTGAATTGATCATTGGCCTCTTCACTGAATTCAACTGAAACTTTAGCAAGGCTTTTGAAACGATGTTCCAAAAGGTTTTATTATAAAGGATTCAATAACTGGGAATATCTTTTTTATTTGTAGTAAATATTTCTGTTGATGAAAGTGACAGTTTGTTTACGCCCTTAAAACCTTCACGTCCAAGATCCTTCAGTATGGAAAGTAAGGAGCGTAGTCCTTCAAATTGCTTTCGAATTTATAGTGGCTTTCTCACATCCCCAGTGGTGGCTTTATTATTATTTGGGTTTTCAAGGGTAACTTCGATGGTATGTTTTGTTATAGTATGATGGATACAATAACGCCTTCCATATTTCTTAAGCTGAAATGTGTTTCATACATTCCAGTTTTACATATTTGCAAACATTACAGATTCATAATATTTACAAACCGATTGTACATTGTGTAATTGATTTGTAAATGTCTGTAGAAATGTAAAAATTACTTGCTTTGCCTCCAAATATAACCTATAAATCAAGGAGTAATGTAGTGAGATTTGTTCTTGTTAAAAGTTGGAAAGTTGATAAGAACCAGTCACTCGTTGAAGTCTGGAAGAAATATGATATAAAAGATGCGATTATCAGTTGCTGCTATTTGGGCTGAAAGTAAGGAAAGTCTGATGAATGCTGTTTGGCGAAAATTATGGCCTGAAACAGTTAATGATTTCGAAGGTTTCAAAAGTTAGTGAATATTCAGATATTGTATCAAAGATATTGCAGCAATAACAACTGAGGCTGAAATTGGTAGAATTGATAACGAAGATATCCAAAAGCTATCATGGAATGAATACTTCCAGGAGAAGAGGGAGACCTGGGAGGATATGGATGGATGGAGTACGGGAGTGCATGATAGCCCGAGGTTTAACACCTTGAACCGCACTTTATGGCCCTAAAAAATTTCTACGAAAAAATAACTTGTAGGCTGAAGAAACCAATTGTAAATGGAAACACTCCTCTTGAACAAGAAGAAGAAGAAGATAACGAAGAAGGAGCAGAAGAAGAACAAGAAGAAGATAACGAAGAAGGAGAAGAAGAAGTTGAGGAGGTTCCCCATGCAGTTCCTGAAGAACCAAATTGAATATTTCTCACATAAAACAATAAAAAATTAGCTCTTGCTTAACGAATTTTTACATAACCTAAGCGTTTTATGAACGGAATCTCTTTGTTAAGCTGGGTGGCTGTATTCAGAGAACGCTGTCTGTTGCAGGAAACTGAAGGACTGGGAAGGAACTAATGCAGGAAGTTTGATACAGCATTAGTAAAAAATTCAAGTGTGGAAATGTATTTCAACACTGCATTTTCAGCAACATCCAGCATCAGTTTTGTGGCGATAAATCTGGACGTATTTTTGAAAGGATTGATTCTACAAATTCTGTCATACAGAATTTCTAGTGGAAACAGGACTTGCACAACGTGTGTCAATTTATGAGTGAATATGAGCTCAAGTGGATATACATTTACGTATTTTTTGGAATTTAATGGAACGAATCATTTTAAACAAAGCTACATCCGTTTTTATCATTTCAGCATACTTTTCGAAAACTTAATTGGCTATCAGACGAGGACAGCATGTCCCCCCCCCCCCGGAAATTCAGGTTTTTCCTCCAGAAAACAGCAAATCAACCACAGAAAACAGAACACATTGATATACAGATACAACAAAGTAATTTTACACTTTTCAACGTCCTTAGTTTTTTGTTTATTAGCAGCAAAAAATAATGACAGTGAAAAGTGTTAAGTGTAAAGATTTTTAAAGTATTAAGATTTTAAAGCATTAAGATTAAGATTTTAAATGAAAGTGGTTGTGTTATGAATCCCTTTATCTCGTAAATTGGAGCAAATTAGGATTACAAGGAGAAGATACGTAGGTGGATGAGGGACTAGCTAAAAGAGAGCACACAGAGGATATTTGTAAATTGGCTTCAGTCTAGTAATGCCCTCGTGGATAGCAGAATTGATAGGATCGCCGCCCTTCCCACACCAAGTATAAGCGATCTGAGTTCGAGTCCTGTAGAAGACGGGAGGAAATTTTCTCTCCAGCAAACAGAAAATCGACCCCAGAACAGACACACAAATGGCCTTTGTCGCTGATGCTCCTAAAACCCTACAACAACAACAACAAGTGAACTTCCACAGTGATCAGTGGAGGTGTCTGTTTGGTTTCTAACCTTTCTCAATGATACAGATGACAGAATACAGGGAAAGCTGTTAGGTTTTTCAGATAACTTGAAGTTTTCGAGGGTGGTTACGAACCAGATGGAGGCTATATCTCTACAAAATGATTTGGATTGGTTGCAGATATGGATCATTTAGTACCTTAGTTTTCATTTTTGAAAAATGGAAACTAAGATACTAAATGAATGAATAACTATTGATGATCCTGTTCAGGTTGCTAACAAAATGAATAAATATTCTGCATTTACATTAATGCTTGAAGAGATTTTTAGGAGGTAGAAACTAGATTCATGGCAAACTATAACAGAGCTAAATGATTTTGTGATAACTGACAGGAACGTGGAAGAGAATTTGCTGAGGCTAAAATAATGTCTAAGGCTTAATGCCTAAGTTTGCTGATGACACAAAGGCGGCAGGATGGTTAATTACTGGAAAGAATTCTAACAATAATGCACAAACTTGAAGAAATGAAAATAACTTATATAAAGTTATGAGATACAGTAAAAATCCATCAAGATGTTTTGGAAGAGTCAAACACTTTAGTTTTTAAGCCAGAAAAATCTTAAGAGAACGAAACTTAAATTTCTTGGCAGGCAGTTTCATCTTCTTAGGTGGAACAGCTGCTTGATTTAAATCTCTCAAACCGGTTAAACTGTATATGTTAAAATTAAAGCTACTTGTGAAATATAAATTACTCAGTAATTTCTATTTCACAATGATTTAATCTTTTATTGCAGAATTTTGTGTATATAGTTATATTCTTAATTCATGCACAGTTTAATAACCTGATTTATCATTTCTTAAACGAAATTTTGCCAAATATATGTCTTTTAATCTGCCAGCTCTTGAAGATGCAATTCAATTGTACGAAGCCAAAACTATTAAATGAGACGAAGAGAGAATGAAATGAGAGATCAGCCACAAAAATTCTGTCTGCATGCGTCTTGCAGGTGTTTATCGTTACTAGATCATAGGACCATCCGTCAACGAAGGTCACGAACATCGACGAGATGCATCGAAGTTTACGTAAGATTTAGAACAAAGGGTGGGGCCCACTGAGCTGCACGACAAGTGTACAGGTGTGTTTGTTATTCATGTAGCATGGGATTACTTTATAAAAAATGTACATCATGTATTCTCCTTATTATTTCTTGTCGTTTCCAAAACTTGAATCATAAAAATCCCTTCCCCTAATTACAAGCGCGCACACACACACACACACACACACACACAGACAGACACACACACACCTGCTTACTTCCATATTTCTACAGACTGGTTTCTTAAGATGGTACGATCTGGTTTCTAAATGTAAATCTGCATTTGAAGGTCATAAGTAAACTCATGTACCTCCTTTTTCAAGGTAAATCAATCGTCCTTGGGCAACCTTGGGTGATCCAGTCTGTAAAACTATTTAGAAGATTTCCATTTTCGTTTTAATGATCAACCGGTGTTGTTTATGATGAGGACAGCAGCAAAAAAAAATTAGAAAAGGATTCTTAAGTCACACGGATACTTTGAAAGGAAACCATCAATAAATTTTTCCCATATATAGCGGTATATGAAGTAGTTTCTGTAATAGCCACAAAAAAGCAGTTGGATTAAAACGTTTAATATTCTGATCCGGGAGCTTATTTATGGTTTCAATAACCAACAAAATTTTCAAATTAGAATTATCGTTCATATTTTATACCTTACTGCCAATTAACCCGTTCCCTCCCGTAGTCTGAAGAGTTTATACATTTGTAATGTTAATGGTATCAAGGGCGTTGACCATAGCCTAAAGGATGGTTAGCTAATACAAAGAATAATGAAAGTTTGTAAGTTCAGCTGGATGAAAATCCTCAGTGACCATCTCCACTGAAAACAATTGTCCAGTCTCCTAAATGAAAACTCTTTAGATATTCATAATTGGGATATTTTTACTTCATAAAAAAGTGATCTATGAAACTTTATTTCATATTAAACTCACAGCAACTTCATTTAGAAGCGATAACCAAAGAAAATTAGCTATCTCACCTTCAAAAAACTGCATTAATTAATTGTTTCAGATTAATTAAATGTTAATTAAACTAGAATATTAATAGGCTATTTGCAGAATGTTCTAAACTATATTTTAAATGGTAATATTGTTAGCTGTTGATTTGTCACCGGACAATTTCTGCAGTTGGAGGAGAAACTGTTTTATAGTAATACAAGGTATGTTGGGTTGACGAAAGGATTGAGGCATTGTAAAGGGGTTGGGAAATGGTCCTATATACTGAAGAATCCCTTAATGACTAAGAATGAAGAGATGCTGGGTCCACGTTGACGTCCCCTCTAATGAAAATAAGATACCATCAATGATTTGCCACAGCTGTGGGCAGTGATGGAAATGCCTCCAGAGAGAGGGAGAGAGATGTAGTAACCATGGAGACAAGAGATGTAAAAGATAACACCTCGAGTGCTATGCAGAGGAGTCAAATATTCAAAGTCTCACGCAGTGCAATTAATTACGACACCATGACAACCAACTAATATGTCCGCGTCCATCTTGCAAGACGTGACGATGCGCTGATAACACCTCGCCTTCATTTTACGAAGCGGCTCCGTCATCGATCGTTTTTAAGAGAGGCGGAGTTGAAGCATTCTTTATTCTTCGAGCGGGAAAATATTTGGAAGAATTTTTCCCCCCTTTTTTTGGGCTTCTTTTAAAGGCAAAGTGCGTGTTGACTGGAAGTTTTCACAACCGAGGATTGCGCGAATCCGGTTACCATCGACGTCACGGTATATCTATAGTAGAATGATCGGACTCTTCCGTACTCGCTATTGGCCGTCGAAATATCTCGAGGCGTGCGGACTTTCCAAGTCGTCTTTTTCTTGTCAACACTCGAAGAACAGTTGCGATATAACAGCCAGACCCCCGGGGATGGGGAAGTGATCAAGCCTAGTGTCAACGGCCCCACTTCTTCTCTTTTCTTCTTTAAAAAAAAATAATAAAATATTGCGTTAACCTTGGACAGTTAACAAGTCCTGGAAAAGAGGCACTAACACGATCTTATAGCAATCTGTCATGCTCCTTTTCTCCACCCTTTTATGCATGCGTTTTCTAATATAAAATACAGGTAATATTTTGCCCATGCATCGTTTATCCTCAGTTGATGACAGTTTATCCTCTTCATCATGAGTAATACGGAAGGATGCTTTTTTTAAAGAGGTATTTGTCTGCGCTTCTACAACTACCTCTTTCCATTAGCAGCACTGGTTTCAAAGAGATAAACAGGCGCGTGTAAATATTAGATTAAATTCCCACGATGAAATATTATCCAAAGAGTTTTGACTTGTTTAAAAGGATTGAAGAAAATATATCAGCGATTACCTGTACAATGGGATTCATTATGGCTGACGACTAACTTTGCATTTAATTGACGAAAAGTAATATTCTGATAAAGAAATATTTATTTTGATGAAATATTCAAACACTAATTGACTGATTGAGTTTCTACCAGGATGGTTCAAGGAATTTTGAGTAGTAAGATTTAATTTTTCAAGTTAACGAATACAGTAATGTTGTTTTAGAAAATCATTAATAGTGGCGAAACAAAGATAATCTGGTATTTCAGGAAGCAAAACGTCTTCAATGGAAACTCCCCAAAAGACAATAGAAAAAAGCAATATTGGTCTGTTTTTATGACATTTGCGGCATGGTCCACCAGCCGAGTACTTTAGTCTTCTGATTTAAAAAAAATTCATCTGAAATCGAGAGGTCTTTTTAAGTCTGGTAGTTGTTTAATGTGGGTGGTTAACCTTCCTCCATCCATGAAAAATATTTACTGTATCGGAAAAATGATCTTGACCATTTTTCTCTCAAGAAATCAAATATGAGATTAGGTTTGAAATACGGAAAGGTACGATTTACATCTAAAAAATTTAAAAATAGATTAATAATCTTCCCTCTGAAGGTGGGCCACGTGAATTGTTTCATTTGGTTGAGGTTAACGTGCTTATTTTAAATTTTAACGAAGGTTGTTAATATATCGATCGGAGACCACAGCAAAGCAAATGTTCAATCTTGTTAATAGTCCAGTGCTGACCAGAACTTGGATGACCCTTTGTTTACATAATGGTTATAGATACTGTAACTGAAATTCTCGTGAAAGAGAACCATTTAGAGGTTTGGGCTTCTACATAACGTCTAGTATCTTCAGGGGAAGTCTCTATCTTTATAGGAATTATGGGATTTTTCATATCATGGCAGAGTTAGTCGGTCGCAAGCAAGGATTACTTAATTTTTCTTTCGGAAACTCCGGTTTTCATCCAGCAAATTGAAAAACCGTACACAGAATATACATAATTTAGAGGAACAGTACACTACTTTTCATGACCTTAAAAATATTTCCGTTTATACTCTGGATAGCTGAGACCACAACAGTTTAGAGCTTCGTTCTAATTGTTTTATTGCAACAGATTTATCAGTGCAACAGCTAAAATGGGCTGCTCCCAATTTGTGGAAGAGTACAGCCTCTGTCTCGAAATTGGCAAAATTTCATCAGCGTACGTTACCCAATGACCACAGCCAATCCTTCTCTCCCTCTCCTGCTCAATAACCAGAACAACACAAAAAATTTTATAATGCTCACCAACGTTTTGAGTTGTATGCTCACTTCTTTTTCAAGGTCACCAAAGATATGACAATTTAGGATGATACTACGAGCTTATCGTTTTGTTTTTAGTGACTTGGGACTTAGGAGATAAAATAGACTGTGGTCAAATTTGTTATTAGTTCTTCAAACGGCTGAGGCTCGCTTTTCGAGATCATTCTGTTTTTGGATGAATGAACTGAATAGGGTGTACCACGTTTGACTAATTCGAATGCTGTCATTTCTTTTGATTGCACATGATTTGTGGTTGTAAAAATTGCTCTTTTTAGGAGTTTGTTGAGTTTGATTTGAAAATGGGGAATACTTATACATTTCTTCTATCCCTCTGTATAGATGGACTCCTCCCGGATTTGCTAATGACTTTACAGGTTCGCTGCTTTGCTATTTTTAATTTTTTTTAATGAAATCCTGTTTCTTTGCATAGTTGAGTTTAGAATTACACTGCTTATTTTGGGCGTGAGACTATTTGATAAAAAACGATTTATCTTCTATGAAATCAATCGCGATATACGGCACATAACAAAAATGAAGCATTTTTATCATTCTAACCAAAGGCACAAAAATACCAGAAGTTTTTAATCTGATAATCTTTGACCTTCTTCCGCCTAAACATTTTCCTAACTAGGCACGAACTAGGAAATATCTTTTCAGTGACTTTTATTTATTTATTTTTTTTTTTTGGTACCACGTTCCCAACCTCTCTCTCTCTCTCTCTCTCTCTCTCTCTCTCTCTCTCTCTCTCTCTCTCTCTCTCTCTCTCTCTCTCTTCTTTCTTCCCCTCTCCCCTTGTACGTCAACTGTTTCATCCTCTACGAATTCTCTCACTTCTTAGCGTGAATATTTGCAAGTATTTCTTATAATGTTAAGGACCTGCAACAAATTTCTACCATCAATCATTACTTTCGTTTTTCTTTGCTGACTTGTCTTATCATTTAGCCTCTTACCACGGGGTGATGAAACGTAATGTCAGACACGCGCGTCATGAAACCTGTGCGAAAGATATAACCGGTCTTCTACACATACACAAATAGATACGGAAGGGTTTAGTAAAATTCAAAAGTGACACATAGTTAAAAGTTGTGCGTTGATCACTGAGGGAAAAAATCCGATTGGAGAAGGGGAAAAACACGAAGAAGCACTCAGCTTTTTATAGACGGTGACCCAATAGTAATTAGCGAGCGCAGTGAGCGCCATTCAAATATTTGCCCTCAAATGAGGTTGCTGTGAATGAAGAAAATATTTAGGAACTAAGTGAGCAAATGAAACCATGATTTTTGTTTAAAAGTACTCTTCAAGAAGATCTGAGATGATTTCTTTTTATTAAACAACTATACAAGGTCAGTGTGTTCCCAAGATCTTGTCAAATTTCCTCTTCTGGACTCAACACAATTCTTCCATCCTTTCATTCTTTCGCAATGTGTTGAAGACTATTCTTAAAAGTCTTTTAATATCACCGCAGCGGCTTTGGTTACATCTCTGGTTCTTGAAACCATGAAGTCCATGGAGATCCTTCTTTATTGATAACAACAGGAGGGCGTCACCTGGGATTTGGCCAGGTTGCATCGTTTCAATTTATGTTTCCTTCACTAAATTCAACTGAATATAGTGAAGGAAAACATTTGATTTACTGTTTTATCTTCAAATTACTTTGAACTGGAAATATCCCTTACGTATACCAACCAAAATTGCGCAAAATTCTGCCTAAAATACACTCCAACGACACCAACAGAGTCAACTAAATATGCAAGCGAAGAACTGCCAAGATCATTATAGTAAATTGAGATATTTTCACAAACGACCAGAGCATACGAGCCAGCGATAACAGGTTCTTGCGGAGACATTAACGCCCAATGTGCAGGTGGCACTAGTTAGTGATAAATGGGTCTCTATCAATAATTATCCTGTTATTAACTGAAGCATTTAATTTTAACACGCCCATCCTTAATATACCAAAGACCTATAATAAATATATTTCAATGTCGCTAATCATGGGGGCTAGTGCTTTTTTTTTTTCACCCTGCTACCTGTTGCCAAGGGTGCACTAACGAAAAAAAAAAAAAAAAGGCCGTACCACAAGCCATCAGTACAGATAAACGAGTCCGACAGCTAAAAGACCAAACATTTTTTCAACCTTGTGTATTCATTGTTGTCAAACTGTACAAACACGTAGTTGGACAGAGCATGTTAAACGACTCTCTCGTATTATTTGACTGATAAACTAATTTATCGAGTCATTTAAAGATCCGATTGGAATTATTCGCTGCTTGACGCCTTACAATGTCTCAATCATATTGAAACTAGTCGCCAGTTAATTAAAAATTGCCTCACAAGTCTCCTCTTTGTGGAACTCAATTACTATGATGTGTATCGTCAATCACTAAATGATGCTTTTTGTTTCTTTGATATCATTTTTCTGGATTAGTTGTGGTCATTGATGTAAAATCAAAATTTTCTGTTTATATTCTGCCAATATTCTGTTTACGACCTACAAATGGATGATTGATTATAAAACTCATTTATGTATTGATATATCTGGCCACTATACACTCTGCAAAGCTGGAATCTTTCATTTTAAGTTATATTAAGCTGCTTATGTTCCAAGTGGCCCTGTTCTGAAACAGTTTGCGTCTTTGAGTACCTTGGACTCATTATTATGGATTTTGACATGACTGGTAATGACGTGGGAATTTCATCTAAGGGACATCTATAGAAGATAATCGTCAAAGTTCCAGATGACATTTGTCTGAAGTTGATCCTGAACGATTTTCCAACAAGATGATGTTCCAGTCAAGCAAAGATTAAGAATGGGTTCAAAGGGCAAATATTAAGTTTCTGTCATGGGCACTCCAGAGTCGAAACAATCCAAGTACGAATCTCTGAGCTAAGGACTGGAGGTTTTCTTGTTACTGCTACTGATCATCAGCTTAAGATTAATAAAATAAATTTTCGCTTTATAGTCCGGGACAGAATTAGAGGAATATACATGATAGAGACTGTAAGATTGTTACGAGTACATTATTTTGTGGTGTCACGTGGATTCAAACACGCGGCGTGGCTCTGCATGCTGATTACTTGACGCACTGATGAATCTAAATTGAAATCTTCTTAAACTCACAAATTACAAGTTATCTTCGCAGCCTTGTAATAGTTATTACAAGCACGAGTTTTTAAAAATCACATGCCCGGTTTGCGTGACTACTTTTTATTTTTTCTGTGTATCGCGATACTTTGGTTGTTTGATCTTTGTCCATTTTTTTTTTCACTGGTCCGGGATCATTTCAGTGGAGAATAGGACATAGGAGGGAGGGAGGCTGAGAATTTGATCTGGAAATGTCACGCGCGAAGTCCATTTAAATCGTTACTTAGAGTCATTGTGGAAGTATAAATCTCCTCCCTAATGGTGTTGCTTGGCGGGGTTCCTGTGAAATGCGAATGTGGAATTGGTAGCAGGTGAAATCATTGCGGTGTCATTTATTCTGCCATCGGCCTCACAGTTTAACCCTAAGAACAGCGTGTCATCTGTGTCCTTTCGTTACCTTTGCCGATTAACCCTGGAAGGGATGCTGGCGCCGGCATGCCGTTTTGCCAGAAGCATGCCGACACGTGCTGGTCCTATTAAGTCAACACCGCGAGGGACTTTATTGTTGCTACAAACGCGTGCCACCTGTTTCATGCAACTGCACAAGATTTTTTCTTTCTTCTGCTTCTCTTCTGATATTTTTGCGGGAACCTGGGTGGCATGTGCAAAACAGCGAGGAAGGAAACGAGTCGTGTGGGTTGGCACGTGCGGTTTGCAGTTTTCTTAGCCAATGGTAAACCCTCTGACGTCACCTTCCAGTAATGCTCCGTAACAGAAGATCCGTTTTTCGCCATTCACCGACGGCGGAGTGCGGCACAGAATAAAAGGGAAGTAAAAATCGGCCTTTCGCACGCACGCATCTTAAACACGTCCGAGGAAGACGTTGGGGGATGAGATGGATTGCTAAGATATTTTTGCGGCCCCGAGAGGCGAATAACCTGGCCACCGCAGAATGTCAACGTGTTTCGTGTGCGAGCTGTCATGTTTTAGTGAGCACTCACCTGTTCTATTTGCATATTAGCTTTGACTACCCCTCAACTTAATCCAACCATATAATCTACCGCAAAAAACAAATAATATCCACCACGCATGACAGCTATAATTCTCCTGCGCGTTAATTTCTGGGTATATCGCTCAAATATATGGGTTGTAAATGAGATTTTAATTTGTCATGCCGTTCCCCTTTGTATTTAACGACCGCCTCTAATGTCCTTCTGCCTGAGAACCCTAATCACCGATTCTGGTTTTATTACTGGTAAATGTCGTAATCAGTGCCGCTATAAATGCGCTTAATAATGATGGTTCTCGGAATTAGTTCCAGTGGTCGAATGTAATATTACGTGTGTTTTTGCACTCTTTTGCGTGTACCACTTTGATAGTTTATTGCAATGATATTAAAACACGGTAACTTTTGTTCAATCACTTTCTGGAATGCAGCGACGAAGTTCTTGAAGATGTAATTACTTCTGATTCTTCTACTCAGAAATGTAATTGCAGAGTTGCTTAAAAAGTTGAGTGTTCCATCCATCTCCTGTTCTTATTGTTGACATTGTCACAGACGTGATCTGGATGCTATTGTGTACATGATTTTTGGCTATGGACAGTCATTAAATAAAAATCCTTTCCATTTTTAATTCTCTCGAGGTTTGTGTCTCTTTCTGAGCCGATTTGCAACACCCTTCTTCCTCAACTATAGTTTGACTAATTACATCCTGGATTGAAGAGGACTTTAAAAATTCTTAAAATCTTCTTAATTCAACAGGCATATTCGAACTCAAGCTTCTCCAAACGAGTGAAAAGTGATGAAACCACTACAATGACTCGGGAAACCAGAAGGTTGCAGTCCTTTCTTGAATGAAGACAAACATCCCCCCTTTTTTTTTATAACGCAGTACCAAGAAAACTCTGAAACAGTGTTTCTAAATAAAGTGTGAAAAATGAAAAAAGGGAAATTAAAATCCAAAGGGCTTTTATTTAGGTATTGCCCAATGTACTGGATGCCAAGCTGGAAATCCTTTTGAATTCCAACTAGTTTAAAACCTATTTCTTTAGGATACTGTATACACTACATTCATTATTAACTCTGTGGGCTTCAAGTAGAACTTCCTTTGACTGGTGCGGTGTTTTCAGTGAATATTTCAGATAATATTTATCAATCAGAGATATGAAAATGGTCTAAGATCGTTGAATATCTACTACACTTCGCTCCCTCTTCGAAGACGTTATACATTTAATGGCTTTATGGGTCTTTTTCACAACGTGATTGAGTTAGTTGGTTTCAGGCAAGGGTAGCATGGTTTTTTCACCAGGAAAGTCAGGTGTTTTGTCCAGAAAACAGCAAATCACCACAGAATACACGCAATTTACAGACATATATAGGCGCAATATGGCCTAAGTTTCTGATGCCCTTAATCCCCACAATAACAACAACATTCAGGAGCAATATTTCATCTACATTCAATAAAGGACATTGTTTCTTTATGTAAAATAAAAGAATCTTATTTACAATTCACGTATTTCACAAAAAAAATTAAGACATTAGTGTGTAGTGCTGTATGCGAGTGTGCTGGTATGTATAACTTAACGTACTGTTTTATAATTCTTTATTTAAAAGCAGCTTCAATGTGCTTATAGCACTCTCTGACTTCTGTTATTCTCTTTGAAAGAAGGACACTGCAAATAAAAAGACGTTGGAAACAGAGTCGTTGTATTTGCAGCTTCCTTCTTGCTGGTGACATTGTCATTGCTCTTCATGGTTTCGAAAATTCGGGTGGATCATTTCTTTCAACAAGATAGTGCCCATTATCGTACAATCAAATATGACACTGGATTTCTTTCAAGAAAATTTCTGCAACTGCCTGAACCAACCGTTCATGGTAATATCTATGTACAAATTTTTTTGTATATTTATAAACATGACGATGTATATTTGTAGCTGAGTACAGTACCATGTGTACCTGTATGGTTTTACATGCAATATTGTAAGCGTAATTAAAGAAGTGTGCATTTCTCTGGAGACTCTGACAATTAAATAATGGATATACTGTGACCATTTCCTTTATGGCTTGGGCATTTATATTCAAGAAGCACACCATGGATGTATGATCGAGTCGACTTCCGACGTCTGTTCGAGGAAACTTTCTTTATAGGAGTAAGCAATAAGTGTTGTTCTACTAGTTTCACACCAGCACCAAGGCTTCTTTAATTATCACGAGGCACATTTGCAGGGGGAGAGGGTGTTCACTCCGGAACCCTTCCTGCTCGTGCAATGAACTGTTTCCTTATCGGGTTCCGTCTTGTTTTAACATCACTTCCGAAAGCCAGTGCATGTAGGGTGGGCTAATAGTCCGATACGCTGTTTACATTGGAAACTGAGGAATTTGGTCGGGTAGCTCCCCTTCAACGAAAGATCCCCAGAAGGTTCTTTAGTGTAACAGAAGGTTGCATCTTTCCCACGAGTTGCGGCGTAGTGCGGAAGGCCAAGTATTGCCCGAACAGTTTGTTCTGTTTATCTGTATTTGGTCTCATGACCACCTCACTGGGTATCTATAATTACAGAGGACAGGATTTCTTTGTCTTTTCTTCCTCTCCACGTGCTCACCTCGACTTAAATGATCGATGACACATATCTTTTACTGATTTCCTCTTCGCTCGCGGCCATTTGTATAAGTGTCGGAAAATATTGCATTCATTTCCAAACTAGCGTACGCTGAGGTAAGTCCAGCGAAGTCCCCCTCATCCGTCCATGTTTGGCAACGTGCATTTATGCTATTTGTCCAACGTTGTCCTGCAGTGTGCCTGTGACAAATCGAATGATGAATTGCTATCGAATCCCGGATCATTTCTTCCGTCTCCCTCTCCCCTGGGCACCAAAACTTAACATTTCGTGGACTTATTTGAGGTGGCCGAATTAATGTCGGGACACTCCTTGGTGGCTCATTGAATTCAGCCTTTTAGTTTTCCTGGGAACTGAACGCTTAGTTACCGAATAGTAATTCGAAGAAGTTACACCACTCGGAAGTGTTTTAGGTGAGCATAGCGCATGTGTGAACCATTAACTATTTTGTCTCTGGCCTCATGTGAAATGGAACAATGTAGATGGTGTTTTGCTCAAAGATTTCTCTTTTTTATTGTTAAGTTACTTGAAAACTGCCACTTTTAGCTTCCCATTCGTAATCGGAAGACAATCGTGACAAATCTAAAGAAGGTTGGATTGTTCATAATAAACGCAAGGGTAGCTAAAATCATAAAATCATAACGAACTGAGTAATATCCAACAAAGGAAATTCCTTCAAGCTCATTATGAATTATTCACAAAGCATAAAAATAAGAGATATGCTATCGGTGAACCATTTTATTTGCATAGTAAATGATATGTAAATCAGCAATGTTGAAGTAATAAGCATTTGATCACTGAATATAATATGTTCGGATCGAATGGGCTCAATACTCTTTCAGCGGATACCATTCCACTAGCCAAGTTATTATTATCACCATTAGTTAATCTGCTTATTAGCCAAAAAATCACCTCAGTTAAACCAGCGACCAGAATTGTTACTAATACCAGTTCCTCCAGCTTCACTGACTCCTAGTTGACAGTATTTAATGAGAACTGACGGGATCTCTCTCTCTCTCTCTCTCTCTCTCTCTCTCTCTCCACTGAGAACTCCATGGTGGTCTAATGAATTGGCTAAATTACATAAAGAGGTTTTTGGTTTGAGGAGGTTATATCAAAGGTACAGGGTCTGGAGGTCAAATGAGTCTCAAAGGTATAAAGAGTATACAAATTTAAAGAAAAAGAAATTATCATAAAGAGATTTTCGAGAGAAAATGCTCTGCAGAGGATGCTATAATTGGTCTCATGGAATATTGCAGGTTGACTAATAGTAAATATGGGTTAGCCTTGTTTGTGGACTTTGAGGGCTCTTTTGACGCTGTTTGGTACCAAAGCGTCCACAGGTATTATTTTCACTTAAATAATTAAAATTTATTTAAATGAAAGATAGTTTGTTGTCAGAACTCAACATTTAGAATTTAAAAGGTTCATTTATAGAGGGTGTCCCCAAGGGCCAGTCTTAGGTCCAGTGATCTGGAACTTAATCATAAATCAGTGGTTGGAATGTCGAATCTCTGGATTTACACACTATCTGCAGATAATTTGGTGATATGTACACAAAGAAACTCCACGTTGGCAATAAAAAACCGAATAAATATTGTAGTTGATAGTTTGATTGACTGGACAAATAATAATAAACTTACTGTGTCATCAACTAAGACTGTTATGATGTTGTTGAGGGGTAAATTGGATTACGGTATAGCTCCTAAATTAATCATAAATGATAGGCAAATACCATTAGCGCCTCAGGTTAAATGCGTAGGTATTGTCATAGATGATAATACAAATTTGTATGTTGTTTAACCCTCATCTAGGTAATGTGAGAAATAAAATTAAAAAATTTACAGCATCTATTGTACGTGTAACAAAGACTGAAAGGGAACTCGGAAAGCGAGTTTTAAGTTTATACTATAAAGCAATATTTGCACCTATTGTGACATATGCAGCCTCGGTATGGTACCACAGAATTATAAATGTAAAAGTTAAGCAAAAATTAAAATCAATTCAACGAGTCATGCTCTTGACAATGGCCAGAGCATGTAGAACGGTATCCACAAATGCGCTACAAGTTCTTGCAGGGACATAACCCCTAGACTTAGCAGTTTTGAAGCGAGTTTTCAGATACTTTATAAGGAAGGGGAAACAAATCTCGTGTATAGGAATAACTAATGATTTGTCCACTGATATTAAACAAGAAAGAAGGAATATACTTAAGAGGATGTTTGAAATATGGAAACAAAGATGGGACAATAGTGACACTGGGGCTGTCACTAAGTTATTTATTCGCAGATTAGTTTTAATTATGATAATAAGTTGAATAGATGGTTTTATCCAAAAATGGAGTCCTCATTTAGAATTACTCATTTATAATGGCTCTCTGATGGCAAAGTAGCCTGATTGTAGAAGTTCTACAAATTGAATACAGATTATATTGGTGGAAATAGGCAATAGCCTGGGTGCCATCTAAGTCAAGTATATATACAATACAATAATACAATCTCTCTCTTCTGAGTGCCCTTCGGTCACGTTCCCTAAATTACTGCTTTAAAAATGCTTTGTATTATTTCATCATCATCATCATCATCAGCCATTTTCAATCCACTGCAGGATGAAGGCCTCTCCAGCAACTTTCCAGTTCCTTCTGTTTTGAGAACTGGCCATCCATTTACTACTCAAAAACTCATGAATTTCATCTATCCATCTCCGCCTTTGTCTTCCAGGTTTTCTTCTAGCTCCTCTTGGGTACCATTCTGTTATTTTCTTAGTCCATCTGTCATCATGTCTTCGAGCTATGTGTCCTGCCCAAGACCATTT
Source organism: Mastigoproctus giganteus (assembly GCF_048544385.1). Lineage (NCBI taxonomy): Eukaryota > Metazoa > Arthropoda > Arachnida > Uropygi > Thelyphonidae > Mastigoproctus > Mastigoproctus giganteus. The sequence goes on along the minus strand of NC_143583.1, from coordinate 66,251,570 downwards.
TAGTTCTTTAGTTTTGATAAGAATGTCCTTTACTTGAGTTTGCTGCCTAATCCATGTGTTGCTCTTCTTATCTAACAGTCTGATTCCCAATATAATTCGTTCCATTCTTCGCTGTGTAGTTCTTAGCTTCTCTTCCATTCTTTTGGTGAGTGCCCAAGTTTCACTTCCATAAGTCATGGTGGGGAGTGTACATTGATTCATTATTTTACGTTTCAGACAAACTGGGATATTGCTCTTCAGTATGTGACTATATTTCCTGAATGCTATCCATCCAAAATTTATTCTTCTCTTGACTTCCAGCCATTTATCATTATTACAGCTAATAACTTGTCCCAGATAAGTATATGACTCCACCTTTTCAATTACTGCTCCTTCAATCATTATTTTCCTTTCTGTGGCATACTTGTTCATCATTACTTTTGTTTTAGCCATATTCATCTTTAGTCCAAAATCCTTACTAACTGTGCATAACTGATTAAGATTTTCCTCTAATTCTTTGGGATCGTGGCTTATGACCACAATGTCATCTGCAAATCGTAAATGGTTTAGGTACTCTCCGTTCACATTGACTCCTTTCTGCGACCAGTCTAATCTTCTGAAAGCTTCCTCAAGGGCAGCAGTAAACAGCTTCGGAGATATTGTGTCTCCTTGTCGAACTCCTTTCTCGATTTTAAATTTCCTGCTGTCTTTGTCTAGTCTAATAAAGGATGTAGCACTCTCATATATTTTCTTCAAAATCATAATATATGGAGTATCTATGCCTTGTCTTTCTAGTGCCCGAAACATTGCCTTATGCTGTATGGAGTCAAATGCCTTTTCATAATCCACAAATGCCAGGCATAATGGTGTTTTATATTCATTTGCTTTCTCCATTAGCTGTGATATTACGTGAAGGTGATCCATAGTTGAGAATCCTGTCCTAAAGCCAGCTTGCTCTTTCGGTTGATTCTCATCAAGTATTCTTTCTAATCTGTTAGTAATGACCCTTGTGAACAACTTGTAGATATGGGATAACAAGCTAATTGGTCTATAATTTCCAATTTCTGATTTATCTCCTTTCTTATGCAGCAAAACTATGATTGCATTATTCCACTGCTTAGGCATCACACCTTTTGTAATGCACTTTGTGAAGAGCCTTGCCAGTTTTTGTGTTATGTCTCTTCCTCCCAATTTTAACAACTCTACAGTAACTTCATCTTCCCCCGGGGCTTTCCGATTCTTCATTTTCTTCAATGCATGTTCTACCTCATCAGAAAGAGTATCGGGTATGTCGTATGTGCTGCTACTTTGCAATCCATCTTCCCCACTGCTGGTATCATTCCCTCGCTCCTTGTATAATTCTCTATAGTAGTCTTCTGCTATTTGAATTATGCCTTCTCTGCTGTTTATAAGTACACCATCGCTATTCTTCAGTTTCAGTATCATTTGTCTTTCTATATTACTGCTCATGGCTGCTGATTTAAATCCTTTGTTTTCCCTTAATGCTTGTTCTACTTTTCTTGTGTTAAATCTTCTTATGTCCTCTCTGAGTCTCTTTCTAATGGCTTTGCATAACTCAGTATACTCAATTTTCTCCCTGTCAGTGTTTTTCTTGCTCTTCATTTGCCGTCTTTGGTTCATCATGACAAGTGTTTCTTGACTAATTTTTTCTTCTTTGGATTTCTGTTTCTCTATAGGTTTCTTGGGCTTTATCACTTTCAGAAAGTTGTAATATTCCTCGTCGATATCTTGGTCCTGAGCAGTCTGCAGAAGCTCAAACTTGTTCTTAAGTTCCAGTACATACTGCCTTTTCTCCTCCTCTGTTATTTCAAAGACCTTTGTATTATTTACTCGAGTCAGTTTTTTCCTTTCCTTTCCTACATCTATATCAAGTGTACATCTTACCATTCTGTGATCACTTCCAACATTTACCTTATTCAGGACAGTAACATCATTCACAATATATCTTCTGTTAGTGAGGATGAAGTCGATTTCATTAGTTGTTAATCCATTTGGACTCTTCCATGTCCACTTTCTGTTCATCCTTTTCTTGAAAAAAGTGTTCATTACTGACATTCCTTGAGATTCTGCAAATTCCACAAGTCTTTCACCTCTTTTATTTCTTTCACCAATTCCAAAATTTCCTATAGTTCCTCATTCTGCACTGTTTTGCCTTTTTCCAACCTTAGCATTGAAGTCCCCCATAATAATAGTGTAGTGGGTTTTCTGCTCATCTAGAAGACTCAATTTCAGTGTACATTTCTTCAACCTCTTCATCATCATGGCTCGATGTTGGTGCATAAATCATTATAATCTTTAGCTTGTACCTCTTAGAAATCTTGAGTATTAGTCTTGACACCCTTGGTGATGTACTTTTGAATTCCAAAATGTTGTTTTTAAAATCTTTATGGACCAGAAACCCAACTCCACCTTCACTCCTTTCACTGTTTCCATTGGTGTACAGCAGATGTCCACTTGATAAACTTATAAGTGATTCATTTCTTCTTCTTGTTTCAGCCAAACCGATGATATTCCAATTCACATTTTCTAATTCATTTTCCAGCTCTAATATCCTGTCTTCACCGATGAGTGATCGTACATTATAACAGGCCAAGTTCAATTTCCGTGCATGGCAGCCTGGTCGTACCCAGAGATTCTTAGCACCCTCTGCTTCCACTCTGATCCTCTCGCTGCCGTAAGAGGGAGAGTGAAAGCTGCTGGGGACTGAGGGCCATTTGTATTGTTGTGCTCTCATTGCTGGAGGGTTTGGTCTTTTCCTCTTCACGCTGACCAGGCGTCTTGAAGAGAACCACTCTACACGTTCGTTGCCACCTAAGTGACGTAACAGGGCTTACCATCGAGAAGGTGTGCATGAGTGGATTTTAGGGAGGCAGGCCAACCGGACTTCTCCTAAATCTTCTGTAATAGAGAGATATTGGATCCATCAGTGTTTTAGGCTGAGTGTCTGATAACACACAGGATACCTGTTCCCCTCTAAGCCCCTTGTATTATTTATGCGGTTCTAAATGATTTGGTGAATTATTGTATTTATTATTTATTGTATTATTTATGCGGTTCTAAATGATTTGGTGAATTTTATAAAGGCAATTGTGTTGGCTTTCCTTTGACCTATTTGACTGTGTGTGTCTGCAGCCACGTGGGTACCGGGACAGTGTACCTGTTTTGCAAAAGGAAAGCACATCGCACCTCCGTTTTAAAGGGGCTGAGAAAAACAGAATGGAAAATGCCGTCAGGAATTATTGTAATGTAAAATGTGGGCCGAACTCAGACCTACCAAAACGGGTGCGAAGTGACTAAGTCATTATCCTGACATGGAGGTCATTCACTCGTTATTTTCTTGTCAATCATTTGTCATAAGATATTTCAATTATTTAATAAAGATAAGACCAAGGCCAAAAAAGTAAAGTTTTAAGGAAGATTTTAGATATATATATTTTTTTCTTTCTGTTACAGAGATATAATTAACTTCATCACTTAATGTCCACTTTGATAAGTAATTGTTTTCCCAGTTTCATTGGAAGTGTGCCAATCCCGATATAACGTTTTTAAAGTGGTATTTGAGTTGTGCACTCGCAAACAGGCAAGCGAGTAAAATCAGAAACCAAACAAAAGACTGTTGTATTAAAATATTGAAATTTTCTATGAATAAATTACATTGTTTTCTCAAAAGTTTTCCAGGATATTTCTGAATGAAAATAAATTAGCAACTGTTATTCTAACCATCTCAGCTAAAGATATCATTTAAGAAAAATAAAGAACCAACTATATGTAGTCATTAAAATGGCTAGTTAGAACGTAGCGCATACCCTTCTGTATTTAGTTATCCCATTATAAAACTCGTTGAGCCCACTGGCTAGTAGTGTGCCACACACACACACTGGGTGGCCACAGTCGGGTGTATCTTCTCTAAAAGTTCAAGTGAGATCTAACTTTCTGTCAGTATTTGGTAAAGCAGTTTAATATCAACCTTCTTTCTGCAAGTAATCGGAAGCTGAAGATCGAAGTTGACTGGCAATGAGTTGTAGTACTTCATCCTGTAAAACAGTGGATTTCTGTTGGAGACATACAGTACAAAGTGTTTTTTGAACAGCCACAATCAGCCAAGGTGTCAGGTTGAGTGAGGAGTTACAAATAGGCCAATTCGTGTTTGGGCAGTAAATAAATTTTGGATCAAAGTTACCATATGTAGTTCTTTTTACAAATCCAATTTGCTAACTATCTTTTCCAACTATGGTAAGTTGATTTAATGTACAATTTGTATTAAATGTTACTCCCAGGTCTTTAGCAGTTTCTGCTCTGAGTTTACAGTTTGAGATTCAGTTAGAGGATGTGCACAACGAGAGATTTAAGTGACTTTGAACGCGCCATGGTAGTCATCGACAGCCGCGCTATGAATATCTCGGAAACTTCAACCCTGCTTTAGTTTTAACGACCATTGTGTCTCGGGTGTATCGAGACAGGTCGAATGATTAAATGACATCCAGCCAATGGAAAACTTATTGTTGGAAGAGCTCGTCGATGCGAGCGGACAATGGAAGCTGACAAAGACTAGAGGGTAAGAGGAAGGCTACAATCAGTCAAATAACAGCCCAGTAAAGCAGTGGCAACCAAAGAGGCATTTCAGAATGCACTCGTCGTACCTTGCCACAGGTGGAGTATTGATGCTAACGATCGAACTGGATTTAACTGCTATCAGCTAAAAAAAAAAAAAAAAAAACAGTTGCAGTGGGTTCAGAAAAACGAACACTGGACAGTGGAGTATTGAAAAACGCTGGTCGGTCTGACTAATCCTGGTTCCTGCTGCTTCACTTTGATGGGAGGATCAGAATATGGCAACACTGTAGGTGTCAACGATTGCCGTGTAATGGTGTGAGAAGTGTTTTCGTGGTACATATTGAGGCCCTTGATATCTGAGCAAAACGACTAATGGATGAGCTGTACTCCTTCCGATTCAGATTAGCTAACCACAATCAAGAATGAAGAGGCCTATAAAGAATCCCTCAGTTCGATTTAAACCCCTTCTAATAATCATGTAGTGTCACAATGGACCTTCAGGAGTTTGAACGTTCAGATGCTTGATGTCTTGAATATACTTCAGTCTTCATTGTCATCTTGAAAGTATTCCCCTGTGCATAGGCGTAAATAAGCAGTATTTATAATTTCATGTTTATGCCAGTTATTTAGCCTGTTATTTGACTGACTGCAGCCTAGAACATTGTTTTGATCAATGGTGATTTTCAACGATGTTTAAATATGCTGTGGCGTTCGTGGTCCTTCAGTAAGAAGCGACCAAGTGTATACCGCTAAAACACATCCTACACTTAAATCTACTACGGCAGCCTGTACTATGTACACTAAGGATAGTTCCAGCGCATCGTGTAGTTTCTTCCCTAAATACACTGTCCACTGGTGCTGAAAAGGTTAAATCAGGACTCATCGAAAAACATGACTTACCTCCAGTCCTCCTGCATTCCATCCTTATAAACAGGAAAAATGAAAAAAAATAATAATAATAAATAATAATAATAGAAATTAAAAAGAAAAAAGCCAATTAAGAAAACAAAGGTATAAGTTAACCACTCTTCCCCAGAGAGTGTGTTCAGATTCATTACACTGCTTCTGTTCTCAATCAAACCAAGTTTAAAATTCGGTGCCAAAGATAATGATCTTTGGAAGTTGTACATGACCTGAGTGAACGAAATCAAGTCAGACAACAGTACTGCTGCAAGACTGAAGACATTTAGATACATTGCAAGAACTCTGATTAAGATATATTAAGAAATTTAGATTAATTGATTTAGGTATATTAAGAGGATTAATTATATTAAGAGATTTTAATACATTAAGAGATTTCAATATATTAAGAGATTTAGATATATTACAAGAACATCCCATTATTACGCATATTTATGTTCTACCCTATATGAGAGCATCCTTAGATTCAGGGGAGGTCCCCATGAACTGGAGATATGCAAATATATCCCCAATTCACAAAGGGGGTTCAAAGGGCGACGCAAATAATTGTAGACCTGTTAGTGTAACTTTTGTTCCGGGGAAAATAACGGAGTCACTGGTTAAAGATGCATTGCAGGATTATCTAGACAAGCCTGCAGTAATAGTTCAGACACAGCATGGGTTTGTTAAGGGGAAGTCTTGTCTGACCAATTTGATTGGATACTATGCAAAGAATAATTTTGATATCGTATACTTGGATTTCAGAAAAGCTTTCGATACTGTTTAGGGCTTACAATACCGGTCAAAATACCGGTATTTCAGTATTTTTAATTTATAAAACCGGGATACCGGTATTCCAAAAACAAAACGTTTTTCTCAATAAATTTTGATGACAATTAAGTGCAATAAAGTAAGGAAAAAAACAAGTACTGTAATTACTTGAATTCAAGTTTTAAATAAACATTTATTGCAATAATAAATATTCTGAAAAAAATCATTAAAATACAGTTATTCTAAAAACAAAAAAATACATATTGCTACTGCAAAGTTTAGTTATATTCAAGCATCCACACTACCTGTCCGAATAAAGTGAGCTCTTAAGAAACATAAGCAATAAATAGTATGATCGTTTAAAATGGATCTAATTTTGGTACATATTTGATTGGTGGCAGGAAATGCCCTTTCGGATTCTATTCTGGTACTGAGATAATCGTAGACGATCTCTGTCCATATTTTCTAAGCTTTGAACTTTTTTCGTAAAAATAGTTAAAAGTATTTCATTAATTTCCGACTCAAGTTCATCTTTTAAAATCTCATTGGAGTCAGGCAATTTCTTATTTTGGAAAGAATTTGCGGAACACTGATGTTCTGTTCCATGTTGGTCTTCCCTGGTTGAATTATGTTCATCGTTTTCTGAAGGAGAAAGACGTTTTTATTAAGCGAAGTATAATTTTACTATAACATCTTTATCGAGTCTGGGAGAGAGCAAAGAGTGGGGATAAGGAATAAAGAAGACAGCAAAGAGTGCAGTGAAGGAATTCTTCACATATATAAATGCAAAGAACAAAAGGACAAATCAGAATTGGACCCTTATATAATGGAGATGGGATAGTATTAGATAACAAAGCTGAAGTTGTAGATGAACTCAACAATTACTTTGCATCGATATTTACATAAAAAAAGCCATTTCTGTCAATGAGATACAGTATTATGGAAGTGAAGTTGAAAAAAATGTAATTAATGTTGAAATTTCAAATGATTATTTAATAAGAACTTTCGCGCCTACAGGCGAGTAAGGCTCGTATGGTTGATGGCATATACCTATAACCTTAAAGGAGGTGGCAAGTGAGTGCATTGAACCATTAAGGCTAGTTATGAGAGCATCACTGGACTCAGGAGAGATTCCGTTGGATTGGCGTAAATAGGAACATAAAGGCGGTTCTAGGAGTGCAACGGGAAATTACCGACCGCCAGTCTAACTTCAGTAGTAGGGAAAATCACGGAGGCAATGATCAACGGTGGAATTCAGGATCATTTAGATGGAAACGGAATTCTGTAGAATACACAGCATGGTTTTGTAAAGGGAAAATTATGTTTAACAAATCTGGTTAGCCATTTTGACAGGTCACTCGTGAGCTGGATTCAGGAAATAATTTCGACATTGTTTATTTGGATTTCAGCAAAGTATTTGACTCAGTTCTACATGAGTGGTTACTTTATAAGTTGGAGCAGGCTGGAATCATAGGGAAAACCCTTAGATGGATAGCACGATGGCTTGAGGGTACCAGGCAGAGGGTTGTGATAAATGGTTATTCCTCAGATTGGGTTAATGTAAGTAGTGGGGTTTCCCAAAGATCAGTACTAGGACCATTGTTGTTTTTGATTATATTAAATGACATCTATGAAGGGATGGAGGGCGTGAGGTCTAAACTTGCAGCTCAGTAGAGTAGTTAATGATTGCCGCCAAGCAGAGCTTCTTCAGTGTGACCCAGATAGACTTCCAGGATGGTCAGAAAAGTGGCAGCTACGCTTTAATTCAGAAAAATGCAAGGTCTTACACCAGGGGAACAGAAACCCCAAAATAACTTATACACTTTACGGAGTTGAACTAAAGTCAGTATTGGAGGAATGGGACTTGGGAGTTATGATATGGTCAGAAATGAAGTTGTCCTATCGATGATTTATCGAACGTTTGCTAGTAGAGATAACGACTTCATAATCACATAAAAGTGATTTTATAACCTTTATGTGATTAAATTATAAACAATTATTTTTTATAAATTAGTACCGAAAAACCGGTATTTCAATACCGGAAAAAAATGACCTGGATTCCGGTATTGTAAGCCCTAGTGCTAATAATTGGGCACTGCTCTACGCGGACTAATGTTATTATTGGAGTTCTCCAGGGTTCAGTTCTGGGTCCACTGTTGTTTTCTATATTTATCAATGATATCGATGGAGGTATATCAGGCGTAATGTTCAAGTTTGCAGATGATACAAAGGTTGGCAGGGTTATTAATGATAGTAAAGACTATGCTACTGCAACAGGATCTAGAAAAGTTAGGCAAATAGGCTGAGAAATAGGCTAAAGTTTAACATTGACAAATGCAAAGTACTGTATATATGGGTAGCAATAACCAAAGAGAAACGTACCAACAGTATGGTGCTGTACTCAGGGAGGTGGAGAACGAAAAAGAGCTGGGGTAATTGTGCAGTCAGATATGAAGTTCTCTGAGCAGTGCAGACGGCCTGCCAGAGCAAGTCATGGAGTTTTGTCAATGATATATAGGAATTTTTCTAGCAGAGAAAAGGAGGTGATTATCCCTTTGTATAAGGCAATGGTCAGGCCACACCTTAAGTACTGCGTACAGTTCTAAAGGCCTTATTTTAGGAAGGATGTAGAGTTGCTAGAACGAGTACAGAGAAGGGCAACAAGATTGGTGAGAGGAACAAAGAGGTTCTCTTACCAGGAGAGGGCTTAAATTCTGTAAGTTGCAGCATCTGGAGACTAGGCACCTGCGAGTTGATCTGATTGAGGTGTATAGAACCTTGAATGATTTGAGCAGGCTCAATGCTGATGGGATACTTCACTTGCTGAGATTAAGAACCTGAGGGGGCATAGATTCAAATTGAGGAAAGACAGTTGTAAAATAGATGTGCGGAAGTTTGCCTTTAGCCAGCGGGTAGTTGATTGCTGGAACAGACTTCCATCTGTTGTTGTGGAAGTTGACAACTTAAATAAATTTAAGGCTGAACTAGACAAACATTTGGAGTGATCTGATGGGTGAAATGGGAAAGTTTTTTTTTTTTATTATTATTATTTTTTGGCTGATGCTGCATAAACTTACTTTCTTGCATCATATGCCTCTACTAATGCTAGTGCTAATTTCTTTCCTTTCCTTTTTTTTTGCATTACCCTTTTTGCCAATATTTTATGGTTATACAATATTCTGCATATTTACATGTTTAAAATTTCGGTTCACGTGATTGGTACTAGAATGTATATATCAATAAACTATACTTATTACAATTTCTTATCCCATCAATCAGGCGAGGAATATTTATGAGTTTTCTTTAAAACGTGACTGAGTTAGCCGTCTCAGGATAGGGTCATATGGTTTTTTCTCCCGGAAACTCGGTTTTTAGTTCGATAAAAGGGTACTTCGATCACAGAACACAGGCAATTTGCAGATATAATATATAAGGCGCAATGTGGTCTAAGTCACTGAAGCGCCTAAAACCCTACAGTAACAACAGCAACAGTCTAATTAATGATAAATTTCGACATTTTCTAAAAGTACTCAAAAAGTACTTATAGTTCAAGGGAATTTTGAACAAAAGCTTCTCGCTGACAACAGTATCACCCTGGAGAGCGGTGATTTTTATTTGAAGTGCAGGACCGAGTCAGTCCTTGGTGATTTCTTTGCAATATGTGATTGATACGTTTTGTAGCAAACTTAGTTTGCTCTTCGAACTCAACTCAAGCCAACTGAGGTATTTTCGATCTAATATACTGTCACATATGTTTAGATATCACCACACAAATTTAAAATATTGAAGTTATACACATAAATCATCAATAGGCAGATTCCCGTTGTTTTCGCATTCTACTCAGACAATTTTTTATTTTGGAAGGTGTAACATGGAAGTTTTGAAAAGTGTAGCATGAGAATGTCATCACATCAATATTTGTACATTAACGTTTTACAAACTGTAGTCCGCAGACTCCCTTCCTGGTTATTACGGATCACGCTTTAATGGATAACCTGGTGTTCATACTGTCATATGAACAGTACTACATCCGAGCCCAAATATCATATTCCAGAAAGAAACGCTTGCTTTGATAACGTGCATAAATATCCCAGCAGTTTCTTCGTAATGCTGACGAGATTTCCTGACTTACGAGGTCAGCGATCTTCAATAGATTGTCGGAGATATCATGGTACTATAAATCCTCATTTCAAGTATTAGTATTAGTATTAGTATTAGTAATGGCCGCATGGTGCAAGAAAGCCTATGGCTTATGCTGCACCAGCCAAAAAAAAAAAAAAAAAAAAAAAAAAAATCCGAACAAAACAATGATAAAAAAAAAAATAATAATAATAATTAATAAAAATAAATAAATAAATAATGATAATTAATAAAAAAGGAAATAAATAATAGTAATTAATAAAAAAGGAAATTAAACCTATCATCCTATGCGCTTCCCTCACCCGAGGGTACTGTCCAGATGACCTTTGAATTTCCCCAAACTGTCGGCCTCTACCACCCATGAAGGCAACTTATTCCAGTAATTTATAACTCGTTGGTTAAAATAAAACTTCCTGCATTCCAATCTAAACATCTCCCCCCCGTAACTTGAATTTATGTCCCCTAGTTATAGCATCATTTATAATCTTGAAAATTTCGTCCTCATTCATTTTACTGATGCCTCTCACAACCTTAAACACCTCAATCAAATCTCCTCTAAGGTGTCTAGTTTCCAAACTCTGAAACCCACATATTCGAAGTCTTTCTTCATAAGGACGCCCTTTTGCCGATCTCACCAGGCGAGTTACCCTTCTTTGCACCCTTTCAAGAAGCTCGATGTCTTTCTTTATGTGCAGTCTCCATACTTGAACACAGTATTCCAAGTGTGGTCTAACGTAAGCCTATTATAATGGGATTATCACGTCCCCATCTCTATTTGCAAAAGTTCGATAGATCATCGATAGGAGACCATGGGTCTTTCTTGCAACCTGTTTACAATGCTCGGAGAATTTCATGTCTGACCGTATCGTAACACCCAAGTCCCTTTCCTCTAGTACTGGGTTTAATTGAACTCCACCAAGTGAATAAGTTATTTTGGGATTACTGTTTCCCAGGTGTAATACCTTACACTTTGTTGGATTAAAGCACAGCTTCCATTTTTCTGACCATTCTTGAAGTCTATCTAGGTCTCTCTGAAGAAGTTCAGCTTGACAGTGATCATTAACTACTCTACCAATTTTAACATCATCTGCAAATTTTAGACATCACGCCCTCTATCCCTTCATCAATGTCGTTTATGAAAATTAAAAACAACAGTGGTCCTAATACTGATCCTTGGGGAACCCCACTTCTTACATCAACCCAATCTGAGGAATAGCCATTTATCACAACCCTCTGCCTCCTGCCCTGAAGCCATCCTTCTATCCATCTAAGGATCCTCCCAGTGATTCCAACCTGTTCCAGCTTATAAAGCAACCGCTCATGTGGGACTGAGTCAAAAGCTTTGCTGAAATCTAAATAAACAATGTCGAAATTATTCCCTAAATCCAGCTCGTGAGTGACCCTTTCGAAATAGCGAACCAGATTTGTTAAACATGATTTTCCCTTTACAAAACCATGCTGAGAATCCTTGAGAATTTCAATTCGATCCAAATGATCCTGAATTCCACCCTTGATCATTGCCTCCATGATTTTCCCTACTACTGAAGTCAGACTGACAGGTCGATAATTTCCAACTTCACTTTTAGAGCCGCCCTTATGTATGGGAGATACATTTGCACTTTTCCAATCCAAGGGAATCTCCCCAGAATCTAGTGATGATCGCATAATTAGCCTCAATGGTTCAATGCACTCTCTCGTAACATATTTATAAGAGAGTAGATGAGCTTGTTTTTGAACAATTTCCGATATAAGAGTTGATGGAATATACCCTAAGATTATAGGGTATATTCCATCAACTCCAGGAGTCTTACTGGCCTGTAGGCTCGAAAGTTTTTTCATTAAATAATCTTGCGAAATTTCAATATCATTAATTACATATTTTTTAACTTCGTTCCCACAATTTCCCATTGCCACAAAAGGCTTTTCATTTGTAAATATCGATGCAAAATAACTGTTGAGTTTATCTGCAACGGCAGCTGGTGTATTTATTACTATCCCCTTTCCCTTACGTAAAGGTCCGATCTGGTTTGTCCTGCTCTTCTTGGCATTTATATATGTGAAGAATTCTTTATCCCCCCTCTTTGCTCTGTTTGCTAGTGATTTCTCATAAACTGCCTTTGCCTGGCGAACCTTTTCTGTGGCTCTCTTACACATCACCTTGTAGCTGTTATAGGCTTCAGTACTTTTTATTGCTCGTATCGAAGCTATATCCAGCATGTCATTTGTTGTTCAATGAATTTATGCGATCACAGTGTCCGTTTAATTTACTTATCCTGTTTTTTTTAATACTTTTAGTCTCTTAATATAATATACGATCCGAGAATTTTATTTTCTTTAACATTATCAACGCATTGTAGATATTAAATACGTGCGTTCTTTTCTCGCCTTCCTAAATAAATTAATATTCATCCCCATCTCTTCATTTGTTATCTTCTTCTGGCATATTTCATCATTATTATTTTTTAAATTTAATTTAAGATTTTTTAAATGTGCCATGATTCATAATACTTTAACATGGAAACCTTCATTTGTATTCTTAACGAAGAATAATCATAAATTTTCACTTCCTATATTTTCAAAACCTGCCAGTTTTATCACTGCTCATTTTATAAGTCATCCAGCCAGTTTTCGGCCTCTTTCAAAAGATTATTAACTCGGCATAATTTGGCTGATAAAACTTGATTATTATTATTATTATATGTGATTATAAAAGCAGCGACACTTTTTACCTTTTGTTATTAGAATATCCTCCTTCTAAGGAATGCCATTTTTCTCGCCTACGAAGATATTCATCTGCATTTCAATGCTAATGGTCGTTTTCTTTTTCAGTATTTCATCTTCAGTATCACATTATTTACTTAAGAAAATAAATGAAAAGAAAATAAACGTAGGCTGGTTGGAAGATTCTTAAGATGGAAGTTCAGTTGTTATTTATTTATTTTCTATTAAATTAAATAACTTACAGAAGACTCGATCTTGTGAAGTTCTAATTTATTTAGGTGTTCTGTGTCCTCTTAAAGAGTCCCACTAGATCAGTGTTCTTTGGACGAAATTTAACCATTTCCCTTTTGCATTTGTCCTGAGGATTTCACTTTGGCAAATTGAGTTAATTTGGAATAATAATTTTTATATTTATTCGTGCAGATCTATAAATATTTAGTTCCCAGTTGACTTTGCTTAATATTTATCCACCATATCTCAAACTGAAGAATTCCAGGCCAATCGATAAGATGGTTAAACGCTAGTCACATTAGAATCCCTCTTAAGTTGTGGATTCGTAATTGAGATCTTCCAGCAAATCGTCATCCCACTGTCGTACTTCCAAACTCTCCATGACTCCACTTTATTAGTTATAAGGAAGTTTTATGGAATCTTTAGGCCACGCAGCGATCTTTTTTACAGATAGGTAAAACGGCCCGACGCAAGTGGTAATTAGGATCATTTCTCTATAATTGTCCCAGCTTTTCCGCTGGATGATTAGCAGTAATTGTTTGTAGTTGTCCCAACTTGTCCAGTATGTTTCTTTGACAACCAAGATGATGAATCACCTCTCTCTCTCTCTCTCTCGGCTAACGGAATCATCCAACGACTCTGTATTATTTTTCCCCTGTTTTTAGGGTATTCTCTGTGACATTAGCCTTCTAGTGACACCACGCTAGCTCTCTCATTGGACAAATAGCTCTCTTGTCTAACATCCTCCTCTGTCTCTTAGGTGTTTTGTAATCATTAGGAACAATTAGGATGTTTGCGTTTTTCTTCATAGTCCAGTCCCCTTTATTTGGAAGCCGTAATTATTTTTAATTACACCGAATAAAGTTCAAAGGAATGGAAGCTGTTTTGGACTTATTCGAAGTGAACTTAATAAAAAAAAAAAAAATCGATTATTATTCTTCCATTATTATTGAAATTCCAAATCAAGAAAGAATTTCTCCATCCATGGTCGGATGATTGGAGCTGGTACTGTTACTTAATTCCACAAGTACTATACTTATTGTATTTAATCATTTACAGCGCGTGATTTGTAGGTTTACAAAAGGTGAAGGTGTGTGAGTCGAGCAGTTTTTTGGTATGTGTACTTAACCACACGCATGGGTTATTATGTTCGCGAAGATAGTCACCACTTCGCCATGAAATATTGCCTTTATCTCTCGTAAACGAGCTACTGTTTCAAAACTTCAACTTTTCCAGCTTATCACGAACTTCAGCAACTTAGGGGGTCCTCCATAAATCATGAATTTGCTGATGGATATCTAAATGATATGCTAGAAGTAGATATTACGGGAATTAGTCCTATTACAAATCGCTACCAACTTTATGAAATAAATAAATATCGCACTGCGTTAGAGCTGCCATAATCTTCCCAACTTATTAATGACTCAGCGGGAGATAACAAGGCACGAGCCTGGTCTACTGCACGAAGAAATTAATGGCAAAATTGTGATTTTACTGTTTTTTTTCCTCCTTCGGGAGTTTTCTAATCACTGCGGTAGGTAGGTCGATTAAATGGTACCAGCGCTATCCTCACACACACACACACACGAGAAACCATGGAATTAGCGCAAGACAACCTATTGTTAATATTTCTGTCATACAGTATTAAACTTCAAATTAGCATTTCTTTCTGTTTTTTTTGTTCAGTTGTATTATTTGTCTCTGTTAATGGCGGAACCTTTGCTTTAGGCAGCGCACCTCTTTCTTTGTCGCTCTCATCAGTCAGACCTATCCATCATCTTATGTGCCTTTGTTCTTCGTTGAAAATTTCCCCTTTTTAATTATTTCTATTTTTTTTTTTTTTTTTTAACTGCTGCCTGGGATTTTGTACAAACTAGAAGAAAAAAAGAAAAATGCGCTCGTGAGGTTCGTCAAAGGATGGGAATTGTTGTTGCACCTTTCTTATGAGAAGTTCTATTGAAATAAAAAAAAATAAATAAACGAGAAAGAAATGAGGAGAAACAAGTCCATATTCTCTTTTTTTAGGGAACATCGATTTTTCGGAATTCAGAGGTGCACCTGGTTAAAACTAAGTACCCGCCTCATTGAGACATTGACGTGACACGACCAATAGGTGAATCCATTGGTCGTGTCACCAGGAGAGACACACCCTCAGGGTTCAATCCATTGTTTCTGGTGAAACCAATGTCACCTAATCACCCTGTAGTAGTCCTAGCTCATCTGCAGTGACATCCTAGCTCAACTGCAGTGGCACAGGCGCAAAATCTGGAACTCTGACCTAGGATAATAGGTCAGAGTTGCAGATTTTGCGCCTCTGCCATTGCAGATGAGCTAGGATGTTTAAGGGCTGTGTACGCTTACTTTTTTTCCCTCCATTTAAACAAACTATCCAACAACTGTTTTATAAAATGGTCCCGTGCCCTTAATCCAGTTTCAAACAGTCCATTCCATACTCGACAATAAATGTAAGCAGATAAATCTTACCGTTATTCAATCTCTGAGCTCAGAAAATTGCTTCACCGCACGCTGGACACATTTGGACATATCCACGTTGTTTACAGCATGCAAGCTACAACTACCTTCTCTGCCTCGTGTTGAATATCCAACACCTAGCTTAACACAATAGAGAGCATGATTTTTTTCTTCGAGCTTAGCTCAATGTAACCGGAAAAAATTTTAAAAATCACATATTAAAAAAAGGACTGTTGCATCATCTACATGCCCAACAGCAAAGAGACCGAATTAAATAATTAAGCGCATTACAGAAATGATTTAAATAAAACAATAATATTTAAGACAACAACTTATATTATAAAATTACCACTTGAAAAAAAAATTCTAACATGATCAATTCGATTGAAATCGGCTGAGGTTGGCAGCCATGGGAGGACGGAGAATTCATCGATTGTCATGTTTCTGAAACCAGGTAGCAACCCGCCAGGCCTTGTGGAACGTTATGTTGTCATGTTGTTTTGAGTTGTGTCTTAGGTAGGGGGCTCCTGAATGCTAACTCAACTTGTCGTGTTGAGAGAAATTATCTGGATTCGCCGTCCAAGGTAGGCGTTTCCCATTGAGCCGTTGATTAAGGATGATCAGAGGACCCAGGGCATGTCAAGAAAACAATCTCCCAAACCATAATACCACCGTCTCCAGCCTGGCGAACACCAACAGTGCATCCAGGTGTCATAGTCTCATGTTGCTTCCCTCAAATGCGGATAAGCCCATCACCAATATAGAGTTCGAAACGGGATTCGTTAGACCAGACGACAAATTGCCACATGTCGGTGGTTCCGTATTGGTTTTGACACGCCAATGCAAGATGCGGTTTCTTGTGTCTGGAATGCGTCTGCTAGGTATCCATCTTCACTGCGAGACATAAGCTTGTTGTTGTTGTTGTTAAATTTGTTGGTGCATCAGCAACTTAGGCTATAATGCACGTGACATAAGCGTATAAGATCTAATAATGGCTGGTCCACAGTCCATATAGATATTGGTTTTGCTATCCTAACATTATAGTGGGTGGTTAGCTGTGTCCTTGTGCTGCATCGTTGCTGAAATTACGATGCGGGACAAACACCGCTCACACGAGGGTCGAAGCAGTCACGGTAGGCTCATGACACCATAGAGCGGGAGCACTTAACCACGTCGGGATACTGGCACCTGTACGTCTGCCTCTACGATTATTCCACGTTCGAAGTGGGAAAGATCTCGATGCTAACCCATTCTTTCTTGCGAACACTCAAAACGTGATCGTCACGTGTGCAAACTACCATCTTACATCGGCCATTTCCGACTTTGAGACTCCACGAGCGTCACGGACCAGCCTATTCCTACAAAAGGGGGTGCTGCTAATGCAAAACCAACTCGGTGTACATCCGTAACCGATCCATCTGTTATGGTGTTCAGAAAAGATTAGAAAATTTGTAGAAAATCAGAAAAGCAAATATCCACTTTTTGTTTTAAAGTAATCGCTTGGTGATTTTTTTTTTCTTTTTAACAGAAAGTGGATATTTGCAGAAGACTAAAAAAAAAAAGGTGAAAATCGTAATATATTTATGAGAGAGTAGATGAGCTTGTTTTTGAACAATTTGCGGTATAAGAGTCAATAAAGGATAACTTGTCAGCAATGAGAATCATTTTAAAATCAAAGAAAAATTTTAAGTCAAAGAAAATAAGTACAGCGTGTTTTTTTAGAACTATAGTAATAAACAAAATCTGAAAGACATTCTCACGAAATATTCTCATGATTCGACGAGTAACCAACGAAATAGCTGAACTTAAAGTTTAAATACAATCAAAAAAGAAGGGGAAAATAGCAGTTGGTTTTCATGGAGGCAGTATCTGTTTAGTGTGCTCAACTAGGTTTGGTTTCCCATCTGACTCTAACCTCACGCTGTTGATCGTTGGTATAAAACATAAGAGGTGGGAGGAGGAATCTTTGCGCTTATTCACCTGAGTGAAATTTCCTTCACCGCCTCCTCCTCCTCCTGCGTGTTCCTCTTTTATTGCACCACTTTGAGGTGATTACTGCTTTTCACGAGCCATTACTTGGCACATTAGAAACTTCCTCTCCCTCTTCTTTACCCTCACCTTGGGAAAGGTTAGTCCGGGATATGTAATTGCCTCTAACCTTGTTATGCGTTTACTGCTTCCTTATTTCGCGACGTATCTACTTGTAATGCCCCTATCTTCGCGTTTCTGGATGGTAGCTTTCAAACACCTCGTTAGGACTAACTGGTTTTATGGTGGGCAGATCAGAGTCTTCGCTTGAAACGTGGGAAAACAACCTACAATGTTTCACTTAACTTCGGGGTTGGTGCTTTTCTATTGAGAAACAAGAGCAGACTGAACATGGCCTTGCCCACAATTACCAAATCCCTTTAAGTACGTGCGAACTTCAAAAAATCTACCGGCTTTGATAATAGGGTATTTAAAATTCTGTCAAGACTATACCATTAATCTCACATATGATAAAAGCCCTTTACTCGCTGGCTTTTGCATTCTCGGGTGTATTTTGTTCATTGTTTTATAATCTAGAGAGACAAGATTCATTTTTGATAGTTTCTCATTTATGGTCAAGTCCGGTCTAATAAAGATTATTCACTTCATAGATGGAAGCGTAAAATTTTGTAATTTACACTATGCATCGAGTTAAACATTTATTTATGACGTATTAAATTCGATAAAGATTATAATAAAGCGACTGGAGTAGTTGATAAAGCAAGAAAAAGGAAATGGATGGTGCTACCATCTAGCGGTATAAATAGAAATAAAAAGTCACCACAATCGATCGGCAGTGTAGATGATTGATTTCATCACCAGGGCCAACGTCATAGTGTCCTTAAGTGGTGATAAGAAATGACTAGAAATACGTTGTAATCAGAAGACTTTATAACATTCAGATGATTGGATCCCTTTAGCTGTTTCTTTTTTTTTAATGTTAATTCTAAATGTAAAAGGGAAGAGATTATGGATTAATCTTTGCTGTTCATTCTGGATGGAGTTCGAGACTTTGGAGAAGCTTTTAGGTACTCCTCCCCAGTTGTGAGAATTATATTCAGTGATAGAGCCGATCTGAGAGATCTTTACAGTTGCCTGGAAGTAATATAATGCCGGATGCGAAAGAGAAATCTTTTGTTTTTTCAGGCATTGAGATAAGATTGTATTTTAGGAAGATTCAACATACCCGTTCCCTTCTGAAGGGCAGATGAAAGGAACTTCTGAATGATCTGCAGACATTTAAGGAACTGGTAGTTAATATTAGATTTTTCAAATAGGGGAAAAAGGAGGGTAAGAAATCGCTATCAGTGAAATAACGTTTGGATTCATTGGAAGGAGGCCATTAATGAAGTACTTTAGCATTGGTTATAAAGTTAAACGATTCGGACCTGAAATACACTGCCCTAACTTTAATATCTAGATACCCCTCCATGGATGGGGAAACAGGTCCTATGCACGCAACACAGCACCGAACCTGCTATAAATATGCACACTGGGCTTCGAACAGACAATTTCAAAAGGGGAACAGAATTGATCACCTCAACAAATGTTAGACGCCGATTAACATGGTATAAGGAGCGCAAATCCTGACTGTAGAGCAGTGGAAAACAGTCCTATAGACAGACGAGTCGAGGTTCGCACTCTTCCAGTCTGGTGGTCTTCGTATTCCTGGGTGTGGCGAATGCCAGGGGAACAGTTCCTTCCTGATTGTATCCTCCCAACAGTGAAGTTTGGTGGAGGCAGTATCATGGTATGGAGCTCCTTTCGTGGTTTGGCTTGGATCCATTAGTCGTTATCGACAAAACCATGAATGCGGTGCAATACCAGGACAGCCTGGACAATTATGCACTTCCAACATCATGACAGTGCTTCGGGGAAGGCCCATTACCTGTATCAGCAAGACAACGCACCATGCCACACTGCTCGGGTCGTAACAGAGTAGTCTGAGGACATAGTGTGGAAAAGTTGGATTGGTCAGCCCAGAGTGCTGATCTGAACCTGATCGAGCATCTTTGGAATATATTGGATCGTCGGGTACGTGCACGTCGAGTTGGCCCAAAGGACAAGCCGAACTGGTGGCTCCGTTAAAGACCAAGTGGAGGAACATATCACCTGACATTTATAAAAAGCTGGTTCAGAGTATGCCACGAAGATTGAAGGCCGTTATAAAAGCAAAAGGTTTCAGCACAAAATATAAAATGACACAATAAAAGCTCTTTTTTTGTCTAAAGGCAGGTGTGCGGATAATAATGGTAGCTCAGTGAATATACCCAATGGAGAATAGAAGGCTTTTATTTCAATCTCTTCAAATTCCTTTGAAAATTTTAATGCAACAGCTTGGATCTTTGGATACTTTTTCCGACAGCCTTTTGCACTCAAGTGAAAGTTAAGAGATTCCCTGTGGAATTTATATTGGCGATCATTACTCACTAATCAGATGGAATTAATCAATTTTAGAAGTGTATCGAAATAGTATGAGAGATGATAGTTAAAGGATTTCGCCATCAGAAATTGTTGATGTAAGTGTTCTAAGAACAAAAGTTAAATGAGATGACTCTTTTATTAGGAATTGGCTGGATGTGGGCAAATTCCCATGCAGAAGGAAAAACACAGGGGGATAAAAGAGTGTAAATAGGAACAACAAACAAGAACTAAATCAGGAGGACTGGTTTCAAGGACAAATGGAGAACACCCTTGAAATTTCCAAAATGATTATTGAAATCTCCAAAGTATACATGATCACGTACCTTCTCCGAAACGTTTATGTGCTTTTAAATGCATTTCTTTTTCTAGTGGAGACTTGGATATATTCAGTTTATGGCCATATAAATTGTGTGTATTCTAAACAGCTCAACCAAACATTAAGAAAATTCTTTAGAGTCTTTTGAACCAGGAATACATTTGTTGTGCTGTGTAAGCCTTGTCAGCTTTTACGAGTTAACTGTGCTATACCTTTATAATAAAAACAGCCCATGGAAGACATGTAGCCATGAGTAACGCGATAAAGTCAGAGTTGGAACCTTTTTTACAGTAAATACATACTCTGCAATTGAGAATTTCAGCTGTTTGCTGTAATTATGGAAAAAAATTGTACATAAAATTGTTCGTGGTATTGATATTAATTTTTATTTTGACAGTTTTGTGGTGAAGACTGTTTGCAGCGAAAGATAATTTGCACATTTCAAGAGAGGACTCCAAACAAGTTTACATGAATAATGGGTGTGCTCACATCTTTAACCATTAATCGTCCTGGGCATGAATATGAAACAGCATCTCTGATTAATATGTCAACACAGTATTTCGAACGATGAATATGAAAAAATAAGTTTTAAAAAAACATTTTATCCATCAATCGGCAGTTTTCTTTATTCAGCTGAGGTATTGGTCAAGACTTCATCTGGACATTTTTATCGAACTTAGAGACTGTCTGGTGTTTATTAGAAAGGCTGTTAGCGTCACCTTGTGGCGAACGGCAAAGATTTCGCTGATGCTCGACAGCCAAAACGTTATGGACTTCGACGAAAATGATTTCAAAAACAAGAAAATCGTTAAAAAGGTAGAAAGAAAATAACTCGTCCAAGCAAGTCACTTTCTGGTTTCTTTTTGCTGTTTGATATCAGCCGGACACGTACCGATGGAAAGTTGTGCACGCGCAGATACTGGAACAGCGGTATGGCAGTATGTTAGGACTGGTTTTCATCACAATTCTGGGAATTCTGAACCGGCGTGGTTGGATTATAAGGAGTCCGGAGGGTGATGGACACAGCAGCGTGTGCGGGCACAATTACTAAGACACAACTCCACTGCAGTTCTCTCGCGATGAATGACAGGGGCACTTCGGCAGTAGCTGCCCTTGGAAATGTTTCTCGGAGAATGCCGGGGAAATTTTCTTGGTCAACTGCAAAGTAGGTGAAACCCCACCCTTCTTCGCATTGTATTTATTCAGGGGATGTCTTGAAGATGAAAGAATTTTTTTATAAGACACGTTCATGTATACAAAGACACTTGTTTTCTTTTAGTGTTTATATACACTAATTTAAATTTTAAATTTTATTTCACACCATATAGAATAGAGTTCAGTTCCATATATAAGGTGGAAATATTTATACAGAGTTATACAATTAAGTAATAAATGTTGGTTGTACTACTTCTCAAATACCGCTGCTGTCAGAATGAAACTGCTATCTGCCACCCATTTTAAAAATATCTCACTCTGTATCCGATGGCATCGTGTACTCTGTTGCCATAGTCACCTTGGTACACACTGGTGACCAGTGATAGACCAAAAATTGCACGATAAATCCTGTACAATAAAGTTACACAAAATCCAGACTTAAATATTATTACTTTCTGGTACAAAAAAATTTTAAGACAAAAGCTGATTCTATGCTTTATAGGTTGGTAAGTCTTAGAGTTTGGTCCATACTTGGTGTGTGGCTAGGAAGTTTTGTTTCCTTTAAGAAATTACTAATTGAC
The DNA here is from genome assembly GCF_048544385.1 of Mastigoproctus giganteus. Taxonomy (NCBI): domain Eukaryota; kingdom Metazoa; phylum Arthropoda; class Arachnida; order Uropygi; family Thelyphonidae; genus Mastigoproctus; species Mastigoproctus giganteus. The sequence continues at coordinate 66,229,277 of NC_143583.1, read as the reverse complement.
TGTGGAATATTTGTATACGTACTAAAGAAAACTGACCCAAAAACAAAGGCGGTTCAATAGACAATATAACAAAAAGAAATTTCTAAATTTTAAAGCGGATTGATTCATTAAATCCAAATGTTTCAGCCTTTGCATTAGACATCGCTGACACCTTATAAATAGCATCAGAACTGAATTGGTCAGTCTCGGGTACTTTCTTCGATAACGAATCGACCAGAGCTCGTGCACAAATAGGAAATATTTCGTAAACACGCGAGATCTGTATAAAAACTTCGTTTTTTTCTCCACCCTTTTCACTTGCCTAATTTAGTCAGGTCTTCGATGGAAGCAAAGACGCAATCTCCACTGATAAATGTGCCTTTCACTCGAATATGCCGGACCGGTCTAGATTATCTTCCATTTTGTTTTTCGTTTTACCTTTGCGTGTCGGATCGCGTTATTTTATTGAAGGGTTTGCGTACGGAAGGCCACTTGTCAGCTAACCGCGGATGGGACTTGTTTTTCGTCAGGACCGTATTAAACATGCCTCTCCCGTCCGAGTCGCGTGGCTGCCTAAACGAGACAGGCAGGTGGGGAAAGCGTGCTGGCATCGTGCTGTCGCGTGCCCTCTACCAGCGGTCGCGGTTGGTCGGTGACCTCCTTGTCCACTTTAATGAACCCAGTGTTGGGGGGTGGGGGGGTAGAGAACTAATAAAGTGGTAGATATACGAGATTTTCTTTTCCCTCTTCTATGGCCCGTTAATCATGGTCGTGGAGGACATTTAAGCATCCCGGGCCCCCACCATGAACCTTCCTTTCATGCGAATTTTTTATACATTTTTATTTTATTTCCGTAACTGGCGAGTTACTTACAGCAGGGTGGTCTCCGGACCAGTTGTTTTTTTATTTTTTATTTTTATTATTATTATTTTTTTGCTTTATTTTATTCGCGTACTTGGTTAGGGTAATAAAAATGTTTACTCCCTGCTTGGTTTCCTCTCAATGCCACCACATTTGATGTCTTTATGCAGTTGAATGCGGCTTTTGAAGGTGGTGTGATGTAATAGCCTCGACTACTGCTTAATGGTTTGGACAAACAGAGTATGACACTTACGCGAAGGTCAGCCCAACTTTATAACCATTCAGATCCCTTGGAGGGTTCATTAAACGAAGATGTTTGAAATTGCCTTTCGGGAGGAGGCAAAAAAAGACGCTGCGAGTTTGTAGAATTTAATGTGTTCAACTTATTTTAACGCCAAACCTTTTGAAACGAAAAATACAGAGTTTTAGCACGGACTGCATTGCAGAATATAATTATACGTACTTCTTTTGCAATGAGTTGCTTGTGTCTGTGGAAGAAGGAGATCCGTTTCCCAATCCCTCCTCACACTCCCTTCTCTCTCTGTCTCTGTTACATATTCGAAGTTGAACCACCTTGCTTATTAATTATTGACCTTAACACATATTAATGAGTACAGAATCCGTGCAATGACCTTCAATGTATCGGCAGGTGGTCGCAGTAAAACGGTGGCAGTTTTTCACGTATTTTCGCTTGTCGTTAGAAACGAATCAGGTTCGTCAACAGGGATACGGATTACCAACGCGCAGCCTATGGCGTGTTAAGGCTAAGGTGCTGTTGTCCATCCGAAACTTGGGTATGCCTGAAGGTATGACTCACAAGTTTTCTCCTTTTTCCCATTATCTTCAGCCCGCATTCTTCCTGTAACCGACACATGTCCATTGAAACGTTTTCATGCCAAGAACAAGGATTCGTGACACCTGAGGAAATTTTTGAAATTACTCAGATTTTTATTTTTTATTTATTTATTTTTTGTATGTGTTATGTGTGCCATCGAAGCTAAAATACAATGCGTTTATCCCATTTCGATGATTCTTAGCGGATTGACTTCAAACTTTCCAGTAACGTTAGTTGAAGGGTTGAGATTAAAAAATCCCATCAATCTGTTTCATCTGCTTACCTGTCGATCGTTCTTCAGCGTAATCTAAACGTAACTTAACATTAATTGGACAATTGTTTCCAAGCAAGCGTGAATGTGCAACTCTTGCGATGTTATGACAGCTGCCAAGAAGACCGGTAAGATTATCTGCTCAAGCAATTATGGGGGTTATAAGAGGAGGAAAAGGCGATACTTAGGTCCTTAGCACTAGTATGAGGCGAGGAGGGGACGAGAGATTCTGTATAAGGCACGAGAATTTTCGCTTCATTATGAGTGGTCAAACACGAAGGTACGGTTACATGGGAAGTCACAAGACGCTATTTTTGTATTTTTTATTTCAATAAACAGTCGTAAAATTAAATTAATAATAAATGGGACCGAATAATTAAAAGAGGATATAAAAATAATAATGATGAATGAATAAAAGTTAAGAATTTAAATAGGAAATAGAAGCATTGATATCCATAAAGGGATTCAACTCTAATTTGTTAATTCGTTTTAGTATTTTGGCAAATGGATTAATTTGCCAAGGGTTAAGGCGAGTTTATCTGCTCGGTACGAGTAATTTCATGGAATAAAAGATGCCAGTAAAATGCGTCTGATTGAAAAGAATCTTGTTGATAATAGAGCAAGGTACATTACTTATGTTTTGGAACGCTTTAAATTTTTGTCGGAATCATTGGAGGAAAACGATTAATCGGGAACGGATGCAAACATATGCATAGCACAGAAATGTAAAAATTGTTCTGTGGGAATGGACGAAGACAGTTGTTGTCTCAGAGCCTTTGAGACACAATTTAAAAAACAATGCATAGTTTTGATAATACTGGTGGGATTGCAGACTTTCCAAGATGTGGTAAATCAAAGAACAATTTCAAATTAAATTACTACTGATAATTTACGAGAATAGTGGACGCCATTTCGAGAAGTCCATAAAGTGTCGAAAAATAATAAAGATGTTAAGAGTCATAATTGTGTGTGTATTAGGCGGCCGAAAATTCAAATGGCCAGTCAGAGTCTGTTCAATCCAGTGTGGTTGAACCAATGTGATTGAAAATCCTCGTGTCCAATTGAAAATAAACTGGTCTGTTTTAACTCAATAATAGAGTTAACACAAATTTGTGTCTAAGCTTTTTAATTGGATAAAAGTAATCCGGATGGTGACATCCTTTTTATTCTCTTGCTCTACGATGATGTCCGGATGAAAAATTTCTGGAAAGTGGAGAAGTTATCGAAAATGGCCCAACAAAATTACTAAATTTAACCCAGTAACTGTATTTGTTTTTTCTGTGGAGTTTGTCTTAGGTCCTGAGACATACAAAAACAATAACTATTAAGTTTTCAAAAATGAATCCAGACTTGCGTTATGTATTGAGGTTAATGTCTTAATGATCTGCATTTTAAAACATTTTTATTACAAGTTTATAGTAATCACCTACACCCACCATAAGTGGTCTACCTTATCGATAAGTGCATAGGTCAGTAACTGATAGGTTCAATGTCACTCAAATATGATTCAGTCGGTCACTCGTTAGTAACTACTCTTCTTTTAGTGAATGTTTGATACTGAGAAGAAAAATTAAATAAATGACGCACAGATTCCAAAAGGGAAGGAAAATACCTTTCCTTTTGAATACTTGTCGAACCTTCTAGTATACTTTTGGCCATGAAATATTAATCTTTAACTATTTCAATGCATAAATATCTAAACAAAGGAAGAGGTAAACATAAAAAGTGGCAACCGAAGAATCTTTTTAAACTACTTAAAAGTGAAGAATCAATATATGAACTGTTATTGCATCTGTCTAAGATTTGATGTAAATTTTCGCATAAAATATATGAAAGTATCATGGAAAAGAAATGGCGCACATACGTTTCCTCCTTCCATTTTAATTCTGAATAATAAAATGCCCTAAACTTCTGCATGATTTCAGTTGCTGTGAAACGAAGTGAGAGCCATTTATTATGTAAACTGTGTCCTCATGTCCGGCAGTTTTACTCGTTTCCTGTACACACATAAAACACCTTTCTCCAAACCAATTCGTAGAGGGAGTTTACGTCTCCCCCGGACAACTGTTTGGATTTTTTTTTGTCAGCTAAATAAGTCCACCCCACTATACCCCAACGTTTTTTTTTTTTTTGTGTGTGATTCTTATATTACTTTCAGATATCCTTAAAAAACCAGGAATTGTTTTGCTCCTCCATGAAAGCTTCTTTTACGATTTTATTCGTTCGCAGAGAAAGAGAGCTCACCATTCTATTAGTTTTCATTCCAGTGAGTAGAGCTCTTTAGGTTTCAGCTTTTTGTAAAGGAGACGCCACTTGACAACTTTTTCCGGCTTGCTCTTTATTCTTCGAAGTCTGCCTTGTTGATCTACAATAGTTGCGACTTCCCTCCAGCAGAGGGAAGCACTGTACCTTTAAATTACCATTGTGAAGTTCCGCAGTCGGGAGAGCTGAGAGTTTTCTGCTTTATTAAGCCCTAAGCCTAAAGAGTCTTGGAAGTGTGGAGAGGTTGGTGACGATATGCAAATGAGCCCTTCAAGCGGACATGCCAACTTCTTTTTTAACTGTTCTCACCCGCAAGCAGCTCAGGGACGTTCTCTGATTTCATCAATCATTAAGATGTTCATTAATCATAGCTGCCGAGAAACTGTCGGCACTCCAACTCAAACAATGGCAAAACTGGATACGAATATCAGAAAAACTATCAAACTTCCTTGCTCAGTGCACCACTTCTATTATTATTAAAATAACGTGCCCTCCTTTTGATGTTCAAGCAACCTAAAAACCACCAGAGGGTGCTGCGGGCGAAATTTTCAATGGGCAGTTGGAAAGAGCGGACGTTGTCCAACGAAGCCTGGTTCCACAGATGTAATGAGTCGTGAGATTATTATACACCGTGCTTGTATTCCCATCTGGCAGGATGCTTTATGACTCTCTTCTCTCCTCCTATCAATAGGGAATCGGGAAGGGCGTTCAATGAAACATTTTTCTACAGCTGGGCTGTCAAATCCCTTGCGTGAGATGTCAATTATAAATACGTAATTTGTCCAGGAGGGACCTCGAGTATTTCCCACTCCAAGTAACAAAACCATCGAGGAGGGAACGAATTTTGCATTTGGGAAGCAAGCAATCACTCTTTGTGAGGTGTGAGCAACCTTCCCCCTCCCTCTCTGCTTCCCCTCCCCGTGTGTACCCCTTAAGATTTGTAGAAATTAACTGATTTGTAAACAAAGTATGGCTATGAATAGAATTGAGCAGAAGGAATTACAGGCAGCTAACAGTCAGAGTCGATGGTAATCCGTTAGACGGAAATAAGTCCTCCTCCCATTACCCAAGAGCAAAAGTATGTAGACTCTGATTTGCATCCCCAAAGAGATAGATGAGCTGGACTTTTTTTCTTTAGAAATTACGTTCTAGTAATTTTAAATTATCTAAAGAAATTATCACTCGCCAGTTGGTTGAAAAAGTACGAGATCAAATCCCATCGGTAAAGAATAGAACTGATTAAATCTTTTCAATTTGTCTCCAACCGTTTTCATAATAAAAGAATTCACTGCTCAGTCCTCTTCGCCTATATCGGTTCCTTTTCATCAGAAGTGGAGCGCATATTCTAGAAAAATCACAGTAGCGTCTTCAACCTTTAAAAACAGACTTTATTTGTTAAAGAAATGAAAGAGATACGATTTTAAGACTTCGCTTAAAAGGCAGATATTTAAAAAAAATGTTAATATAACAAACACAGGCCTGTGAAATCAAACCTTTTAAAAGTTGTTCTGATTATAATAAGTCATTTTTCCATAATTCAGCCATTTTGATTTCGAAAATTGTCTTCGTGTTTTAATGTCATATAAAGAATTTTCACAAACTGGAAAGAAAAACAGTAATAAAAACGAAATTATTATATTTTAGAGCAAATGTATTGCAATAAAAAAAGAACAGTCTATTATTATAAATCACCAAAACTTTGATTTTCTTTTTCACTTATAGATTTGCATCTACAAAGATAAATTATATATCATTCGAAAAGTAGGCAATTTTTTAATAATTATTTGATTCTTTTGATAGAGAAATTAAACGAAGTGATATAAATGGGAGGGATAAATAAAAAAGCACGTCACCGAGAAGGGAATTTACCGATTAAATAAACTAACCAATTAAAGTATAACTTTATTTTTGACCTTTATTTTAAGTGGGTTGACATTACTCATCTTGAACGCTTGTTCCTTCTTTTATGTGTGGAGACTCCCACTGTGGTCTCCACTGTTGATTACTGTTAATCAACCACCCTGAAAGTGCACTTCGTTCCTCAATATGATTTGTACCATTTGGTACCAAATAGACACTATTTTAATGATTCTTTGAAATTTTCGCCGCAACAAGGCGATTTTCAACCAGATTTACGTAGTCCAAAGTATTGAGTCCTCCTGAGTTTAAAACCAGTGTGTCCCAAAATACAGTTTCACATTGACTTTTGAAAATATCCAAAATATCCGTATCTTCTTCAGTACTTAATAATCATATAATAAGAAGGCTATCGGTGTTATGTAATGATTGTTGGATTTTCTTATTTAATTATTAAAATAATGGTAAGAATAAATACTGATAACAAAAATTAAATTCTATTTCGAAAAATACGGAATTAGCGGTAAGGAACTGTTCATCAGCCCGCTAGAATCCATGCGGTCCACGAACTTCAGCGTTTGATCTATTTTATCTCCTAATTAAAAAAAAAAAAAAAAACCGATAGCACTAAGGCCATGTTCCCGGCACACTAAAATGCCACGACACAGCCATTGGAAACCTGATTTAAGGCATTGTCAAAGTCAAATAATGATGCATCCTAGTCGAAGTAGATCGGCCAAGTCAGCCAACGAACCTCATTTTGGTTTCAGTGAATGCAAACTTTACCTAAGAAATATACTGTAGTCCGTTTAGCTTAGAAATATAACAAAGAGTTGTCGATGGACAGATAGGTCGCGTCCATCTTATCCTAAAGGTATTCGATCGAATTCAAATCTTGACTCCATCGAGATGCTCGACATTTTCCTCAAACCAGTTTTTATCACTACTCGATGGATGAAATGGGTTACTACAAGAGGGTGGGCACCTCAGGATTGACTAGGATAGTGCACGACTCGACATTGATGGTTTCTGGCGGTACAATCAAAGGTCCTTGTTGATTTACTGAATAAATCAAAGGCCCGAGTTGATTTACTGAATGAATCAAAGGTCCGAGTTGATTTACTTCACTTCACTTAGGAGGGGTGTCCGAATACTTTTAATAGGGTAGTGTATTTTTAATACGAGTAATTACACTGGCCTTTCACCAATTACGCATTTTTTTAAAAACTCTTTGAATACTCCCAATCTTCGCAGCGCTTCGTACCTATAGTTTTGATCCCCCATTATTTGGTAAAAAAAAATACCCCAATCTCTCGCATTATTTATTTGTATTAAAAAATCTTTAAGTAATGTTCACGCAACCCCATACCCACAATATCCAAACATTTTATCTTCTTTTTCTCTATCTTTTACACAGAACTAAAGTTCACAAAAATGGATAAAACAGCAAATGTTCATAAAAATTGTTTCCTCTGAAATATGGTCACGCACATAATCTTTGTGGGTCATCTTTGGTAAATACCAGACTGTTCTCTTCGTAAAGGAATCTGTCTTCAGTGTTTTTCGTATTTACTACAAAGAACGGAACCCGTTATCCAACAGTATTTAATAAAAGCGTAAATAAATAGCTGCCATGCGTTATTATTACATCCCTTAAACCTGTTTGGTCAGGGGGAATGGACAGAGACTGACCGATGATTGCTGTGGCTAGTCACGGTCATATGAAAGTCGTCTACACCAGATGAAATAGGTGGCGCTCAACATGTTTTACTATTATAGTAGTAGTTAAAAATAACTTGGCAGATGCTGTGGTTCGGAAGAAGAGATTGTGCAGAAAGGATTCACTCCAATGTAGTGATTTGGTTCTCAGGGTAAAGCACTGCGATCAGTGGATAAGCAAACATTACACGATCCGTCTCAGAATTAAATGAGTGAGTATAGAATACCGAAATTTATTTTGCAGCCTTTGTTTATATGGAAATTTCTCATATTTTTTATATTTATGTCGCTAAATTTCACTTGGCTTCTTACTTTTCGAAATTCGAAGTTAATAAATATTAGCAGAGTGTTACTCTCCTTTTTTTCCAAAAACAAGTCGCCAATATAGCAATTCGTATAACGAATTTTAAGTTCTGAGTTAACTGTTCTGAAATAATATTGTTCAGATAACTGATTTCTAGCAGTTGGCGCATAGGGGCCTCCCCAGGATTTCCAGTTTTTGGAAAGGAGCGTGTTAATTGTGGAAGGGGTCGCATTCATCATTAAGAAGGATTCAGGAGAGGGACGTACAGAAAAATACGATGTTAATAATAGTTGGATTCCAAACAAATCGCGTTAATTATCCCTAAAGGCGCTTGTATCCGCGAAAGATTGCTTTACATGTGGTGGAATATTGGCCTAATTTATTTTGAACTGTTGCAATGAAATCAGACATTTTTCTGCCTAACGGTATTGTCAGTATTGGATCGCTCAAGAATGCGGAAGTGATTTCCTCGCAATGAAGTTCCAGGCTCAGTCTGATTGATATCTATGTTAAAATCACGGCTAAATTGTTAATAGGAGAGCTTGGAAACATCCGAAGGCCTTGCAACTGTGCAATTAACAAATCTCGTTTATTTTCTTATAGCATTTATCCAGAAAATTTGAAGATTTAAGATGACGCTTCCTATGGAAACAGAAATCTAATGTCCAGTCCTGCCAGGATCTCCAATACAGTAATTATTGCATTGACTATATGAAATGATTTTGTAATTATTTTAATTTAATTATAGGAATATATAGATTTTATATAAATGTGTATAGAATGTGTATATACAAAAACTAGATATAACGGCCGCAGTATGTCGAGTGGTCAGTGCCAAGGTACATAATTCCACGTACTTTGAGTAACCATGGTTAAAGTGACAACTAAATACAGTACTGTTTCTTGTATTCTATAAAACCTTTGCAATAGAACCACCTGCAACGAAATCTCTGCATTATAACCATCTGCAAGGAAACCTCTGCATTAGAACCATCTGAAAGAAAACCATTTAGCAAGGAAACAAGGAATGTCCAAAATTTGCCAAAACACTTCTTGAATTTTTAAATTAGAATTCAAATAATATTAATAGCTTGGATTTCTATATCCAAAAGAGGAAAAAAAAAGCCGGCCGAAAAATTTCCGTGGAACTCTGAATAAAGATTTCCATTATAATGCGAATGATATTAGTGAGCAATCGGAACAAGTTTTAGAGATTAGGCAAGGGATTCAAAACATTACCCCAACCAAAAATTTGGATGCTCGGAATCTAATAAGCGTTATAATTAGACACTGTTCAATCCACTACCAGTAGGCATCGCGTGGTATTAGAGAAGCCAAATTGTCCGCTGTGTGTTATAAACCCATGTCGCGATTCCTTGCCTATTTCGTTGAGTCTTCACCAGTCCTCTCCATCATAATAAGATATCGATGCTTTCCTTCTGAGGAATACATTCAGGATCGAACCTCATCATTGGGCGACAATTTGATTTGTAGGTGTAACTGGAGGATTTAACCTCTGCCGATGCAGTTAACTCAGCAGCAACGTGGCTGAGTTAGTCGGGCTCAGCGAGGGTAGCATGGTTTTTCCTGCTAGGAACTCGAGTATTTTCATCCAGCAAGCAGGCAAACGGGCCACGAAAACACGCAATTTAAAGACATAATATATACGGTGCAATATGGCCTAAGTTGCTAATGCGCCTAAAAACCCTGCAACAAACATAAAAAACATACAGGACGTTCCAATAACTTTTTAACTTTTATTTCATCTAATTGAAATTATTAAATTTTTAACATATTTTTGCTACTTTACAAGTTGCGTTGGAATGTGCATTTGACTTACAAGTGCTTGAAAATTAAGGTACCTAACTTTAGAGATTTCAGAACTCGCTGGAACGCACAAAAGAATATCAGATTTGAAAGATTTTCTCTTCTTGTAGATACAAGAAGAGAGGGTAAGCTTCTTCAGCTGCAGGTTGCTCACATTGCTGAATTGCTATCGGTCCAAGAGGCTTGCTTTTTGCTACAATTAATCGCAATGAAGATTACCTCTAAGAGAATTCTAATTCTATTAATATAAAAGATTAATTTCAACACGAAATGCCACTAGTCGAACAAGTTTGCTTTACATAACTTTGCATAATTTCTTTTTTCAGTTCCCCCTTGTTAGCAAGTTCAACGGATTTTGTTCAACTAGCGCTGTTAAAAACCTCAAGAGTTTGGGTGAGGGATGATCAGTGTCTGACAAACGACACACTGGCAAAACTATTGCACAATTTTATCTTTTTTTGCACTGCACATAATTCGCATGTTTGCAAATAAAGTTCTGTCACGTGTTAATTCTATTTCAGTGATATAGTCCACATTAATAGGTATTTTCGGAGAGAAATACTGTATATCGCGGTATTATAATTAACATGTATTGAGATCGAAGAAGCAAATTTTTTACAGGAGTCCGTGTCCCATTAATACCTTAGCTAGCAGTGAATGGGGACGAGGAAACGGTTTTTGTAATTACTGTACTTCGATATTAATCTTTAATTCTTCTCTGAAACAGTTTTGGAGAAATATTCGCAACGGGTATTCTAGTTTCCAATACGCTGTCTGTTCTTTCGAGATACTGAGAGACAGGAATGTGTCTTCCTTAATGACCAGGTCACTGTGTGCTTCCATTGGTATTAATTATAGCTTAACCAATTACCTTTAAAGATACTTATCTCTGTTATTAAGCTCTTTGAGATGGGCGGGCGAATGAGTTAGTTCAGGCATGTAGTTGACAGTGTCATTAACTGAAGCGAACTCTAGCATGGTTAGCAACTGACAATTGGTTGTGGAATTTGAAACGTCCACCATGATGCTTGGAAGGTAAAGGCGTACTTGTCCTCCTTTACTTTGCGTTCTTTCCCAATGAGCAAATTCTGCCTCAAAATTATGAATTATAGGGAACATTAAATTTGTATTAAGAGCCAAATCAATTAAGGCTCTGAGGCATCAGTATATTTTGCTGTAATTACATATATTCTTCTGTCGGTTTGGCTGGACGAGAAACCTGAGTTTCCGTGAACAGAATTGTTCACGAAATCAGACTTTTTTCCATCCGATTCAGAAGGACGATGGTTATAACTACTGTGTTACCCTCGAAGTAATCTTGTAAATTAACATAATATGTTTATGTTTAAAATGTATTACATTATGAACTTTATTCATAACGTGGCCTTTTTTGCTGGTGAGAATTGAGTTGTTACTTCATGTACTTATTACAAAATATTCCACAGGATTTTCTACGAAATATTTCTTCGAAAGAAAATATTTTTTTCTATGAAATATTCGCCAGAAAGTATCTAGAAATATTCTCAAATATTTTCTCACGATATGTGCATAGCGCTGATCTCGTAACTGCAATGACATCAATTTTCGGGCATTAAAATTTAAACAATTTCTCCCTTTATTTTTTAAGGAGATACTAAATCACTTGACAAATACTCTATTATGTGGACGGAGAAGCAGGAAGAAACTAGTTGTCGCTGGACTTGAATTTCTGTAAGTTCTAATTTTCAGAAAACGTACAGATAGCAAACGGGATGAGGGGTGGTGGGAGGGATCCATATTAACCCATCAGTGGAAAAAGATAACTAATGTTCAAGAGAAAACTGATATATAAAAGAAAAGAATCATTGGATATTCCAATATTTCTTGGGAAATATAAAGACAGAGAGCCATTTACTATTTCTACTGCACCCAGCGAATCGAAGAAGATGTCCACTGCAATTGGGTGAACCACAAGATGGGAATTTGCTTGGAGGGCCTTTATGATCAAATTTATATGAAACGTTTAGAGCAGGATTGGAGAACTCTTTCACTGTTCTGTGCCAAATTAATAAATAATTTATCAATGTCAATTAGGGCCACCCACTAGCGCATTCAAAAAATTACCTGGGGAGAGGGTATACATATCTTTAAATCTTTCTTCATGTGAATAAATGCTCTTGCAAGCATATTCATAGAAGTAATGTTTATTATAATAGAAATAAATAATGGGACTTTTAATTGTGATCGTATTAAAACAACTCAGGCTACAATAATTTTGTTTGTAAAACAGTTCATTATATCCTGTCTTTAGTGGCATCCGATTACTGTTGTTCAGCTTTTTCAAAACATATTTATTATCTTGACTAGAGTCGACTTTTTATGATTTTTTATAAAAATGGGTATTACTGCCACCACTCAAAACCTCAGGTAGTGGCGCTGGATTCTCTATCGACCATCTAAAGTACCTGCTTATTTTTTATGCACTTCTCTGGGGAATCTGTCCAAAGATGAGTGATTCAAGTGAAACAGATCTGTCGATTGACACTCTGATGGAATCTTTATTAGCAATCATTAATCAAACGGATGGTTCTAGACATTGTAAGAGCTAGTAATTAATGGATTTCTCTTTTACTTTATAAGAGGTTGAAGCAAGGGAGATCAGACGACGATAACTGAGTAGCGGAGATCTCTTCTTGCTCTTAGGAACCGAATGGATAAATTTAAATTCTATGCAGAAAGAATATCAGTATGGTAAAAGAGTGAAGAATAGCCAGACAGAAGGGCAATGAGTTGTGGAGCAGGAGTAGTAAGAAGAGCCAGGAAAAATATCTTTAGAACCTGAAGACTTTATTTGTTATAAAAATTGTTAAAATTTCTTCTAATCTCTTTCTGGTAAAAAAATTAATAGAAGTCAACAGGTGGGGGTGTTCGAATTTAAGGGACATGAATGACTTTTAGAAATATCCTTTGTTATTTAGCTTACGTTAGTTGCTCTTAAAACTTTACTATTTTCATTGTGCTCTTTATAAGGTTCAAAGATTTTTTTAAATTTTTTTCGCCTTATTTTTGGAGAGGATAATGCTTTTTAATCCCAGGTAAGCCGACTATAGAATACAAATCTTAGTACAATACAATTACCTCATTGAATGCTCTGTGTTCAACTCATATTATTGGTAACTGGACGAGACTTCTAATGACCTTGTACCTTTAATAATGAGTGAACTTATATTTATAATAATAATAACATTCTTTATTCACAAAAAATATTTTTCACGTCACGATTCCAGTTACAGACAACCAGGGAATTCTAACATACATCTTACTTGGGACATGAATGCATACAACCAGCCTGAAAAAACATTGTCCTATTGTATATACTACAAAAGGACTTTAAATATCTGAATTAATAAGCAACCATAAGCTGTTAGGAATAGAAATGAATCAGTGATTGTCACTGATTGAACACTTGTAATGTAAAACATTACAAGTGTAATGTTTTACACTGCGTTAAATATTACCCATATGACGCTAGCAGGCCTTAAGCTTTTGCTACGCCAGCAAAATAAAAAAAAAAAAAAAAACAGTAATAAAAAATAAACCCACTCTTCACGTCGGTATCGGTACAGCTGACCTTTGAATTTTCTCAAACCGTCAGAATCTGCGTCCCGCATAATATCAGAATCTTTTCTCAAAAATCAAACAGATTTTTGTTTGATTTTTGATCGAGTCTCCATACTTGGACACAGTATTCTGTGTATACTGTGTGGTCTTACACTTGCTTTATACAATGAGATTACGACCTCCCTGTCCCTTCAAGTTAATGGACAAAAAATCATACGATAGGACACCACCGTGGGCCTTCATTTTTCGCTCGTGCCGTAGCTTCCAAATCTTTACTTCCTGTATTATTTCAATTCATTCCCACAAAGTGGAAAAAAAAAAAGTTATTTTGGAGTTACAGTTTCCCATGTGTAAACGTTGTGTTTTTCTAAATTAAAACATGGCTGCCACTTTACTTGCCACCTTTGAAGCCTACCGAAGTTGTTCTGAAGTAGTGTCGCTTCTCGCTAGTTATTTACAACTCTCCCAATCTCGATAGCAACTGCAAGTTTTGATATAATTTCCCTTCCTCTCCCTTCTCAGAGGGACTCCACTTTTAACGTCATATAATCAAGCTCAATGCTGATAGAATCGTTTCTCTTGCTCAGACTACACCAATGAAGGGAGATAAATTCAAATCGAGGAAGAATGGTTGCAGGATAGATATGAGCAGTTTGCCTTCAGCCAGCGGGTAGTTGGTTGTTGGAACAAACTTCCATCTGTTATTGTAGAGTAATTTGAATACATTCAGGGAGAACTAGACAAACTATTGGAGGGAATCTGCAGGTGATGTGGGAAGTTTTTATTGTTATTATTTATTTATCTTTTTGCTTATACTGTATAAGCTTGCGTTCTTGCACCATTTAGCGTCACTAATACTAAACCTTGGACACTGGCGTACTATGGCCTCAGCTGCTGATGCACCATAAAACTTCAAACTAATGAACCAACTAGTCGTAAGAAAGGAAAGAAAATAATTTGTCCTGTGGATCGCTTTTCATTTTTATGAATATATTTCATGATGTATTTGTTTCAAACTAAATCATAAAATAACAGAATATTTGTCGGGCTCATTTATTATTGTTAGTCCCTTCCGCCATCTTAGTGTGACCATATGTGTTTTTCTTTTAATATCGTTAGAACTTTATTTATTTTATTGTGATGGTCTTTTATTGTGATGGCTTGATACCTTTTTTTTTTCTTCATGATAACATAAATCAATTATTAATAAGAGAATGCTATGCATAATGATAGTTTGTACTATACGAAACGTGAGTAAAACTGTCTAGTGTTTATAACGAAATATTTATTTAAAACTGGAGTTTTTTTTATATAATACACGTTAGTGTTACGGTCTATACTGATATTGTCTAAAATAAGTTTGTCAATGGCTGTTCCAAGAAGTATTTAACAAAACAGATTCGAATACTTAATACAAAACTTCTTTTTTTTTTATTTTGGAAAATACAACTCCTCCCACAGGGAGATACTGGATAAATGTGAAGTCACTAAAAATTGCTTCTATAGAAAGTTCGATATACAAAAATACATATAAAATAATAATAATATTATTAATAATAATAATAAACATCAGCAATATAGATTGAGCAATCTTTTGAGAAGCTATATATATATACACTTTCATAAAAAATAAAAGGATACTTGTTTTTTTATTTGCTATTTTTTTTTTTTAATTAATAAGTTCATTTCTTCCTTTTCTTGAGCATTTATAAGATGGGCACAATACTGTTTACAATATACAACAGAACAGTTTAAATATAACAAATAGAAAAATGTTCTCGTGACTAGGCAACAACTGAGTCAATAATACTTTTTCAAGAAGAGGTAATTGGTGTGAGCATTTCGTTACATTTGCGTGAGCAGATCTGTTACAATAAAAGAGGGGTGGGGGTTATATAACGGGAAATGAAGCTCTTGTTGGGACACCCTAATAGGATAGTTCTTGGCATTGTCATACAAATACCCGGATATAGTCTAGTTATTAGTGAGGTCACCCTGTATACCAATACTGTCTCTCCTCAATATATAATACCTTTCATAACTGCGTTTATACACAAGAATAACAATTGAGTTTTCTACAATATTACTGGACACCTCTCTGCGAACAAAGAATTCTTGGCATTGTTCTAACAGCGGGCGGAACAAAGGTCAAGGCAGCGTTCTAGTATTCCTCGTCTTCATTTTCGGATCTTCACTTTCTAAAAGTGGGACATTTATCTTGGTGTGACCAACAGGGCGGGTTCAGGTAGAGTGGGGAGGGGGAGAAAGAGTAGGCTGTGTACTTCGCCACTTACCGGAAAGAAACTCTACAGAGCGTGAGAAAATACCCCCTACAGACACAATCGCGTGCTCCGTTCCCTCACTTGGCGTCTCGCCAAGTGACCGGATTAGCAATCCCGTTTCCTCGTGCGTGGACAGATCATGCAGTCCCACTGCTCCCATTGATGCTTGGAGTGGCAGCGGTTGCCAGAGACGTGGAACAATGCCTGGAGACGGACCCATGCCAGACCCCTCTGAGCTCGTCTATACGACCGCTTGGGAAACCTGTGGGAGAGAGAGAAAGAATAATATAGTTGGACTGAATGTGCGTGCATTTTGTAGACCTACTCATAAACTAAGGGTGCATAGCAAGAGTCAAGTCACTGCAAAAAAGATGAAAATAACCAGTTCGCTAGAAACCAGTGTAAACATACAGCAGCATTTATGTGCTAGTTGCGGGGATTCTTGTCCTTCTTTCAAACAAGGTTTTAAATATGGATTCTATACGTATTATCTCTCTGTATATTTGGCTATACAAAGAGATGTATTATTCCGAATTGTGATAGATCAGTTTGATAAATGGAGTCAAGATTTTTACTAGCATCTCAACGTCCAATACTATTCAATATTTTAACTTTCCTTCGGGGACTGATACTGTAGTTTTCTATATTTTTTTAATCCCTCATACAACATAATCACTTCATTAAAGAGTCTTTTTAAGAAAAACTGATTTCTCACGATGGGCTTTTAATATGCTCTTGCTTATCTTAACCACCGAAAAGAGCATCAGATTAACCTCAAAAATGTTACATGTACCAGACTGTTTGAAACTGTCTGGTACATGTAAAAAAAAATTATATTTTACGTGGTTTATTTGTTAAAATATTTAAAATAGAAGAGTGCAGCTATTATTAATTCAAATCTCTAGAATAGAGCATATAATGAATTTTATGATTATTTCAATTTGTTAAAACAAATTTAAAATTTAGGTTTCATCACCTAAACGCTTCTTAATTATTTCTTGGTTACAGGTTCTATTGCATCTTAGAGAGTTGTATATTCTGAAATAGAAGACTTTTTTTTTACTTCTTATCTAGCAGAAAAAAGAAGCCATTCCGGGATTTTTTCGTAAGTATATCGCAATCCCCAGCGCTTCAATTTTACGAGGAGCTTAAGAAACGGGGATATCCCTCCCCCTCTAACTGAATTTCTCTTGAGTCTTTAAGATTATTGACACTTATAATCGGGATCAGTCCTTAGGGGGGTCGCAGCGGGTGCAGCTTACCCTTGCACCGATTGAAACGGGTCCCCCAAATTCCACCAAAGGATCCCCTCCCCAGTCTAAGCAAGGAGATGGCTCCAACATTAATTCCTGTGCTGGGTCCTCCTGCTTCTTATGGTATATGAAACGAGATTATCATAGAAGGGGTGAGGGGGCCGAGTGTCCCACGTAGATTATATCATCGTTACTATAATGCACGTGGAGTAAAAGGATCGGTTTTCTACATACCCTCAACTTGCTTTATTCTACTTGCTTTATTTGGTGTTTCTCTTCGTAAAGAAGAACTTATCCTACGGAATTTATTTTATTTGCACAGAAATTAGAAAAAAAAAGAAAGATTCAAATGTGTTTTTCAATTTGCTCTCGTTTATCTCTGATAGAAGCATTCGATATTTAACACTTCACGTTAAAAGCTACCGCATTCTGATGCACTACTGCCCTCTATGGGGAAACATAAGAATCATTTTAGCACAAAAAACATATTCTTGTACGAGATAGTTTTCCCCTCTTTATCTTTAGAAACGGTTTCCATTTTTAAAATAAGTGACAATTTCTTTATTTTATCAATTTTGTATAATTATGGTTTTGTAGATTCTTGGAGCGCCTTCCTTTATTTTAAAAGCAACTGACATTCTACGTATTTTTCTGTTAAACCCGCATTTTCTAAATTTATTCTAATTTTATTGTAAACCTTTTAAATTTTTCAGCATTGTTAGTTTGACTACATCAGAAAATTTGGTCAGTATACTTTATATTTGTGTATGGTTGATATCTTTTGTGGAGATAATTTTAAATGGCGAAAAAAACTGATCATATATAAGTATGGAGTGTAAAATAGATTTGTTATTTTTTTATGAATGTTATATAGTGAATTATTACGCAAAATTGCCTTCCTTGTCGTCTAAATTAACTAAGTACTGCATCACTGAATATATTATCATTAATTTCCGATAGATGGCACTAATGTCATTCATCATATAATTTATGAGACTGATTTCTAATTAATGGCGGTTTCAAGAATGTTTTAACATTCTTATGACATTCAAGAAGGGGAGGATCTAAAACTTATGAATTTACACATTTTAAATTTTCTTGGCGTTGTTATATCTCACCAACGCAAAATTAAAAAATAATAGTTTTGGATTGTAATAAGTGACGACTGATTTCTAAAATTTCGCAGTGTGACCAAAATCTAGGTTATTTATTTATTTATTTATTATTATTTTATTTTTTTTCAGCTTTGTAAAATATGATCTGATTTTCTTGTTAGTTTAAACTGTCAAGAAAGTTTTAATAACACTAAGACTAACTCCAAACATTCTTTTAATTACTCCTTAAACTTATTGAAGAATATTTGAAATTTTTTAAAATTTTATTTCAGGATATACAAATGCACATAACATGTACAGCAATTTATTAATATTATAACATCAATATACGAATATAGCAAAAAATATCTGTACAAGTACCGGTATAGATCTTTTTAACTCGATAATCAAGGATGGTTACACATAAAGCTAAAAGAACAATTTTAAGGAAAATGGAGGAAACTTAAAATTGAAGGACATTGTGTATATTTTAAATGATTTTCTTATCAGTTTATCTGGCAATTATTCTTCCAGTAAATTATTGGACTTCAAAGTTCAGGTTAAACGTATTCGAAGATTTCTCTTTTTAGGTTTAGCAATACGTAGAAGAGTATACACGTATTAATTACTTTGATTTGCATTATTTTGCTAAATAAATGTCAACCATTAAAGTTGTACATGTAACTAAAAGTAGATTATAGTGACTATATTACGTTTAAATCATTTTAATTTCTAAATATATCTTTTGATTTGACAAGTATATCAAGAATTTTATATTTCTAGAGAAAAAGAATTGCATTCGGTATGTTTGTATTGCAATACAGGCCACCTCAGAGAAATTCATATATTTCTAGTTGAGTTTGTGAGTGGTAATCAGTTACCATGGAAACTGATTGCCACTCACAAACTTACAAACAAACATATAGTTCTACGCGTTCTTGCAATACAGCGAGGATGGGAGATTACCCAATAACTGTAATGTACTGGAACAGTAGTTAAGTTAGCTATAAGAGTGCCACGCACTTACCTCAAAGAAACCAGGATCCGAGGTCAAGAAGCGACTCCTCGCCCGTCTGAAGAATGGTGTAAGGGGATGCAGCATCTGATCCCAAACTGGAGGCTGGAGAGGAGGACGACGACAACATTGTATCACTAATCGGGGTGGCTACTAACGAATGAGAATCGCTCACCGACCTGTCTTCTCCAGACGACCCTTCCGACACCGAACAGTGAGTCTGTTCCATTTTGAGCTGATCACCGTAGCCACCACAGTAAGCCTCCGTGTCATTGCTGGCGAGCAATTGCTCGAGCTGTCTGATGTACTCTATCGCCGACCGTAGCGTCTCCACCTTGCTCAGTTTCTTGTTCTTGGAACTCCTCGGCACGTGCTCCCTGAGAGTGGCGAAGCCCAGATTCACTAGACGCACCCTTTTTCTCTCTCGCGCATTTCTTCTGGCAACGGCGCTCGGCTGCGTCTGCTGCAGTGTGTACGCCAGGTGAATGAAACGTTTGCAACGCAGTCGATCGGACGAGTTTCCCCCTCCTCCACCACCTCCGGAGTTCGACGTGGACAAACATTTCACCGTGAGCGACTGCGAGAGGGTCGAGTCTGGTAGCTGGTAACCCGACGTGTCTCCCGCGTTCTTGGGTGATGCGTCGAGCATCGTCAGCGATGCCATATCGTGGACGAGCACCTCGGAGAGAACTTTATATAAACCTGTTCACTTGCGCGCAACGCGTGGCAGTCTCGTGCCGCGTCTGACTACGAACCGGACGGACGTACCCCTGAGGTTCGGGAGAGAATCTTTTGCCCTCCAAGGACGCCTGCTGCGTGTTGCACACAAAATGTAAGGTATTCCGGAACGGCCGTATTAAAAAGGCATGTCTCATGAATACTAAGCCCCACCTCCGGCCAAGATATCATTGTGACGTAGTTGCACATGGCGCGTGGCAAACACGCCGTTGGGCTAAACAACAGGGGTGCCCCGGGCGCTTTAACTAAATAAAGGGGACGAATTACGGCAAGGGAAAAAATCTCCTTTGACCGCTCCTTGGATTTAATTACTCGTCTCTCTTTCTCATTCTTTCTTTCTTTCTCGCATATCGAAGTCTATCAAACACAGTTTAGCTACTTTTCATTGTCTTTGCACATTAGGCTTTATTTGGGTGTACTGTCAAAGTTGGGAGTGGCAATCACGTTGAATGGATCATTTTAGTTCATTATTTACTACGCTTCCTCCCCCCTCCACCATGTGACATCATCTCGTATATAAATTAATGGGACCACGAGCGACAACCGATCAATCCACTGTATGCTATGCTTACCTGTCACTTCTTTAAATGCAGCCACATTGATGAAAGATAAGAATCTAATTAAAATCGATGACTCTCTTTTGAAGGCAACATACGGGTATTGTCAGTAATGTTAAGCGTAATACCTCTCCAGAGGTCAGCTACTAGTTTCATATTAAAAGCTAAGTGACATTTCGCCGAGCTTTTTTTTATTATTTTTTTAAGTGCAGATATAACACGGTAATTAGGTGGTCTTTAATTAAAACATGGCTTCAAGGTTTCCGTAATAGGCTCAAAGGGATTTTATTTCTTTAAAGATCCACACCATTGTCGTATTGGCCCCCTTTGTCTCTGTGGGGTTAAGAATGTTATAGATTTATATATTATCATCTTTCCAATTGTCAATCACCTTCGGAGTAATCGTCTGTAATAATGAAGTAATAAGGGTTGTCTACAAACCGACAGAATTCTTGGAGCTTTCGGTTAAACACTGATTGTAAGGTATTCTTTATGAGAAAATACTTCGGGCAAAACAAGACCACGGTTTCCTTTGAACACCTAACAAAAAGGCGTATCGCAACTTCTTTTTTCAACATTTGGGGCATTGACCTCTTTGGAAATCACTAATCGCCAAGGGAAAGTTGAGATAAGACACTTAAAAGTGGTGTGGTGCATCGATTAGAGATTAATTTAATGGTCTCCTGTTCTTCCCACATTCTTCTGCTACTTGAGTCAAGGATTTCAAGGAGCGCATCTGTGCAGCTGATCTTCAAAATGTCCTGGCCGCTTCCTTTCCTTGCATTACGCTAAAAGAAGGTATTAGCCGATAAATTTCGCCGTTTGACCTCTTTAAGCTCCGTCTGCAAATGCGAAGATAATGACAATGGAGCCTTATTTTGGCCAGTTAGGAACAATAACAGTCCACTTGTCCTCCCACCACGGCCTCAGTTCGTGTACGTTCCTTTCTGCTTCTCCCGCTATATACTAGGTACGGTTGTCGTGAGATAAGGTCACTGGAGCCGGTGTTGTTGCCACTGGTGTACTGACCTTAATGCCGTAGATATATATTAAGTGCTGACAACGCCACGTAGAGGTCAAAACCCCTAAATGGCTAGCTGAAAGCAGCCGGCCAAGTGGCGAGAGACCCCGAAGTTGTAAACAAAGCATCGTTTGGACGGAATTCTTGTTGATAAGAAGGGAGGTTATGACCACGGAGTTACCGGCAGTTTTTAAAGGGGAATTTTCGATGTCTTTCAGTTCCGCAACACAACAACCAAATTCCAGGAATCGTTGGGGGAAAGGGAGAGAATGTAGACAAATTTATTTATAAAAAAGTATTTTTACAAGAATAGTTGTAAAAAAAAAAAATGGCCATTTATTTCATGTTTTTTTTTCAAATAGCAAAACTGTATAACAGTTTTGCTATTATGAAGATCCCGCTAGGTTATTTGTTCGTACGACAGGATAATACAATGTGCCACTGAACCTGACATCGCAACGGTACTGTTAGAGTTGAGCAGAGATCCTGTCCGTTGCTACAAATGACTGAATGACAGAATCCGGGTTGAAGCCCAAATCAAACTTTTCCTAAGCATTTTCGTCCAGTCAGGCGTTCCCGAGTGAGGGTGCGGTTTTCCTTTCATTACGCACCACCGACCTCGGTAGCAATACAAACATAAGGGTTACAGGAAACTACGTAAGGCAGTGGGAATGGTAACCCCAAAAATAGCACGAGAGAGAGGAACGAATATCCCTCCAGAACAAAGCAAAACAAATGAACAACACGGATTTATACGAATCACCCTAATGCCGTGTTTTACAATACATTATTACGAGTGTGTGAAAGGTAGAAAAGATAATACATTTTGGATGCCGTAAACAAATTTGCATCCTTTATCAAACTAGGGCGCTGGGAATGTTTTTGGTGCGGACGTAAGCGTTTGGAAAGAGAAAACAGTCATTGCTGTAGGTCATTGGCATCTCACCTCAGACTAACGGAAAAATTAGGAACTTAAAGAGCTTGATATGTCTTCACTTCTTGATATTTAATCACGTGCTATTAATATCATACAATTAATAACATTAATCAAGCTGCTGCGAAGCCACGTGTGGAATAATCAGTATTTAAACCTTTAAAAAAGAAAAGCAATTAAGACGTATATCTTATAAGACATACGATTACGTCTCAATTGCTTTTCTCAAGAGTCCCAAAGAACCCGAACTTGTTAAAAGTAATCTCTGTTGGCTCCCAGACTTTCTATATCATGGGCAATGATTCTGTCAACGTCACAAAGTTGGACTGACTATAATGTACGAGTATGCACATTACAAACGCACATTTGAACATTAGCTTCCATTAACTTCCTACTTGAATCGTAAAAATTAGAGCATACAGAATTTTGGCATGCAACTGCTTGGTGGTAAGCAATCCGTGGTCCTAATTATGAGGTGAGGCCCTTGAGTGAATTGCACTAAATATTAAACTGGAAGTAAAATCAGACAAATTTAAGAACCAGGAATAATTTTCTCCAACGAAACAAGTTTATTTATTTATTTTTTAATGTACAATATAAAACGATAGAAGATAATTAATTTTATATATTTGTATATACACGTAAGGACATTTTTAGAAAAGTAAAATAAAATTTTAGGGTTAAATAGAATAAACATTAATAAATCTAATGGTCCATTATGGTAAAAGTATCAGTTGCTTTAGAAATCGGGGGAGGGCGTTTAATCCTCTGAAATCCTGTACTATCAAATGGTACCTTCAAAAAACATTAACAAGGGATAGCTTTCCTGCCCCCTTTCCATCTTGATTGCAGCTTTGTTTTTCCTAAGCAACCTCAACCATCCTTATGGTTGAACTTCCTTGACAAAGATTCAACAACAACAGAAGTAATGATACAGAAGTGATAGTATCTAAAAATAAATTAAAGCTGGACGTCCTTCTTAATATCCAATTAGCAAAAAATGTACTTATATGTCATAAATAAGAGATAAAAACGTCTTCACCCCTATGCATTAAATCTTCACACATCGGTATGCGAAAATTCGTTGCTCTCCATCAAAAAGATCAAAATCTAATCTTGCGACTATAAATTTCATCTTAATTAGCCTTTGAAAAGAGAGTTAATCAATTATAGTGTCTTTGCGGATAGCGCAGTGGTTATAATCGTTGTCCTCCCCACAGTCCACGAAAGAGGCCCGGTTCGAATCCCGTCACGTAAAGAACTTTTATTAGTCTTTTTCACTACGTGGCTGAGTTAGTCTGTCTCACACGAGGATAGCATCGCGTTTCTCCCGGAATCTAGTACAATGTTAAAAGCGATATTTTTAGTTTTCTTACTTTTCTGTTCTCAAATTTTGGCACTTAGAAGTCAAATGTCTGGTAACAGCAGATCGTTAACATCGATTCATATAAATTGTAGCTTTGTCTTCAATTAGAGTGTCAAAACAAAGTTATTGGATAAATATGCATGTGTTTGAGCGCATCTTCGTGGTTATTATAATAGTCATGCTTGGTCTTCTTCCACACAGTGTGGAAAAGTTACGGCTATGAGTTCCATTTAGATGTGAGGGACTTTTATTGGGTTTCTTCATACAGTGCCCAAGTTAATCGGTCTTGGGAGATTGTTGCATGTTTTCTCTCCCCTCCTCCCTCGAAAACTCGGATTTTTTATCGCGTAAAAAAGGGACTCGTGACTGCAGTTGCCACCACTCTAATTGGAAAACAACACGCTGTGAAAGACCCATGATGTCCAATTTGCTGTTTTCAGAAGGAATTGACCAACCTCTGGACGAATTTAAATCGCTTTCTTTATTCACAAATGAACTCTTGGAATCAATTTCTCTTTTAAATACCACAATGTAAAGATGAAATATGTGAGCTGAAAATGTATATCTGTACTATTCGACTTCATGACAAAGTGGACTTGCAGATCTGTATGTGCGAGTTGTTGTTAGTAGGGTTTCAGCGACTAAGGCTATGTTGCTCCGTATATATTGTGTGTGAATTGCGTGTTCTGAGGTCGATTTTCTGTTTTTTGGACAAACAACCCGAGTTTCAGGGAGGAAAAACCATGGTTTTCCTCCCTGAAATGTTTGGAAAGACCGACTAACTCAGACCACTCGTGTTTCCTCGGGGTTTATTAATTGTGAAAAAGGTCCATCACGCCATCGATGCAACCGGAACTCAGGTCTTTTCCACTCGGTGTAGGGAGGACGGAGATTCTACCCACTGTTCTACCCACAAGGGCATATATATGAGTTTGAATGTATGAGATATTCTGTGTATGAATGTATATTAATATTAAAATAGTAATTTCAATTAATCATTAGGACAAGATTAATTCAGCAATTAATAAAAAGAAAAAGAAACTTAAAATGATTATACGATATGAAGTTTTCTGAGCAGGTAGCCAGGAAGCCCTATGGTGTCCTATCAATGATTTATCGAATATTATCATGTAGAGATATCATGTACAGACGCCTCACAGCCTTAGTTACATTAGTTTAAAAAAAAAAGGCAAAAACACACTATTAGATTATATTACAATCCAATATGAATTGATTATTTTAATCCCGATTTCTTTTTTACGATTGGAGAATGAACCAAACGTTATATTTTATGTTGAAATAAATATTCTTGTTATACGAGTCTTATCCAGGTGCCAACAACCTTGAATACCAAAAATGAGACACTATTTCTTACGTGTATAAAACTTAAAGAAAGAAGGCATACGTGTAAGAGTTACGATGAATATTTCTTTTAATAAAAAATTCGCGAGAAACACTCATTTTTAAAAACACGCAAGGAAGAAATTTCCGATAGAGCAAGATAGAAAGATGAGGTTGGTACATTGCTCTTATTACTCCTCTCCAAAGTAAGGTAGGTTGCATTTGAGTAAATGGTGATTTATTTAACCACAAGCAGAAAAGAGACTGGTACGCGGTGGGTCAGATGAAAGCAGAAAGAAGTGAAATCAGTTAATCCAAGTATTTTAACAGAAGAGGATGAACTGTGGCATCGAGTAAATTCTAAAACAAACTCTGTGCATCGGGTGTAGAATGCAGGTTTTCTATCAGGAAAAATCCCTTCCAGGCCCCACGAGTTGGCTTTCCTACCCAAGGTGGCAAAAACCACAGAAGCGAAGCAATTTTCCAAAAATCGTGCAAAGGAAGTTAGCCATGAAATTAGCACTCGTGTTTCCTCGGGGTTTTCTGCAAAAAATGCACGAGAATCACTGGGAGGGTCCCTGTCGTTAGAAGTGTCCAGTAATCGACGGAAACGCAATCACGACTACCCCTTATCTATAGGCGCCTTCTCTCTTCCTCCCGACACATAAATATGAGAATCGCATCTTATCTGTTTGTTCGGCCTCCCTTAGCGGTAGGTGGGGCGACCGAAAGGAAAAAAAAAAAAAAAAAAAATCTCCATACATGCCACCGTGTTTTCTCGAGGCACGCGCCAGCGCGCGTGAGTGAGCCTGTGTATGTGTGTGTGTTGTTAGGCTGCGCACGAGAGAGTGGTGAATGCCACGCGACAGGTGTACGCATTTTTATCTGGCGGCAGGATTTGTTGAATCGGACTGCAACCTCTGTCACTTTTACTGCCTTCTTACAGTGCCGATGAATCTTCCCCCAAGATAATGACGGGGTTCCTGGGTTCGGGCATAATTGTTCCCTTACTGCGTTTTGTTTTTCAGTTTCTGTTGGCTCTTTCCCACGGACCTCTCCCTTTTTCTCGATCTGAAAAATTGCCTCATATATACGCGATGTTTGTTTAGTTCCAGTTGCTTAGATGGCACTGGAGATTGGACCCAGCAGTGGTCATTTGTTATAACGTAAACGGCAAGTGATTAAGAGCAGGCCCAAACCAGGTGTATTTCTTCCCGACTTGCTGACGCACCTTTTTTGCATAACCGTATCCTGCGAGGAAACATTTCTCTGATTTCGTATCTCTTCGTCTTCTTCAGAAGCTTTGGTTACTACCATAATGACCTGCTACTTCTACAGAATGTTTGGGTGTCACCTACGTGTTAAATTTCACTGATGTACACCAATAAAGGGGTGTTTATTTATGCTAAAATTAGTCTTATTATGTTAGTTCAACTGGGTTTTTCGTCCTGCAAAAACAGGCAAATCGGCCAGAGAACACATTCAATTTATGGACGTAATACTCATAAGCAGATGAGGTAGTTCATGGGTGGCCCTAATATGACAGATTTTTTTATTATGTTAATTAGTTGTAACTCAAGGCTCATCTTGAGAGACATGTTATTACTTCTGGAGCTTTACTTTTTGGAGCAGTTTTAGAGCTTTATTCTTTTGGAGCAAATTATTTGTACCACCAACAATAAATTACAAATTTCAACTTCCAAATCCAAACTCACGAATTTTAAAAGTAACTAAATTACAACAGACCTCTAGTTGCGAAACTAGATGGAACCTTTCTTCTATTAGTAAAAGGTACTGAACACCTTCGAATTATAATTCATGGTGGATTATAATTTTCTTCTCATAATCAAAGTATTAGTACAAAAAAAGTTAACGTCCATATTGCTTCGCATCGCTCGACAGGAATGAGATTAAATATTAAAATATTCTTTCTTTCTCTACAAGTCAATTATAGTTTTCATTATTACTTTTACCGCTGGTTTGAAGTTTCGAAAAAAAGATTAATCATTGTTCACTCAGCTGATGTCCACCCGAAGAAGTTTTCTTTTACGCTTCACGCATGCAAAACTGTGTCCAATCCTGCTTTGCATGATTTAGCTGGTGTTCTCTCTGTGGATATGTAACTGATTTTCAAAGGAGTTAGTTACTATATACGATGTGGTATTCCTCTTCAATTTGAGAACATGGTAGTATTAAATCCTACAAAATTGACCTTTCCATCCTCCAAAGCCATCAGAACTTGGTTCTCACCAAACCTGCTTGCTCCTTACAGAACATGGATCTTTAAATGCAAACCTGTACTAATCTAAATTATTTAACACTGCCTCTTGCCACTAAGGAGGATCACATTACTCATGTATTGTTTCACTGTCTAACCAATTCAGATCGACGTCAGCCACTCATAAATCCTGTTCCAATGTTTTCTCCTGGTGCAAAAAAATTGCCTCTTTCTAGTCATTAAGCATTTCCTGCTTTTCAGGGGTTTGCTAAACTTGTCTTTGAACATAGGAGAAATCTCCCTGTCAATAATATAATTGTTTCTAACTAATGGTCTTCTGTCAGTGATGATTATACTGTGCTGAATTTGATCTTCGTACGTAACTGCCAACCCTCATCAACTATCAACTACCCAACGTGTGGAACCTTCTTATGCCTGAGATGCCAGAATCATAACCTGCTTGCACCGATCATTTTAGTGAATGATAACCATTTTACTGCAGTATTTGTATTATCATTAAGTGTTATCTTTTTACTATTATACCATCTTTTTGGTCTGAGCCATCCTTTTCCGGATGTAGTTTTCTGATTAAGATATGAGTTTGATGATAAAGTTGGTGCAAGATAATACATGTGAGACCATTCTGGACAATGAATAGCATAACTGTTGACGATTCGGTTCAGGTTGCCAACAAATTGAAAAATTGAATAAGTACAGTATTTTGTACCTATATTCACTGGTGAAGAAGTTTTTAAGGATGGGAACCCCAGAAATATATCGAGTTGTAATTGTGAGATAAATAATATTGTAATTACTGAGAAGAAAGCGAAACAGAAATTGTTGAAGCTAAAAGTAAATAAGGGGTTCTGGGGCTGATGAATCTACTCAGTTATATTAAAGGAAGCACAAAAAGAGTTAAACAAACCTTAGCCATCACAAGCCTTAGCCTTAGCCATGACAAGAATGGAATTATACGGAAATCACAGAACGGATTTCTTAAGGGGAAATTTTCTCTGGCAAATTTGATTCGTTACTATAACAGGGTAACAAAGGAACTTGATGCAAAAATTAATTTTGATATCTTATACTTAGATTTCAGAACGGCATTTAATACTGTTCCACATGAAAGGCTGCTATACAATTTGGAGCAGTGTGGCATTATGGGCAAGTTTCTGCTCTGGATAAAGGGACGGTTAAGTGGGAGAAGACAGAGGGGGTGACTATCAATGGGCACTGCTCTTCTTCGAATAATATTATTACTAGTGCCTCTCAGGGCTCAGTCCTGGGTTCCTTATTGCTGTCATTGTTTATTAATGATATCGATAAGCGCATATGAAGTTTAAAGTCTAAGTTTTCTGACAATACTTGTACAAAGGTTGGTAAGGTGCTTAATGATAGGAATTAGGTTATGCTTCTGCAACCCGGAGAAATTAGGCAGATGGACTGAGAAGTGGAAATTGAAGTTTAACAATGGCATTTGCAAGGTATTACTTATGAGGAGCAGTAATTCCAGAATAACATATCATTTAGGTAATACCACACCCTCGAGGTAGTGGAGAACGAAAGAGCATTAGGGGGCGTTGTACAGTTTGATATGAAATTCTCTGAACGGCCTCCGTAGCCGAGTGGGCAGGAGCGGGAGTGCAGTAGCACACGCTCTTTGAGTAGACCGGGGTTTAAGCCCCTGACTGCTGAATACGGTCGATCTGCCAACCCGCACTGGACCAGCGTGGCAGACTAAGGTCCATTTCCCTCAGCATGAATTGTTGAGGAGGCTTCCACCCTGCAGTGGGTTGATAATGGCTGCACTTTACTTTTTTTTTTTTTCTCTGAGTAGCACAGACAGGCTGCTAGGAGAGCTCATGGGCTTTCGTCATGACATACAAGAATTCTGCAGGTAGGCAGAACTCCCGTTGTATAAGGCAATGGTTAAGTCATATCTTATGCAGTGCTCAAGATATGACTTAAGGCAATGGTTAAGTCATATCTTGAGCACTGCATACAGCCCTGGAAGAAGGTTGTGGATCTACTGGAAAGAATGCATCTACGATTTTGAAGAGCAACGAGATTAGTCAGAGACAAAAAAAAGGATACCCTTACCAAAAAAAAAAAAAAAAAAAAGAATTCAGTTCGGTAAATTGCAGCGCCTGTAAACTAGACACCTGCGGGGACACCAATTTGATGTGTTCAACTTTGAATGGATTGAGTATGGTAAATACGGGTGACATCCTTACTCTTCTTCAGACACAACACATAAGGGGACATAAATTTAAATTTAAAAAAGATGGTTGCAGGATAGATGTGCGAAAAGTTTACTGCAGCGGGTATACTGTTGGAATAAACTTCTATCTAGTATTGTACAAGTGGACAGTTCCGAATAAACTTAAGGCAAGCTTGCTACCTTGCGTCGTTTACCATTACTAAGACTAATTAATCATAGTCTTAGATCCAGATTGCTCTACAGTGTTTTGAAAAGTTAATTCTGGGAAAACAGTTTCTGCTGTATATAGTTGTGGTTCTGAATAATTGAAACCAGAACAACTTCAAAGAAAGAATGGTTTGTTTTCAACTTTGCTGGATAACGCTTGAAGGGCAGCCCATTCTTGTCTCATATATACAATAATTAACCAATATCTCCAATAATTTAACCTGCCTGCTTTATATATTAGGAATGTTGCCGGCAGAGCAAGAAATAGTAAAAAAGGTTAAAGCTGTTTTGTTATAAAATAAAATTTGACAAAAAAAAAAAATAAATTTTATATTCACTGTAAAATAGAAGCGAGGTTCTTATAATATATGATATGTTTTGGAGGTAGTGTATATAGGGTACTATAACAAACAGTCATCTAAGCACGCTTAGATGACTGTTTGTTATAGATACGAAATCAACTTCTGTATCTTTTATGGGAATACATTCATTCAGACTCCAAAATTTTTTTCTGATCTTGCTCCATGCAACTTTGTCCCGAAAATTAAAATACTCCTTCAAAGGATCTCATTTTAAAATCAATTGAAAGACATTAATTCAATTTTCTGAGAGTTGAAAGAACTCCCAGAAAATGATTTTCAATAGTGTGCAAATCTGCAAATCGCAAAGACTTTGGGATGTATGTATAAAGTCAGAAGCATACTTTGGAAATGGTCACACTCAATGAAGATTACTTGAAGAATCGGTCCGGGTACTCTGTTATCAAATCCAGTATATATTACATTCTAGAGACGGTGCCTTTTGGCTTTCCATTGAAGACTGACTTGTTTTTTCTCTCTCTCTGACATGTACCAGTCACTGTAATGCGTGATTATTAGTTAAACTAAATGATTGTAATGGTATGATTTTTTTTTTTATTTTTATTTTGTTGTAGCAAGCTACAAGCTATCTGCAGGCTGAAAATGTCGGAGGAAGTTTCTTAAAAACAAAATAATAAAACTCTCCGAGAAAAACAGAATGACATCCGACGGTACATTATACTTGAGAATCTTATATACAAATTACCTCAATAATGATAATGGGAGTTTATGATTATAACTGTTTTGTTGGGGGTTCTGATTTAACGAGGAAGGAGTGTCGATCGGTGTGGCAACCATCCAGGAGGGAATGTAAGAAAATAATGGCTGTGTCGTATAATGTGGACTTCTGATCTTTCGATTAATTCAATAAAGAAACCATTATGTGTTCCCTGTACAGGAGGAAGTAAAGATCTTTGAAAGCTTAAACAGGTGATAACTGAGTTCAAGCAATTTGTAATTAAAATGTCTTTGAGTAAGGGAGTGGTATCGGTGGACCTTGAAGGGAGGAATCTTCAGATGGGGGGGGGGGGTAATGACGGTATTACTTATTGCTAGGTGTACACGGGCGGCCATAAAAATTGTCATGTCCTAAAGAACTTCCATTCATGAAACCAACACTTAGAGAAAATCGTTTGTAACATTTGCTGGGTAAGCTTTTTCAGTGGGAGGGGGAGAGCCCGATGAGTAATGTGCTTAGATGGCCTCTTCCATGGCCCACCTATGTACAGGATTTTTATGAAGTCTGAGATTTAAATTTAAGAAGGAAGATTGTTCCAACGAACAGGAGTAAAGGGGATAAGCAAAGAAAATGCGTTAGTCTGAGTCTGG
This sequence comes from Mastigoproctus giganteus, assembly GCF_048544385.1. Taxonomy (NCBI): domain Eukaryota; kingdom Metazoa; phylum Arthropoda; class Arachnida; order Uropygi; family Thelyphonidae; genus Mastigoproctus; species Mastigoproctus giganteus. The sequence continues at coordinate 66,197,827 of NC_143583.1, read as the reverse complement.
AGTTTTATTAATTGATATTGCAAATGAAATTACAGATACTCCAGTTCAGAAGAACAGTGTCTGAAGTCTTACAATATCTGTAGAAAACCAATTTTATTCACCGTCCACTTGTACTATACTTTTCTATTTGAAAGCCATTCAACGCCCATATTTCGCGTCAACTTAAAGATGAAATTTTTGATAAAATAAATGCTAAAAAAAGACACTAAATATAACCGTGTCTGCGCTGAATCTCTTCTCAAGTAGATATGAAAATTAATTTTTCAATGGGAAGTTTTCCAAAATGTGATTAAAATCGAGTTGAGTTGTTCTGTGATTTAACGCTGAGAGAATCCGTCTAAAATCACTATTTAGACCAAAGGTATCGAGATAACAAAGTGGTTGGCAGTTATTGGATTTTTCCATTAGTTAAACGATTGAAACAATGTTAATAGGACCATAATTGGATGACAACGATTAGTTGCTTTGGAATATACATTTTCAGAAACACTGAAGAAAGCATTATCCGGCATTTGAATGAAAAAGCTTTAAGGACATACGAAGTTTTTTCATTCAAATTCAAAAGTCATCTATTGGGAACTTTAGACCATTTACCCCATTTTGCAGAATAAAACGAAATTTTATAACCATTTCCTTATTATTACTAATTAAAATTTTATTAATATAATTTAAATGAATCACATTTTAGTTAATGAATCAAAAGTATTTTAATGAAATTAAAATGCTTAACGTTTTATATTATTAATCGGAACTGAGAATCGAGACATTCATAGTAATTTTTATAATGAATTCATCATATGACAGCAAGAGCGCGCATGATTATGGGAATATATTGTGATGTTGCAATTTAATAAAATTTTCCTCCGTAAAGGAAGCTGAAACATTCTTCAGAATAAAGAGTATCACAAACCGAGTTGTACCTTTATTCTTCTTTTTTATCAGCTTTAGAAATCTGATGGGAAAATGAAGGTTCAAATACTGAAAAATTTGAATTTCATTCCTACAAAAATAAGTTGAACGATCCGCAATCACATACTGGGATGAAGAGATTTAAAATTGTAGTTCAACCAAGGAAAATAGTATGGCAATCGTGCGCATCATCTCATTTGACACTTTCTTAACCAAACTAATTGTGTCCGAGAAAGGTCATGATGAGTACCTCTCAGGAGGGCAGGGGTGGAAGCACTTGCTCCTCTGCATTTTAGACGACTTTACTTTTTAAATTACACTATATCTTTTCTTAGTAGACCGTTGATGGATAGCAACTGGACTTCATAACGTACATGTGGGGTACTACCAATCACAGAATGTTTAATTCAAATCTTGATCAGGATAGCTGGATGGACCACATTGCCAGATTCCGAATCAATACCACTCCTGTAACATTATCTCTCCAGCATTCTGAGTTTGCTCCTATTAATGACCTCTATATCGTTTCTGTCATCAGACAGCAACTTATAAAGGAAATAAATTTCCTCCGGTCAACAAGTACGGCAGGCCAAGATAGGGTGCCTTAGGATTTTATCATTAAATGCCTTAGCTCCTACATCCTAGGTGCACTGCTCTCAATCTACAATTCAGTCCACACGAGTATTTCCTTGCCCAATGAATGAATACTACTGCCCAAAGTTCAAGTGCCAACAAACCCAAAGAATTTCAGGCCTATTTAAACTTCTTACGCCCTCCTAAAACTCTTAGAAAAGGCAATCCTTCTTCCAGCATTAAGCCAGCAGCTCATACCTCAGAAGTCGAAACAGTATCACTTTACAGTCAGAAACAGTTCGACTATAGCAAACCTCATAGCAGCACAGACATCCATCCTTCAGGCCCTCGAAACTAAATCTGAATTAGCAATTGTGTACGCTGATATTGAAGCTGCTTTTGACCGCCTAGCTACTTCTCAACCTTCTGAAATCCTTCTTCAGATTAATGGCAATCTGCTGACTTTCCTCACCTTTTTATTGAAGAATAGAAGTTAGTCCCACTATGAATTCCCACCATACCCGGAATGAAGTCCCACTATACCCAGAAGATTACTGCGGAGTACCAGAAGGTGGAGTTCATTCTGGTCTCCTATTCTCAGCCATACTTATCCCTCTTATGTGTCTCCATCACGATTTAATAATATATGCCGATGACAAAAAGTTACTTACCTTAATCCCACCTACAGCAAATCCAATGGCAATAGCTTCTTCAGTCACTGAGAATTTGACCGCACTTTCAACTTACTTACAGAATTTCAGGTTAAATCTTAATCCAAATAAATCTGCAATAATCATTTATTCACTCAAACAGCGACCTACAGTGATTTAATCATCACTTTGTGGCACTGTCACCCTAGTTGCTACCAGTCATAAAGAACTCGGCGTCTATTTTGATGCGAAGCTGAGATTTGATGCTCACACAGAATACCTCCCTAAGAGATTTATCACTTAAGCTGGAGAGCAAGCAAAATAGCACCTACTTTATATCAATGATGTTGCATCCACTATCAGATTTGATAGTGGATGCAACACTGTCCACTATCACTAACTATTTGGTAATATCATATGCTGCTGAAATTTGGGCATCTACCTTCGCCCTCACTTCATAAACCGGTACACGTACGTGAATACTGAACCCTGAAATGGGCCACTCATAAGTATCACCGACCTCCTCAACTAAGAACCACTGAAACAAATAAGGAGCTTAATGTACTCAGGCTCCCAAAGTTAGTTGACATCAGATGCTTAATTACTACTATAAAATTGTTTACAGTAGTGATAAATGCCCCCGAACTGGGCTGTCTATCATGGCAATAGACACTTCTGTACTTTTCCCAGTTTTATTTAATCATATTTTCCTAAATGTAATATTCCAGACCATGTCGCCGTGATGAGTAATATTGTTTCTAGTACTGTCTACTACCTATGCCGTACTTATCAACAATAATGATAATTTATTTTATATCCCTATTCCACTCGCAGAAAGTTGTCTGGCGATGTTCTTGGTTCCATGGGATCACGATTCTCTCTCGTGGTGTTTCACGAACAAGCAAAATTCCTGAATGTTGACAGCTCTATAAACATGGATTTTCAAGATCGTTCTCCAGTGAAGAAATGGGACCGTCTACTCAAACTTGAATCACTTAAGAGCTCAATCCAGTCGTTTTCCTCTAAAACATTCCATTTATTTCCTCAGATCCTACATAAGATACTATACGCTACAAGTCTAGTATCTTCAGGTCCACAACGTACATGTGCCTAAGATTGCAATGGAACCCATGACAAAGTGCTGCTCTCACAGTTGGAGTGGTTCCCTGAAATTTCTCAAAAAATCCTCGACATAATCCACAAGAGAATCAAGCTAATCAACGATCCCTGTTTCATAATTCATTCCTTTTCTTATTACACAGACGATTATTTTCTAATGCTTTTTCTCAGAAGGGTACTGCTCTTCTGAACCGACATCTAATTCCTTACTTTCTTCTAATGTAGCCCACGTGAGGTTTATCAACCAGCATCCACATTTCATGCATTTGGAAACGAACTCAAAACTGAATAGCCTTTCTTGAATACGATTACAACCTATAGCGGTCATAATCACTGTTCTTCCACAACTTATGGAAAGGGCCTTGAGTTCGAGTTCCCTCTAGATGAAAGGAACTTTATGGTCGTTTTCACCATTTTGTTTTCCACTCTTTTCATAACTATGTTTGCACGTTTTAGTGTCTCTGGGAAATCATTGGCCTAGTGAGCATGACATCCGGATCCCGGTTTTGTAATGTTTTCTTGACTCACATTGGAATGGGAATTCAATGGTAATTACACTTCCCTTGTGTCTCTGCGTAGAGGCTGACGTTTATAAACGTTGTTGCCAATAGATGGCGGTACAATCGTCCACTCTATTAGCTATATCCAGTTACTGTGAATGCCCATCACTGAAATAGTTAAGTAACTGGAATAATCATTATGGTATAATCTAATATATATAAACAATTCACTAAATGTGTTTAGTGAGTATAAACGTACGCTTCGCCTTGTGAATTTGTTCATCTATGGTTGGGGAAAAGTTTTTAATTGATCAGTCGTTTAAGTTTGATTTTTTGGCCTAAATTTAATACTAGGTGTAGTCTACTTGGTGCAAAGAAATTATCGAAAAATAAATTGATTTAATAAGAAATTTACTGCTGATTACCCTATCTCCAAAAGGTTATAAGCATTAATAAAAATAAGTAGCAAAGTTATAGCTGTAAATAATTTATTCAAACAATACAAAATCACCAGAATATTGGGAGGGAAAAATCGACCAGAAAAATTCGATTCACCTAAGTTCAAAGTAGTCTTTAAAAACACAAATGACGTTGATACAAACCGAACTTAATTTGCCCACAAATATTAGTTAAATCGTCAATAAATAATATAGCGTAGTCCATCTATCCGCTATACGCATAAAAAAATATGATAATCTTTATGTAGGGAGTACATAAAAGACTTTCTAGGTTTGGAGCATAGCTCTTGAGATGGCTAAATAGATAAGGAAACTGTTTATTTTCTCAAAGAGCCACGCTGTTTGCAAATCTTTATATAACGCCTTTCTAGTACAAACTGGATTTTAGCAAGATTTTGAAATAATTGCAGATCGAGTCAGTTTGCTCAAACGTATGCAAATACGCCCTCTAGTCAAAGGCTGAAAAAGAATGTCTCTAAAGCGAAATTTAAAAGAAATAATAATAATAAAACCTACATTAAGACAAGAAAAATAGAAGATCAATTCTTACCTTTTGAATTGGTGCTTTTTATTATATTTCTCATATAATATCTTGATTTATTTCGGAGTTAGAACACCTGAAGTAGATGAACAGCATTGTCAAATCGCAAAAGCGTTCACACACCACCCCTTATCGTTATGTAAGTAGGACGCGGTGCGGTGGATGCCTAAGATACATAGTGTGCCATTAGTCCCACAGGTTCACTATAGATGATCGTTTAACCTCGTCTTGCCCCGAGCCTAACGGACCCTGTCAAGGTCAGAAACTACACGATTTCTGAGATCAAGGTTTCTCTTATGATTGTTTGAAGGCGCTAAGGAGGCACGTGGTGGGAAAACAAACCTTGCCTAATCGGTAAGGATATAATTAAAGACCTCGGACGAAATATGAAGAAAAAGGGGAGGAGGGACAGGAGTAGTGAGCGAAAATGCAACAAGATGTACTCAAAGTGGCCAGATAGAAGCGCAACCTAAAAGCAATTTGCATGTTGCGTTAATAACGTCAAGATGAGTTATCCCCTGCAATTCAGCTGTGAAAAAAAAAAAAATCTTTCGGTCTTTAAACTGATTAAATATTAATTAATCAGGAAGCAAGGGGAAACTACTGCACTATGTTTCCCAAGAACAATTACCATGGCTAGTACAAAGAGAGATGGCCCCGAGTCCGCGGCATCCTTGCATGGGACAGGGGTACTAAGAATCCCCGGGTGACAAAAACTTTCATTAGGAAAAATAGGAACATGGAACGTTAGAACCTTATATGAAGCTGGGAAACTGACAAATGTGGCTAGGTCTTCAACTGGACTGACAGATCAGCTGAGGATCTTTTTCATCTCACCCAAGACAGAAAGAAGTACAGCGTGGTGATCGCCAACCTCCATTAATATTAATTAAATATTTTGCAACATATGAACGGGGATTTGAAAGAAAGGAGAAGGAAATAGGAACAAGCTCCCTCTTCCGTAAAGATTCAACTCTATAACTGGGCCCATTGCAATTTGCAATTCCGTATATTTTTATGGTCGGCTTTGTGTTTCCACAAATACTTACCTAATATTTCACGATAAATATACTTTGCACAGTTTTCACATCTGTTTTTCCCCATATTTTAACCTAGGACATAAGTACAATCAACGGTTGTGGCATCTTCTTTTTTCTCCTCTTGAACGTTCACTCTCTTCCCAAATACACATGGCCGAATTTACTATTAGACAAATAAGACCAGTGCTTCTTTGTTAAGAAAAATAGGTGCCGTTATTCATTCTTTGCTAGCAGGAAAAGTTGAAAGTTGAAAATTAAAATGATATTAAAAGTAAACTAAGATAGTAGCTGTTGTTGTCTACTTTCGTCAAAATAGGTAACTTCACTATTGGCCCATTCCTTAGAAATCTTCTTTTCCACTCCAAGAGTTCCAATTCGTTTGCATAATGCATGTCCAAGTCTCTTATTTTGATAATTTAGCCAATTCGTACAGAAGCCATTTTTTTTTTTAAGCAATAATCCAGCAACTTGGCCAATCGTTCCTTGATGTTGGACGCGGATACTATCAGGGACAAAAACAGTCATTGACACAGTCTCTGTAGTTAACTCTTCTTCCCTCATTTTCTCACTTGTTTTTAATTTCTTAACTGTGGGAAGTGAAAGCAGACCAGGTAATTCTTTTCATTTTTTACTTTACTTTACGGTTCTGTTTTTGTAATGTTGAACAAAATTTTACATTGTAAAAAACGTCCCAGAAAAACGAGTGGGAAGCCAATACCAGCCCTTAGTAAATGGTATTTCCAAAGGTACATGATGATGTTGTAGCGTTTTAGGAGCATCAGCGACTAAGGCTATACTGATCCGTATCCGTATATTCTGCATGTAAATTGCGTGTGTTCTTTGCTGGACAAATAAACCCCAGCTTCCGGGAGAAAAAACCGTGCTATCCTTACCTGAGACAGACTAACTCAGTCATGTTGTGAAAAAGACCCATAAAAATTCCTTACGTCATCGATGGACTCGAATTCGAGTCTTTTCCAGCCGGTGTTGCGACGGTGATTCTACCAACTGTGCTCACGAGGCATAAAATCTACTGAAAGAAATCTATAGCACTTAATATAAAGATGAAAGTAATTTAAAATTCTAAAAATGGATATAAAATTTTATATTGCAAATGCTTAACAATAGACATAGTGAAAAATGCAAATTGTGTTAAATAACTAAGCATATGGATCTCCTCAAAAAAGAAAAATATAATAATACTATCTTCTAATATGTACTGGGATATTAAATGGAAAATGCATCTGGTAATAAAAATCAAGCATAACTATAGTCGAATAATATCGGTAACTTTCTAGGGAACACTCTCAACAAGATTTTATGTGGAGACTGGAAAATCTTGATCCATTGGTCCCTATAAGGTTAGCTAATTCTCTGCTTGAACTAAGACATCTTTTCTACTCTCGATTGAATTGAAATGAATACCTTTGGCTGTTGCTTTATAATGCCAAAACACCCAAAAAGTGTTCATTTGGATTTAGACCTAAGATGTGGACTGGAAATGGTGGATTCACCACATTATCCTCTTCAAAGCAGTGGTATTGATTGTAATTTGTGACATGCAATGTTTTCATGCTTAAACAAATATGACCTCTCCCCCCCAAAAAAAAAAGAATTTCCACAATGCAGGGAAAAGCATGATTATTTAGAATATTACAATAGATAGCTGCATTCGTGCTGTTATCAATGCCATACAGCAGACCACTCCATAACAAACTGCTCTGTAGACACACGCTACATCCAGGTGCGTACATCTGATGTTTGGACTGGGTATCGTGATTTGTTAATTTCATCCACATTCCATCTTTTGCGATATCCAATGCTTCGGTTTACTGCACCTGAACATGTGGTTACGTACACTGTTAGAAGACAGCTTCGGCTTATGCGTGGTAACCTATTTTATGAAGTCATTTTTAAGGGCTGTTGATCTTACTCCAACCACAGTTGTGTAAAATGTCTCTCGAATCAGTCCTCTCACTGAATGTTTCAACTATCGACTGTTCTGGGGCTTCTTTAATAGTGATCTACCTGGCTTGGGATGAATAGTCGCGTCCATTGACATTGCACCTTTTTGCAAAATTTTTATGCATGTTGAAATTGATTTGTATGATATTTCAAACAGTTAATTTTGAGGGTCCAGTCCTTCTGAGTAGTTATGTCCATTTTGTGGCAGCTAACTATCACACTCCCATCTACAGTCATTGAGTGTGCATGCCTATGAATGCTTTTTATATCCTACTTTTGACAGGTTCTGTTGTCATCTCCCTGTTTTTGGCTAGGGGCCTCTTTACTCAATAAATGAAAATGAATGAAATGTCATCTCCCTGTTACTGACCTCTAGAATTAACCATTACTTTTCAGAGACGAGATGATGTTCCATCGCATGCTGGAAGATAGTCTAGTTCTGCTAGTTATGTATGAACTTCCAATTTTTGATTATCCTTGAAGTTATGACTGTCTCAGAAACCATTATGAGGAAATTTCTTGACACATAAGAATCGCTTAAGGTTAAAAAGGGAATGAAATCGGAAGGGATAAGCTTATTAAAATATGAAGATGTTTCATGGAATTTTTGGTTTGCCAACTGTGTTGTAACACGTGAATTATGTATACTACTTTGGTCAGCATTTTTCGCCGTTTTATTCTTGACAGCTGCATAAAACGGGCAAAAAAGTTGGAATGATATGTACTGGTTGAGGTGCTGGTGTCCTTTGAAGAAAATCAGCGAGGATTACGCCACGCCAGTCCTTGAAACCTACAACGTAACCTTATACGATAGATGTTTCATTTATCGGTTTACAATCATGATTAATCCAGGTCACATCATAGCCATCACTCGAGGAAAACAAGTCATTGTGATAATTGTTACACATGGTGAAAGTTTGCTTTATAAAACTCTGCCAACTCATTATTTGGAAATGTGACAATGGTCTAGAGAGCCATCGGGCAAAATTTTTATGCATGTTGAAATTGATTTGTATGATATGTTCCACAAAACCACAGAATTGTCGAGACGTACGTTATGAGTAAATCCACAAATATCCTCCACTTTACATTTTCCAGCCCTCGCTTTTTCCAGCTCTCTCAAATCTCATACATTTGAGACTTTTTATTTTCATTAGCATTTCTTATGATCCCTTCCCCACACATATTACATGCGTGGGCTGTGGGACCTTAGTTCAACCCTTGCATCTTACTTTCAGTTCCTATTTGCATAAATGGCTTTAAAATCACACGATTGTTATCTCTCAGAAATTGCTCGGGTAGATAATGATCGTTGAAGTTCAAAATTGCTCCATCTTCTCTCTCTTTGTAATCCATCAATTTCATCGTTCAAATTTGTTAGGAGCCTAAAAAAAAAAAGGCAGCCATCAGAACAGGAATGCGTCCAACACTGCCTCTAATGAATTTTCATATTAAGAACCATTTTTTAAAAAGTCGTATCAGAAATAAATTTTCTTTTTTTGCTTTGTGTTTTCAAGAAGGTGGAGCTAAACGCTTCCGCTATGCTAAAATCTTAAAAGCAGCTTTACGTGGAATGAGTCTTAGGTAACTTGTTTCTTAGAGGCCAAGGCTGACTCAGCAGTTAAATGGTGCTTCACACATCCCCAAGTGGGCGCATTAAACCCTATTTACATGACGCACTAAGAGTGGCCCAACATATTTAGCATGAACAAAACAAAGTTATCAAGATTACGTTCTCTCCAAACATTTCATTAGTGGGGCAAACATTTTTGCGAGCTGATTTTTACGGCTGAATATTCTGGTGAATAATAAAATTACAGAGTAAGGGGCAACGTGTTCGAGCTGTTTAATTCACAAGGACGCCGCGTCTGTTTTCTTCTAGCTATCTATTACCGAACACGGCATATACTTAAGCCTTATCTCAGGTTGCGTGTTGCTACAATAAGCCTTTCGCGAGACTGTATTTTTCTCTCTCTTTTTTTTCTTCTTCCTCCAGAGATTTGATTTCATTTCTTTCTCCACCTGTAGCTCTGCTGGTCTCCCTTCAAAACCACAGAAATGTTGGAGACTCACCGTCTCATGCGATAGGGCAGAAACGGGATAATTTGTCTAATGGGTGTGACGAGTTGTATATCGCTAATGTTCCTGGCAAAGCGACTTTCCCTTTGTGCATTATCTATGCGCGAAGATAAGCATAATTATCCCCTTATTCAGTGCCTTTCCAACGCACATAGCTAAATTCCCCTAATCAGAGATCGTTACAAGATTAAAACTGGATTTCTTTGTATACCCTTCAGCACGGAAACTGACAACAGCTTTTCAATTTAATTTCGATGATAAATTTAGTGCATCTTCCAAATTATGAACGATTATCGAATTTTATTTTTATTTTTTTATAACCATAATCACATTTACATTTTGTGTCATTAGGTACAGCCATTATTTTCCTCTGTTTTGGCACCTCATTAATTCCAGTAATTTTTTTTTTCAACTTCCCCTTTCGCAGGAAAGATAAAAATAAACGATAAGAGATTTTCTTCAGTATTTCACCTTTTTTCTGGCTAAAGCGTATTTTAAATGATTTATCGTAAACGCTTGTTATAACAGTTGGTTAATGTTGTTAATTAACAGAGTCCAGTCAGATATTATAAAGATAAGCCGGATAGGACTAACTTCATAAATTCGATTTATTATAATCGAAAAAACGTCCTCTGGTGTCACTATAAACAACAACCATTCTGTTTCTTTATACACATATTTATTATTATTTTTTGTTTATTTTATTTTATTTTTTTTCTTTTGGACTGTAATGGAATATTTCTTGGGTTTGATTAACAGCAGTGACTACAATATGTTGTTGGATCAAGGGAAATATTCAAGGGATTTATTCTGGAAGCCATAAACGTATTCGTTCCAGTGGTGAAGTTAAGGTGGTGAGGTTAAGATTTTAATTGAGTAAAAGAATCAAGAATGGTACAGTTACACATAATCGCGAGAATCCGATTTGTATGGACCTTACAAGAGAATACGTGCCAAAACAAACCCTAGATATTTTTGTCTGTGAGCAAAATATATCTTCTCCATGTACTGTACACTGAAAAATGTTGTTTAACATAGCATGGTTTCAGGAGCATCAGCCACTAAGTCCATATTCCTCCGTGTATATTGTATCTTAATTGCGTATGTTCTAAGGTCGATTTTATGTTTTTCTAGTCGAAAAATCCGAGTTTCCGGGAGAAAAAACCACGCTACCCTCGCTTTAGACCGACTAACTCAGCTTTGTTGTGAAAAAGTCCCATAAAAATTCCTCCCGCCATCGACGGGACTAGAATTCAGGTTTTTTCCACCCACTTTGCTACCCATGAGGGTCAGAAATCTTTTAGTGACCGCATAAATTATGAATGCTGTTCTTTCTGTACATTCAACCACAATCAATTTCACATTTTCATTTAAATTTAAAATTAATTACAAAAAAATTCTTTTATTAATGCACCAATCAATCACTTTTATATCGGATATTAAAATGTCACCTGATTAATAATTTCTAAGCTGTTCTAATGAGTATTTCATTCCTGCTATATTTTGTAAAAGTTAATATATTATTTTAAAAAAAAGGTTTGTAATATATTCATAAATTTCAAAATGTTTTTTATAAATCAATAAATAATTGCGATTGTTCCTGTCATGTGTGCTTATTGTAAAACATAAAAATAATAAAATCCTCGCATAGTTGCAAAAAATACACTATAAATCCTACATTTCTAAACTAATTTTTTGATGATTTTGTCGCTTTTAGAATCGGGAATCCTAAGACTGAAATGAGAATATTTTCGAGATTTTGCTCGTAATTTGTCTTGAATTTTAAAATGTAACTTTCCATCAACTTAGGGAATCTTTCTCTAGTTTTGCGTTCATGGTCATGGACGAAATCCTTGCATCCTGGAGGAGCCGTGGACTGGAATGATCCTAGCTTTTATGTACAAAGCAGTTGGATAAGTTGAAGAAATAAATGCCAATAATTCTTCAATATTCTGCACTCGTATTTTTGTTTATACAGTTATTTATGGAACTTTTAAGACTTTTTGGACTATAGTAGGAATTTCCCAAAATTTCTACTTGACGAAAAATAAATAAATAAAAGATCAATAACAAGAAAAAGTCATTACCCATGAATTTTCCTTGTTCTTGATAATTTTACTTTTCATAGGTCTTGACTTCCGTTTTTTTGACTTTCATAAGAATAATTATAATCCATAATTTCTTAATTACTCTTCAAAATTAATTTTAGCCACGTCAGCGACATGTCATGTAATAATTTGCGCACTCCATGCATCCTTTCAGAGCCTCCCAAAGGCAAGGTGTTGCTTTTCAAACTAGGAGTGGCATTTATAGTAAAAATTCTAGTTGGTATCTTCTCCAAAAGTCCTGTATCTTTCTATAGTCCTTTACGTCTTGTATAACTCAATGCCAAAGCTTTTAGCAGTGATAAAAACTTCAAGAAGCTTATGATGTTAGTCGCAGAATGTGTTTGCCAAATATTTACTTTTCTGCGTTATCTTAATCAGATATAAACATTTAAAGTCATTTGTTATTTCTTAGGGGGAAAAAAAGACGTCTTTATTTTATTTTTTTTTTTCTCCAGTGCTACCCATACTCATCCTGTAGGCAGTTGTCGGATCATTTATCTTGTTTGGGTATGTGTGTTGTCATCTGGCTGCTGCAGACAGATAGAAGGGGAGGCGGTAATTTACCCTATCACATCGCTACCCATTGTCTGCATCTCCCGAGCTGGGTATGTCTTCGCTGGTAATAAATTATTTGCACTCCTAAATGGCCGCTTAGAGACACACAATTATTTTATATCGCAGAAAGCAGTCATGTGTCAGTGATGTCTATTAACATTGACGTCATATACTTTGTTGTTCCGAAGGAAAAATATTTGAATTGCACAGCCTGTTTGGAGTAGTTGTATGCAGTGAGCTAGATGATTGTAGATTATGGAATAAACCTTTGAAAAACAGAAGGAATTAAGAAAAAATGAAGCATAAAAGAAATTATCCCCCAAAGCGCACTTAGAATTGATGGTTAGGGGGCTATTTATTGACTTCAGATTCAGGATTTGACTCTCCGAAACCGCTTTTGATATTTATATATATCGAGTTGCATATAGAAGAGTATTTCATTGTAAATTGCCGGTAATACTTGAGGTCGTATTTTTGCATTCCAATTATATAAGTAGCTTCTAATTGTTTGTGGGCACACACATGTGAGAACCAACACCCGCTTCAGTTTCTTGCATAATTTTTTGCAACGTTTTCTGCCATTTAGTGCAAATCCTTTCGCTGACTGAGGAAAACTTGTTTTGGAAGCCTCCATAAAATATCTATCAACGAACATTTTGGACATACTGTACTTTCATAAATGGCGCTTTTTCATTTCCAGGGTTCTCAAAGAAATATGAGTCATGAATCTTTTTTTGGAACAGAAGCCAAAGTGGACTTTGGGAAATGAAGTGATATCTCTATAGCTTCTACATATTTAGCAGTTTCCTTCGAACAGATGCTTTTCTTCTTTACTAATCCATTGTGATTAGTAAAGATGAACATGACATTGATCATCTGAAATTGTGTGTCCTTATTTCATTTCACTATTTTGATGAACATGACATTGATCATCTGAAATTGTGTGTCCTTATTTCATTTAAGCATAACATTTCCAGTTCTTAAAACTTTTCATTTTTTGTTGCAACTTCTGTTTATATGAAAACTCTTCGAATTAAGTCTTCCTTGTCTTGTAGCGGTTCTAGTTACACCCATTTTAACTAAATAAAGTTACACCCATTTTTTCCATGACTTGTAATGAACTTGCAATTGGGATTATCGTCTTCACTATTTTGGTTCTGAATTAATTTTTTCTCTTTTGCCACATTATTAGAATTCGTCTTGTAGTGCTAGCGCTGTGGCCATCTTATAATCTTAGCAACTTTTATGAATGCACATTGTATCGCTATTTGAGTTTTAATGTGCTTCTCAGCGATGAACATTAAGGCACTCTGAGCTGAATCTATCAGTAACAAGAAAAGTTGTTGACTTAAAGAAACTACTTTAGTCCTATTGAATTCAGTTCATCCCGCGTCGTGTACGTTAATTTCTCCATAGTTCTAATTCCACACCAACTCCGTTTCCTCTTTATCAGGTTTTCATATTAACCGAAATCTGTCGTTAGTAACCTGAGGCGTTGCCATAGCGAGTCCCGAAGACCATAAGATAAGCTATTCTTTTAATTTACTTTTATTTCAAGTATAACCATAATTTCACTCTTTTAAAAATTCATGCTTAACTTTACTTCCTTCATTTCCTTTAAGAATTCTAAATCAGTTCAACGTATCAAATTCTTAATTATTCTTTTAACGTTTAACGTGGAAAGTTCACCTTTCAGTTCATTTTGAGCCTACTGATTTATACACTTATGAACTGCAGTAATCACAACACCATACAACTTAATTTCACTTTTTGCCACTGTTCATACCTGCTTGCCTTTACATCTTCGTCTCTTATTCATGGTGTTTTTGTATGTTTTATGTTTACTTAAGTAACTGTTTTGTTATTGGTGTATTCTCTGGTCGATTTGCTGTTTGTTGGACAAAAAATCCGAGTGTCCGGGAGAAAAAAACCATGCTACCCTCGCCTGAGACCGACTAAGTCAGCTACGCGTGAAAAAGACCCATAAAAATTCCTCATGTCATTGACGGGATTCGAACTCAGGTCTTTTCGACCCAGTGTGGGGGGACGGTGATTTTACCAACTACTATCCACGAAGACAGTAGCTGTTTCCTACATCCTTTGCCTTCGATGAACTTCTTAAAATGAATCGGGAAAAGTTTGTTAACTGCATTATATTTGCGAGAAAATTGCGCTCCAATATTTTTGTTCCATTAATTTTGCTCCTTATTATATTTGTTTCTCCTTTGGTTTTGTCCAAGTTCCAGGTTTTCTGGTATATATTACCAGCGTCAATTTCTTTTGCTATCAGTTCAGCAAGCGTGGCAAGTTTTATTTCTTGATACGTTTACACAGCTTAACTTTTAAGATTTTATGTAGATGGTGCGCAGTTGATGAGTAACATTTGTTCAGCCATATTACCAGCCAATAATCAGCTGCCTCCAACTTCTTAATTTAGAGGGACCAAGACCAGTTAATGATACCATACATCGCAAGTAGGTACAATCATCTTGTAAAGTATGGAATTGCTAGTTTGATTTTGAAATTCCTGTGAACTTCATGCCTGACTGACTACCAGGCTTTGTACACATTTAAGTCGAACTATATGGTTCTTAAATTCGAAGTTATTGTCCCATCTATACAAAAGATCCTTACGGTGTTCAACGCTCTTCACCTGTTCCCCCTTTATTTATGTATCCAGTATTACTGGAGTTCTGTTTGTTACTACCGTTACTGTAAAGATCATTGCCACGTCATGCATTTCCTCAATAATTTCATTGTCTGTTTTCTCTTTCTTTAAAGATTTAAAGAAGAAGCTAAGTAAACTCTTTAAAAAACAGTTCACACACGTGTTGCTCTTAATTCGAAGTATAAAAACTGGACTGGACTTGTCATTCTGTTTTTTTATGCATTCACTTCATACGACTTTACAGACATTTTTTCATATTTCCTGAACTAGTTTGCTTCACAGGCCCATTGTGTTTAAGGGCCTGTTATTTACCTAATAACCACATACCCAGTGTTATCGCTTTGCCTTTTTGACAGTCCAAGTACCGGTGTTTTTGTCTTTCTTTGTCATTGTATGGCATTCTGCTCCTCCAACTCCACCCACCACTTTTCGAGCTCTGTGGTTGCTTGCGATACCAGTTTTTGTAAATACAAAGGGATGAGTTTACCGCGAGGCTTGTAATCATCCATTGTGGTGACTTGATTTGAAGATGTTTACATGCTCAAATCTGATTGCTTGAATGGTATTAGCACTATCATTAAATCCATACAGCTATCTAATTATTGGGTTATCCTGTCCGTAAAGGGATTTATCAGACGCCTTTACGTCCATACTAAATATTTACTAATTAGTTTCCCCCATAAAGAAAGCGAAACTTTTTAAATGATTTTCCGTGTCTTAATGTGGCATTTCCTCTTCATGTTCGTTCAATACATGTCATTAAAATATATATATTTCGTAATCAGGAACGAATGTACACAAATCGTTCATGATGACTGCGTCGCATGACATGACATGACATGCAACATTTCCAGGAAATAAAACAGCCTTTGGCCTTGTATTTTAACCCAACTATGTGCTGACACAAAAGGACAAATTTTAGGGGCGTTTATAGTTAACTCGATGGACCTATTACCATCATGCAATTGTTCGTGTTTAAAACGTACCATTGTATCTGTAATGAAATCCCTCTTTAAATTATGCGCATACCCATTCCGTTTTCTGTTTTGGGGCGTTTCTATGCAAGGAGACTTTCATTAGAAATTAATTATCTTATTTCGTGATATTATATTGCATGTGGTTAGTTTGAATGAAACTAGATACGGAAGAGATACTCTGGGTTTTAAATTTAGCCGGGTGTTTGATGACAGAACTGTGTGAATTTTCATTAAGTGTATCATTAGAACGCCTTCAAATAATATAAGCCAATTCACAGACCTTGTTTAATATTTCCTATTTTGTGTATTATTTTTTTCCTTTTTTGTAATAAGAAAAGCCCAACTTTCCATGGTTGTTGTTGTTGGGATTATAGGCTCATCAGTAACTTAAGCCATATTGCACAGTATATAATTTGTCTATAAATTGTGTGTATTCTGTGGTCTATTTATTTTTGCTGGGCAAAAATTCCGGAAGAAAAAACCATGCAACCTTTACCTGAGACCGACTAACTCAACCACTTTGTGAACAAGGCCTATAAAGACTCCTCGCGTCATTGACTGGATTTGAACTCAGGTCTTTACACCCGTTGCGGGGAGGACAGTGATTACAGCAACTGTGTGCTATCAACGAAGACCTTTCCATGATTAGAAAAAAATCGTGTGACCTCCGCTTGATCTGATTTGGGATGAAAAAAAAAAAAATGGTAACAAATAAAACCATAAAAGTCCCTTCCATCTACATAGGACATGGGAGACCTTCGCCAAATCCCCAAGGTTTCGGACATTAACCGGAAAATTGGCTGTTGGCGCCAGGAACTCAAAGAATGGATGGAAATAAGAACTATAAGCGTCATGCAGATGAATTTCCATTTACGCGTTTCAGAATTGGCTGAAGAGTGTGCATATAGAGGACACCAGGAAACCACGCAGGGCACTACTAGTACCATTCTCTTGTGTATCGGCAGTAGAGGCTGCTGGTGTGGGGAATGTTTTCTTTGCATACCCCTAGTTCTCTGATACTAGTGGAGATCGATGTTCAGATACAGACCAAATAGTGTATCTGAACATCGTTTCAGACTAGGTAAAATGCAGAATGTTTCATGTTTTATGCCTATCGACAGGAGCTCTTTAAAGGCAAAAATGCAACCTTCTGCAGTGGCAGTGTTCGAAAATGTGGTTTGGGAAATACACAGCAGACTTTCAGCATCTGCCCTGGCTAGTTAAATCCTCGCTATGTTACTCCAAGGATCGAGAACAGTTTTGGGACATAATGGGCAGATATTGCTCGTGTCTCTTTTAAACACCCTGTTGACTCGATACTAGTTGTATTTGAGCAGTGATTCGGGCCAAAGGCATTCCTAATAAAGTGGCCAAGAAGTTCTTGTTTATACTCCAGCACGGCCACTAACTCAGAGAAATTTAGATTAATTATTTTGACAATGGATACAATCATTAACCATATTTAGCAGTCAAGCCAGCTTAAAACATGAGCTTGTGCTTTTGCACCCTCGCGCCTGACTACACGACTACATCGGGTATCTCTGTATATATATATATATTAACACAGATGACCGATATAGGCTAATTTTCAACTATTGAAGTGTACATCCGTCATCAGTTGACTATATTGATTAGTACAACCTTTCATGTTCCTACGATGATTGTTTAAAAACAATTCGTATATTGAGTATTGAGGAATTAAGACACCGGATTTAAATTTGGTGTGCAGTTAATAAAATATCTCGTCAGGACTGCGTATCATATCTTTAGATTTTTCCTAATATATGCTATTCTTTTATGCATTAAATAAAACTTCATATAATAACCTAATTTAAGTGTAATTCGACGCCATTTTTAGTTTCATCAGAACGCAGAAAGATTTGCTTTATACCTCGCCTTTGTTCACTTTATATCCCACCATACATTTTTCACGCTTCTGTAAAAGTGTTACAGATATTAATCTCCTACAATTTATCTCTGCCTCTGAAACGTGTTAGATAAAATCCGATTAGTCGTGTCCTACCCTACCATCCTTCCTCCTCCAGAAAAGACCTACCTCTAACTACATTGAGCAATATATATAATAACAGGAAGAACTTAACACCTAAAAGAGCATGTGCATTGCTACCATTTGCTCCTTTTTGGCACAGAACAAGATGGGTGATAAAAGTCCCAGGGCAACTGGGGCCAACGTTAACAAATAGTGTTTTAGTACCGAGAAATTGCGAGGTGTGAAGATTATACCTTCCTGCGGTATTTCGGTTACGATCGTGACCATAAAGCTTAGCTTATTTCCTCGTTCTCTTCGACCCAACAAATACGGAGCACGAAATTTATAAGAGTCTTATTCGGATCAGTGTGGTCTCTGCACGTCACGACCAATTATGTGGGTTTGGCCGCCCGCTTGAGTGCTCTTCCAACTCCAAATAAACTGACTGTCTTGCTGTTATTCGATTCATAACACTTCGCAGAATGCGAGAAGAAAATAAAAAGGGAAGTGGTTTAAGTTGACTCTTCTCTTTGGTTGCTCCACCCTGTTCCCAGGCATCTGCTTTAAAAGCTCAATTTACAAAACACACAGAAGAGCCCATTAAAGTCTTCACGAATTGTGGAGTCGTGATGTGATTGTGTGTGTGTCTGGCATGAGCAAATTAGTCCCTATACACACACATTGAGTGCCCTCTCCACGACCCGGTATCGAATTCACCAAATGTGTATCTAAAAAAATGAAATCCGTTCCTTATCGCACATACCTTTAGATATTAAGTAATTAAAATGTTTCTCTCTCTTTCTCTCCGGTCTTGGCTCTATAAGATATACTGACATTGGTTGGTGGGCTTGCTAATTAAATGTGTCTGGTTTTATTACTACTGGGCATTAGTTGACAGAGTCCTCAAGCACATCTCTCAAATGTAAGTGTTCACGCGCTTACCTTGTCACGCTTTTGTTGTTAAGCCAGAATTGAAATGAACGTAAAGTCGAATATTTCATTATCTTCTCATTTCTAATCTGGAGTTCATCAACCCCCCGATAGCTTCCCTTATCTGATGAGTTCAGATTGTGAACGATAAAAAAATATTTATTTAACACAATTAATTCTGCATTTTGCTTTCTTTCTTTGTCTTTCCATTTTTTCTTTTTCCTTTTTTTACTAGAGTATTCTTTATTTTCTTTACCTGCACTTTGAAGGAATGATGAGGCACCTGCTACATTCTTCTCTCTCTTACTTTAACGGTACGTGTAAAACATTGCAGGAGACGGACACATCCTCTTGGTTTATCCTTCTGGCAGTGAGCACAGAACACCTGACTATTTGGTAATGAGTGCACGGTTAGCATCTGCTTGACTTAGATAAACCCGCCCGAAGCAGATTTTATAAATTGAACTTCAGGAGGAAGTTAATATTTTTTGACTCCTTTTGTGCACGCAGCCTATACATTAGCAGTTGCACTGATTTTTGGAAGGAAATGAGGGAGTGAAGGGAAGAACCACACACGTATACGTAAGGGGTAGATGGAGGGGACATGAAATGAAGTTAAAAGGAAAGGTTTAGGGCTGAAAATCTGTCTCAATTCTCTCTATATCTTTTGAAGATGACTCTTATGTTTCAAATATGGAAATGAATTTGGAAAAGGAAAAACAAATCCATTTCTGGTCATCGTCCATGTGCTAATTGTTCACCCAAATAATTCAGATGGAAGGGGTGGTTCTGCAGGTAGCTGCTAAAGTTTTCTCTTTTCTTTCTATCGGAATCCGTGCCTTGAAAACAGGAAAACCTTTAATGGAAACTCTCTCATCAACTGTCCGTTGCGCGTATCATTTTTCTCCAAACACTGAGCGTGTTGTGATAGCCTAAATGCTCGCGCCTTCCTTTTAACTGCCATTCAAGATCACTCAAGAAGTTGTTCATTGGCATTAGCAGAATTGGCCGCCAACATGTCGACGCTGACAGCGAGATGCGGACACATGTTGCCGGACTTCGGCGTATAAATTGTAGGGTCACCGTAACATGTGACCCTGCCATGTCGTCGGCCGCGCGTTCCAAAGGCAGCTTGCACACTTCAGCGACGCCTTCCTTGTTCCTCAGTGACAGGTGGCCACTTGCGCGTCTCACAATACGGTCACGTGGCAGGTGCACGAGGATGGTTAACCTTCCAGCTGCTAACATTCTGTTGGGGGGTTTTTCGCAAGGAAGGCTTTAAGCTTCCTGGTCATCCGTATAATCAAGGTTTTTCTCTTTTTTTTTCTTCCTTCTTCTTTCTCTTCCGATTTGTTCTTGCAGGAAATCGAACGGTGAATGAGGGATTAGGGTAGACGCACGAGCAAATTAACTGGAGATCGTTGCGCCCTTTACATTCGAAAGGTGCGCGAGGAATTGGGAGGGCAGTCAAGGGCTGAGATCAGATTCGATGTTTACTTATACAGCGAACATCTAATTGCCTTAATAGAACCCTTAATTGACTGCGCATGCTTTGCACATGTCTATACATTTTATAAATTCGTTATGCGAACAAATTACGAATTTTCATTTTTTATATTCAGTTTTTAATATATCCGGATTATCTGATTTTCTCATAGATTTGGCAAATCTTTTTTAAAACTTTTATTAATTCTAAGATAAACGAGCAATGTGAAGAAAAGGCAGCTTGAATTCAATGGCATCATGTTCAAGTTAATTGAAGAGAATAAAATGGAAGAGTAAGACACAGTAACTGCTTCCGAACAACCGATTTTGAAAAAAGAAAATTCATTCGACTTGACCTGTTATCTCAATTAACCAAAAAAGCTAGTGCGGTTTTTTCTAAGGTTAATATTTTGAGAAGTCATTGTAGATGGTGATTATTCATCGATGCACTTCTGGACTACAAGTGATACTGAGTCACTTGAAGCCTATCAAGCTTGTTTCGGTAAAATAACGAAAACTGATGAAAAGAGTCACTCCATTACTGTTATTCGAGAAGTTTTACTTTATGAGTATAACTTGAACACAAACGCTACACAAGTAGCCTGTAAGATAGGCACAGTACTCGAAGAAAATACAGTGAGTGAATGAATAGTCCAAGAAATGGTTCGAAAAACTTAAATCGTCTGAGGAATCATTTGATGGTGTACCCTTGGAGGACAGCCCACCGTCAGCGAAGATGGTGAACTGAAATCCGCAGTAGATAAAGATGAAACGAAGGTGGACATTGAGTCGGATTCAAACCAAACATGCCAGGTCCTGCAGAATTATTCACTGTGAACGATGAAACCATTCGTTTATAATTGCATCAACTGCCAAGGTGTACAAACTGAGAAAATTAGTTACAGATGAATTCACAGCCAACAGCAAACTCCAAAGACTATCAATTTATTTAGCTGCTTCCGAAATACAATAATGAGCTGTTTTTGAACTGGTTGTTGATGAGCGACAAAAAATGGTTTATGTACAGCAAGCAACAAACGATCACATCATTAGGTATCATTCTGCGAATTTGTACCGCACACACATCGAAGTTCCACTTTACCACCAGGAGATTTTAATGTCAGTCTGGTGGAATACTTCTGGTATCGTCCAATGCGACTTCCCCCCCACCCCGTCTCACAGCGAACAATAATGTATTTGTGTCCATTTTTTTAACGAATGTTTTAATTTTATCATAAAAGTCAGTGCAAATTTTTTTTGAGACCCGATAATACCGTTTCAAGTTTTCTAATGATGGAACCATTCATTGTTGATTTAATATTTACGAAGTGAATGCACTGCTTTGTAACCTATCTTAGTTACTGTGAGGTTTGGAGCTTGGTTTTGTATCAAAGATATGAAAAGATACTGGTGCTCGGAGACTGTAGATGTTCCAGAGAGAGATGGTTGAGCAATTAACAGCGTAATTTAGCGAAAAGTTAATGCAAGCAGATTTAGTAGGTTTAATAGTCATCGCGAAGTTCTTGGAGATATTTGATAACATCTTGTAGCGGATGGTTCAGTTTTTTCGAGTTAGTGTTGGATCATGTAGATGGCGAGATTTTGTGGGCTACTTGCACAGCTTATGATGCGACAGTCATTTTGGAAGATGGTGGCGAAATGTAGGCTACAGTGTACATTGGGCTCATAGACAAGTTTCTTATCATTAAAACTCTTTCTTGGCTTAGCTATTCCACCTTCATACACCAAGTCATTCCTACAAAATGTATTTGATCAGTGCTTGTGGAGGATGATGTCATCGAAGCAGACGTCAAGTAAATATCTCGTTTTTACTTGGGCTCAACCATCTTGATCAGAGGAGTTTACAGCTAATTATTTCGTAAGAATTTATTTCACATTTATTTAAACCATAGTCAAATCAATTGGGTGTAAAACTATACTTACAGTTGATTTGACTTTTCTGATCTAAACCTTTTTTTCCTTCAGTTTTAGAAGATTAGAGTTAATGTTATAATCTTATAAAATTTATTTCATTTATTCGATTGCTTGGACGATTTCTTTTTTTTTTTTTTTGTGGTAGTTAGAGTGAATGGAATATCAGGTTGATTCTGGATTTTATGAAAAATCTATTTTTTTTGCTGTAGCCATGGGGGGGACCCATGCGATTAGTCTGTTCACCTATTTGAATTTAGTTCATTGATCCGGTAATGAATTGGTAGCGTACGAAACATTTCATTCCTTCTCAGATGTATTCATACGATGTGCATGAATATGCAGATCTGTCAATCAAAGGGTTACATAACTTCACGGATTTAAAGTTGTTTGCATTTCCGTGAACGTTTTGTTGAGGACTCGAGTTCACCAAACTATAATCTTCTGCTTTCGTATCTAATTAATTAATTATTAATTAATTAAATTTATTCATTATTGAGGGTGAAAGATGAGCCATCTGCTAATAGATGGATTGTCAAATCAAGAATATATTGTTCGAGAGCCTCCATATTTAATACAGCCTTTGATATGATTATTTTATCCTTTTATATGGATTTAACACTGTTGATCTATAAAAGATTACAACACTTCAGTGACGCATGCAGCCACTTTGACATGCATGGTATACTTGGTATCAAATATACCGTCTTTTCTGCCAGGATTTAAGAATTTTTTTCATATCTGGCCGCTACGTGATATGCTACTACTACTATCAGCCACCATTTGACTACTAATTCTGTTTTGCATTCTCTGTATCTTGTAAACTCCTCTAAACCTACGTGTCTGTCCGGGAGCTTAAAAGAAAATATATTTTTACAATGCTGCTGGGCGCCAATTTAATATACCCCAGTGTGAGCCAGTGGTGGTCTCACACTAATTAAACCTTACTGGTTTAATTAGTGTGAAGTTTGATTAAAGAACTACCAGCCAAAGATAAAAACAATGACTTTAAATGAGCTGTTTTATTCGCAAGAACAGAAGCCTTTCTTTCCAACAAAGACCACTTCTGTAAATTTCAATGCACGGAATCTAGGCACCTGCAAGATCAGATTGAAGTGTTAAGGCTTTAAATGGATTGAGTAAACTAAATGCTGACGGCATCGTTCCCCTTGTTCGGACAACACACATGGAGGCATAAATTTAAATTGAGGAAGTTGCAGTGTAGATGGGCGGAAATTTCTTTCATCCAAAGAGTAGTTCATTGCCTCAATAAATTCTACCTGGTGTTGTGATACGTTGAAGGTGTCCTCCCTCTTGAATTCAAGAACGAACTTTTCCCACTATGTTCGATGAGATTTGATGTAGTGTTTGAACAACTGTCCTTGAAAATTTCTGATTTGGTATTAGCTTTTAATTTTGTTTGAGTGTTAGCGTTTTTAATGTACCAATAAGTAGAACCAAAGGTAAAGATCTGGGATGTTGAATACTTGGTGGCCACAAATAGTGTTTAGAAAAATGATGCACTACACTCCTAGTAAACAAAGTGCTATAAATACATTGCATCAGTGTTTGGTTAGGAACAGATGCTTGAGAGAGTGCGGACTACAGATGAGACCCGAAGGCAATCATCAAAATAAAATCTAAAATGACTTGACAAAGACCGGACGAAACTGTACACCCTAATATGTTATCTGCCATATCGATCCAGTGATACTGTATAATTTATACAGATCGCTTAACAGGCCGAAACTACAACTCGAAGATAGACCTGCACAAGTTCTGTGATGATAAAACCTACAGATCTAAGAAGATTCAGGACATGTACTCACGAATACAGTTAAAACAGTTTCTATTCCCTTCAAGATGGACTCTCTGGTCAATCCCACTTTGCCCCTCTGCTGAGGAGAATTCCAGAAATTCTTTCTACGAACTGAATTAGCATAGCTGGCCTCATTCCACTTTTTACAAACAATGCTCGATATCTTATAGATGGCCTTTCTGTAGTTATGTAAACAAGATCCTGTAGTGTTCTTTGAGTGATTTCAGTTAATTCTGACAAGGGCACTACGTTTGGAGCTTGTTATTAACATTCTGATACCATGCATTTGCTGTGATAATGGAGGCTTATTCCCTACCTAAGTCCGTATCTAAGACATGCATGTCTTAGGTAAGGACTTGCTCGAAGCAACGCAGACGAGGAAATTTGTCCGTGTGCAGAAAACTTTCCTAATTGTCATGTGTTAATTAAGAAGACCTTTCAGAGAATACATGAAAGTCTTGCGTTCATTTATTCTCTGAAAGGTCTGACAGACACATCAGCACCAGAACTGTTGATTTGGAAGAATGGATCGTTAATCACATTGAAGAAAATGATGGTGGTTGCACCTGAAAGATCGCAATAGCAGTGAACCTGAGACATATGACTGCGTGGAGAATTTTATGGGACCAACAGCTTTATCCACATAATCTTCAGAGAGTACAAGTATTTATTGAAGCTGACTCCACCACGAGAAGCTGTTTTACTTGGTTTCTGCAGATGTGTGCTCTTGATTAGCATTTCCTATCCGCTGTATTGTTTACTGAAGCTGGATTTACTAGGGATGTTGTGACCAATTTTCACAACTCTCATCGATGGGCTGAAGAAAATCCCCATGCGATTGTTTAAACAAGACACCAACAATTCAGCATGAATGAATGGGCAGGATTAATTGGCGAAAATTTAATCGGACCTATTGTTCTGCCTGGGAGATTAACAGGGGCATCCCACAGGAATATTTTTTAAGAGAACATTTAAATGAGTTGTTGGAAGAAGTTACACTTAATATCATTCGACCCACGTGGTTTATGCACGACGGTGCTCTGCCTCATTTTAGCCATGTCGCTAGAACCTTTTTAGATGAGCGATTCCCTAATAAATGGATAGGTCGTGCAGGTCCTATTGCCTGGCCTGCACAACCCCGGACCTGAATACACTCGACTTTTATTTGTGGGACAATCTGAAAGCCATTGTTTATTCCACACCAATTGATAATATTGAAATACTCTGCCAATTTGTGGAACATGGCTGCCAGCAAATCCGATAGACACCTGGATCTTTTGAGTGGGTCTATGATGAGGCGTTTGCAGGCTTGTATTCAAGCTCATGGCGGTCATTTTGAGCATTTCCAGTAAACGTAAGGAATAGTTGCTGGAACACAAAAATGACTGTAACTTGGCAACAAGGCAAATTCAGACCTATGTTTAGATGAGCTTTTCTATTGGTTTTAGGCCCTAAATCCGTCCCTGAAGGATGGATTTAGGTCCCACATTTTATGATACGCCCTGTATATGTATGTTATTTGTACGTATTACGATTTGTATACATTTATATCACGCTGCCTTTTACATGTGTCACTGTATGTATGTGTGTACGTGTTACAAATGCCTGTATGTACTTTTTTTTTTAATTATCGTATTGGCTGTTATATGAGTCGCATGATTTCATGTACCTCTAATGTTTCTGTATGCATATTATATGACCGTAAGTCACTTAAATTATATGTAATTATGAATTTTTCGCAAAGAGTGCAATCCTAAAAAGTTAGGGCTCTTTTTAATAAGAGATAATATAGAAACTGAAAAGGACTTTTTAGCATGAGCGCTCGTTATCTTCTTCATGTCCGTGCGTCCATATGTAATAACTCTACTCCCAGCGGATGGCTTTTCTTCTGAAATTAGAAATAAGTTTGGGACTTTTAGAAAGGTTGATCTATCCATCCGAAATTTCGCACAAACAAAAAATCCGGCAATTATTATTTAATTGTTTTTCATAAATACCACATAGACTATCTATATACAGTGTATTGTAGCTGAAGCAGCACTGGATATAAAATAAATAAATAAATTTTCTGTTTATACTCCGGGACGACCAAACGGTCAGAAGAGTTCACAAGATATACAGAATACAAGAAACAGCACCGTATTCAGCAGTCACGGGCTTGAACCCCGGTCACTCAAGGCACGTGTACTTATGCACCCGCGCGCCTGACCACTAGGCTACGGCGGCCTATTTGTTTGTTTCTGTGCGCTGATTGGAGGAATGAATGGGCGAGAAATATGATAGATGCGCAGAAACGAAAGGTTTTTGGTTGTTGTTTCGCACATACGGTTGCTCTTTCAGAAGCTCATAATTCTGTTATCAGGTTACTTAATATATACACTAACGAGCCAAGACATTATGGCCATCTACCTAATAGCGTGTTGAACCGACTTTCGCTGTATAACAACTTTCTCCAGGTATAAAATTGACTCCACGAGACCGTGGAAGGGGTCATCGTGGACCAAATGGACAAAAGAGGACTAGCGAATGCGGCATTCCACTCCGTCCCACAAATGTTCGATGGGATTGATGTTGGGGAATTTGGCGGCCAGGGAAGCACACAAAATGCTTGGATGTAATCCTCGAACCATTCCTGCCAATGCTCGCCTTGTGCCACGGGACGCTGCCTTGTTGAAAGAGTCCAGCGCCTTCTCGATACACGGTCAACATGTAGGGTGAAACTTGTTTCGAAACAATTCCCATGTAGAAGCTGGTGAGAGAGTGTGTTCAATGGGAATGAGAGTCCATACCATGATTCCACTACTACTGGCCTTTTTTCTTCTAACCGTGCAACCAGCTGTTCACCTGCTCGCCGTCGAATACGCAGCCGTTCGTCGGAATGACACAGCTGAAACTTTCATTCATCAGACAACGAGACTGTTTTCCAATCGTGCAATGCTCCTGTGCCCATCGCAGCCGGAGGTGTCGATAACGGTCTGTTAACATGAGCACATGAACAGGTCGCCTGCTTCGTTGGATGAGCATCCGCTGGATGGTGTGATCGGAAACGTTTCTTTGTGTGCCCCGGTTGTAGTCTGCCGTTAATTGAGAGATCGTGAATCGTCTGTTGTCCGGACAGCACGTGCCAACCATCGTTCACTTCGACTGTCAACGAGTGATGGTCTCCCCATCGTGGCAAGTTGGGTGGTTACTTGTCCCTCTTCGTACCATTTCCGCTATGCCATCGTTACTGTGGCCCTTGAAAAGCCAACAGTGCCTGTGGTCGCTGAGATGCTGCTCCCCGGCTTCCTACGAACTGATAGGCGCTGCCGTGCCGTCACTATATATTCTGCGCAGGTCACTCCACTCATGGAGATAGGGGTGGTCATAATATTTTGATTCACGAGTGCGCATCATGAATTGTTACAATTGTATTAAACAGCAGAAACGTGAAATAAGTGCTTGTTTTAATTAAAATCGTAGAAGAATCGTAATACTACGCGTGGGATACAGTTGTCATTTTTGAAATTTATTACACCAAGAAGTGTGAAATAGACAGTGTGGTATGTTCAGCGAAGTGAAAACGGTTAGTTTTAAAATCATTATTTAATGAATTAATAATCAATTGGTAAGGAGACAATTATTTAAGAAATCGAAAGTACTCCGTTTACATTGCCTAACTTGTTGTAGCTGAAACGATCGATATTACTTTTATTAGGAATGCAAACCAATCGCTTTTCCTGGCACAGACTGTAATGGCCTAAGTTAATTTGCAACTAAGGCATTGAAAGACATTTTTAAGAACAAAGAAAGCTTATGTCTCGCTCACCGAAACATGCCCTGACACCCGAATGCCTCCTCGTGCGTGTTTCTGTCGTTCAGAACACTGTGGCAAAATGCTTAAGACCAATGACCACTTACTCATTGTGTGAGGTGCCGGATTAAGGGCACGAGCAGGGGCAGCGCACCCAATGACAGCTCTATCTCAGTGACAAGTGGAGAAATTACGGGGCTCATAGCAGTGGCAATGAATGATCCTTGATTACAGGTTATTAACAACGAGGTGGCTTTACCTTGGTAACAGTTGCTTTTAACAGTTACAGAATGAGAAAAATAACAGCGATTTCGCCATCCATTATTAATTTCACTCGGATTCTTGTCTCGTACTTCGAGTCCAAGTCTTGTTTTGCAACCCACTTCTTCTTCGTCCCACTATTTAATTATCCACATTAATCCTTTTAGATTATTATCTTTCTTTCTTTCTTTCCAATCAGAAATATTTAAGTAAAAACAAAAGAGATTAAAGGGGAAAGTTTTTCTTATGTCGCAGAAAAATGGACAAAGATACAACCTGACTCGGAACCTGCTTCTCCTTCCCTTTACTGACTTTTATTCGATGGCAGCAGCTTATACAGCGCGTACTAAAATCATTATCAAAGCAAAGTGAAGAATAAAACGCATATTTAAGAACTCATCCATGCGTCTTAGGACGTCACAAACTTGCTTGGAATGTTATTATCGAAGGGTATTTTAATAAATCTTTTTTTTTAAAGCTTGTTTACACTAAAAGAATTGTTAAAAAAGACATAAATTACGAGATGGGATCAATAAATAATTTCGAAACAATCCCTTCTCTCTCTCTCTCTCTTTCTCTTTTTCGTTTCTTCTTTAGTTCGGCGTAATAAATTTGTCGCGCTTCGTGCACCACAGCAACCGGTTCCTACTTATTTGAGATAGACACACACTCTCTCTTAATCACCGCAGAATTCTTCAATGTGGACCTTTGGATAAAATAATTGCCCGTTTCTGTACTTGCTGATTTTCTTTGCTGACATTTGGATAGAAAAGAAAAAGCAAAGAACAAAAGTGGTAGTTCCTGTTGAAGTATAGTTTTAATTAATTAGCGTTTCATAGCTTTAATAATAATAACACATTTCCGAAGAAGGTATCAAATAAAAGCGCATCTTTCTCTGTTAAAAAAGATGATAGAATGAGAAACGTAAGGTTGCGAATTCCCCTAGTAAAGTTCAGTACTGATTAGAAAACGTTTAATAAAACATAGGAGAGTGCATTGCTCTGATAATAAGGGTTGTTCTCTTTTTGAGGCTTGTTTATTTGGCATTTTCTTCGTGGACCAAAAAAAACAACAACTTTCTTTTGATTTTTTGGTCCCCTTTTGTTCTCTGTGTAATCTTTCCTACGTGCCCATTCCATTTCTATCACCTTGTTTTCAATCCAGCCATATTTCTTAATCTAACTTCTTTTCTTATTCTGCATAACTTCGACTTTATAATAATTTCTTTGCAGGCTGATATCTACTTCATTTGTGTTCTTTCTGAAACAGTTGGTGTTGTCTTGGAGAAGAAAGACAAGTATTTTAGTGGCATGTTATTTCAGCCTTTAATTTGTCTTCCTTTTTGCATCTTGGTAACTTCTGCATTCCCAGACTGCCTTGGGGCCTGTCGAAGACCGAAGCCTTAATTTTATGTCTGATATCTCTTCTCACGCCATTCATAAGTGGTCATATTTTCTCCCTCCCCAAGAAACCGCAATCTGATCGAGAGAGAGAGAGAGAGAGAGAGAGAGAGAGAGAGAGAGAGAGAGAGAGAGAGATTAATTCAAAGGTCCTTTTCTTATTATTCCACTGCCTGATACACAAGCGTTTAGCCACACGCGTTCATTTCTCACCTTAAAGCGTTTCTTTCTCTTTGAAAGATGACGAAAAGAAAAACTTAAGACATATTTTTGCATACGTATCATTTTAGGAAAAATTAAAGAAAAAATAAAAGCTAATTTTTTTTCACATAATAACAAAATGGAAGTGGTGTTTCATAACCGGAACTCCATTGTATCTTTCGAAATCAAGTTTCTTGTAGAATTATTTAAGTATTTTTGATCACTGAGATTTGTGGCAGACATTTCTCAGGTATGACAAGTTAGGGCTTGTTATCTGAGAGTCTAAAACGCTAAAAGAACTGAAATTCAAGACACTGCATGTCAAGTGGACTGAACTTCGATAAAGTCCGGTTGTTCTGCCACAACCAAATCCTCTGCTTGCAACTTCAAGATGGCGGAACTGTTAGTAACCCTCTGGATATATCCCCCATGTTCTGAAACACTGCACTGGAGGTGACCACCCAAATATGAACCAACGTAAGAAGTAGTCGAGGTGCGGTGTCCTCATCACACAGAATAATGCCGCCCTTTTCAGTCACCAGGTAATACTAGGTGATAGATGAATCTCATCAACCAGTGCAATACCATCGCTGATTACTGAATGCATGAAGTTGTGAAACCCTCCTAGATGCTGAAGCATCTAGGAGGGTTTCACCACTTCATCTCGACCAGCTAGCGTATAATCTCGCTGCCTCTACTCTGCTAGATAGTGACTGGAGGGAGTCCGAGTAGTGAGTGTACAGGAGGTATTGTAAAGACCCCGTTAAGTCAAGGAGTTGGGCATGGTGTCGCTCTGCATACGACATATCAAAATTTTCATAATTTCATACAAAATGTCCCTCCTTCCACTTCTTTATCTACTAAATGCATGATGAACAGCCAAACTAATACAACAGACTTATATGCTAAAAGGTCTAAACCTTCCAAACACTTCTTCGTTCATTTCACAAATATACGTGGTTTCAGTTCCAATCTCAATAATGTCCATTTCTGCTTACAGTCTGCCAAGCCAACTTACTTTTCTGACAATCCCAATTATCGATTGCCTCTAACGCTGTTCATCTCAGTTGTCCTAATTACTCTCCGTACGATTCCTTTCGGTTCAAAGGAGCTATTTGTGCATATGGCCCCTCTAAAATTCAATGCCAATAACAGTAATTTGGAATCTCCTCCTTTCTTCTCTGGGTTATAATCTATCTATCCCAAATTTTACCTATCAAATTCACTTGCTGCTTTTATCGTTCTCCCACCTACTAACCATTTGGAACTCTTTGACTTCCGTTCTCCGAAACTTGACTTTCTCCAGTCCAGCATTCCTAACGATGAGGAAATTATCCTTGGTGATTTTTTATGTTCACAACTCTCTAGCTAGCTTCAGTTTTCTAGTCACGCGGACGTACCTGGACGAGATTCTGAGGCTTTTGCAATAACTAATGAACTCGCAAGGATTTCTCATTTACCTACCAGAATACCACATAATCACTACTTGCCAGCCTCATGTTGTTTGGCATTATAAGAATACGAAATGGAATCACATGATAGATTTCTATTCGTCTTTTTTCTAGATTAGATTAATTTTCTGATGTCAATTTCGCCTTGATCGTGTCAGGGAAATTATTCTTGTAGGGAAGAAATCATTGATTCCACATTCCACCTTAAAATCCTGTCCTTTATCCTAAACCTTAGTTTTCCAATAAATATGCTAAGGCTTTCAAATTCAAATCAAACTTGAATTTTGAATAGGCAGTCCAGCATTCTGTTCTCTTGCCAAAGATACTGGCAGCAACTTTTGCTCATCTATACTCCCACCTCCGTCAAAACCTGGTGGTTCTATTTCCTCCACAACTAAAGATAAAAGACAGCTTACTAGAATCCCAATTGTCTTCTAGTTCTTTTATTGACAATTTCGGTTAATTACCGCCTACCATTCCGAGTACCCTCCACTTGATGCTTCCTGTAGTGTTTATCAGTACTTGAAGCTTTCTTGGTATCAAGATTTTGAACAATCTTTATGCCAAGAAAGCTTCAAGTACTGATAGTATTTCTCCACTTCTTAAAATCTATGCTCCTGAGCCTGTTTCTCTTCTGTGTCACCTTTTCGCACTTTCTTAGTACGAAAAGGTGACACAGAAGAGAAACAGGCTAATGTTTCCTTCTTTCCACTAGTGTTTTCCTTCTGTTTGGAAATTTGCTTATATCCAGCCAGTTCCGAAAACGAGTGACAAATCCCTCCCATCAAATTATCGTCCCGTTGTACTTATTTCTCATCTTCTCATTACTCTAGAGCGTCTCATAGACGCTCTAGAGTAATGAAGAAATCCGTTAACTGCAACCTCCTAAACTATCTCGAAACCTTCCATCTGATCAATGATCGCCAATATGGATTCCGTCATGGTAAATCCACTGATAATATATTGGCTTATGTTATCCACCTGTGGAAAAATTCAATGGAAAAGTTTGGTGAATTTGAAGCAGTTGCTCTTGATATTCCTAAGTCTCTTTGGTTCGTGTTTGGCATAAAGGTCTTCTAAACTAGCTTCGATCTTACGGACTGCCAACAGTTTTTTGCAATTAGTCATCCAGTTTTCTCTCTGACTGCCCGCTGTGGTGATGGTCAATGGCTTTCTGTCTTCTATTTGTCAACTAATGCTGGTGTTCTCCAGGGTTCAGTTCTTTCTCTCGCTCTTTTCATCTTGTATATTAATAACCTTATTCCACCGAGTGAAAATCTAATCCACGGTTTTGATGATGATAGCAAATTGAATTCTGTCTTCCAGCTTGAGAAACCTTTCCCTGCACAAACAACTTGATCTTCTCGAATATCCCACCAATATCTTAAATGCTGATCTCTACGTAATGGTCCAGTGGAGGCAAAGATTACTTATTTATGTTCAATCCTTCTAAAACTCAATCCTGTCTTATATCTCGGACTCTTCTGCTCCTTTGCTCATCTTCGACGACATTCAAATTTCTAGATAAGTTCATATATCTCTATTAATTTAGTATTAGCAATGGCCGCATGGTGCAAGGAAGCCTATGGCTTATGCTGCACAAGCCAAAAAATAAATAAATAATAAAATAAATAAATACATAAAAATAATAATAAAAAAATAACAAAAAAATAAATAAAATAATAAGAATAAAACAAATGAATAATAA
This sequence comes from Mastigoproctus giganteus, assembly GCF_048544385.1. Classification (NCBI taxonomy): domain Eukaryota; kingdom Metazoa; phylum Arthropoda; class Arachnida; order Uropygi; family Thelyphonidae; genus Mastigoproctus; species Mastigoproctus giganteus. Next base: position 66,164,715 of record NC_143583.1, on the reverse strand, counting down.
TAAGAAGAAAATTAAAAAAATAATAATAATAAAAATTAATAAGAGAAAAGGAAATGGACAACCTATGCATTTCTCTTCTCTCTTACGTAATTATCCAGCTGACCTTTGATTTCCCCAGACTGTCAGCCTCTACCACCCAGTAGGTAACTTCTTCCAGTAATTTATAACTTGATGGCTAAAATAAAACTTCCTGCAATACAGTCTAAACAATTACCCCCGTAACTTTAAATTATGGCCCCTTGTCCTAGAATCATTTATAACCGTGAAAATTTCGTCCTCATTCATTTCACTGATGCCCCTCAGAGCCTTAACCACCTCAATCAAGTCCCTTCTAAGGTGCCTTGTTTTCAAACTCTGCAATCCACATATTCGAAGTCTTTCTTCATATGGACGCCATTTTGCAGATCTCACCAGGCGAATTACCCATCTTTGGACCCTTTCAAGAAGAACAATATCTTTCTTTAGGTGCGGTCTCCATACTTGAACACAGTATTCCAAGTGTGGTCTAACAAAAGCTTTATATAATGGGATTATGACGTCCTTATCTCTACTAGCGATTGTTCGATAAATCATCGATAGGACACCATGGGCCTTCCTTGCAACCAGTCTACAATGCTCGGAGAACTTCATTTCTGACCGTATCGTAATACCCAAGTCCCTTTCCTCCACTACTGGCTTTAGTTCAACTCCGTCAAGTGTATAAGTTATCTTGGAGTTACTGTTCCCCAGGTGCAGTACACTTACACGTTGATGGATTAAAGCATAGCTGCCATTTTTCTGACCATTCTGAAGTCTATCTAGGTCATTCTGAAGAAACTCTGCTTGGCGGTGATCATTAACTACTCTACCAATTTTAACATCATCTGCAAATTTAGACATCACGCCCTCTATCCCTTCACCGATGTCGTTTATGTAAATCAAAAAAACAACAGTGGTCCTAATACTGATCCTTGGGGAACTCCACTCCTTACATCAACCCAATCTGAGGAACAACCATTTATCACAACCCTCTGCCTCCTGCCCTGAAGCCACCCTACTATGCATCTAAGGATTTTCCCTCTGATTCCAACCTCTTCCAGCTTATAAAGTAACCGCTCATGTGGGTCTGAGTCAAATGCTTTGCTGAAATTCAAATAAACAAAGTCGAAATTATTCCCTAAGTCCAGCTCTTGAGTTACCCTGTCAAAATAGCTAACCAGATTAGTTAAACATGATTTTCCCTTTACAAAACCATGCCGAGTATCCTTCAGAATTCCGTTTCTATCTAAGTGATCCTAAATTCCATCCTTGGTCATAGTCTCCATGATTTTCCCTGCTACTGAAGTTAGACTATCCGGCCGGTAATTTCCCACTTCACTCTCAGAACTGTGTCCTTATGTATTGGAGATACATTGGCACTTTTCCAATCCAATGGATTGGAAAAGTGCCAATCACTTCCGAGTCCAGTGATGCTCTCATAATTAGCCTCAATAGTTCAATGCACTCACTTGCCGCTTCCTTCAAGATTATAGTGTAAATATTATCAATCCCAGGAGCCTTACTGGCCTGTAGGCTCGAAAGTTTTTTAATTAAATAAACGTGTGAAATTTCACCATAATTAATTACATTTTTTCAACTTCACTCCCATAATTTTTCATTGACGTAAAATGTTTTTCTTCTGTAAATATCGACGCAAAGTAACTGTTGAGTTCATCTGCAACTTCTAATACTGTCCCACGTTCATTACATAAGGGTCCGATTTGGATTACCCTTCTCTTCTTTGCATTTATATATGTGAGGAATTCTTTATCCTCTTTCCAGCGATTTCTCATAATCTACCTTTTCCAGCCTAACCTTTTCAGTGGCATTATTACAGATCAATTTGTAGCTGTTATAGGCTTCAGTAATTAGGGATTATCCTGGCGTGTAATCTCTCTTCGCCTAAGTGCATCACAAATATTGTTTCCTCAGCTTCGAAAAATTGGGTTTTCTCTTTCGCTCTCGACGTCACTTTCCTTCTAAATGGCTACTAACTCTGCATAAATCTCAAATCCTCCCTACCTTGGAACATTGTTCTCTGGGTTGGTGCATCCAAAAGTTCTCTTAGACTTCTAGACTGCATTCAGAAGAAGGTAATTACGTTAATTAATGACCCATCTCTAACAAAGTCTCGCCATTTTCTGTCTCGTGGACCTGTTTCTGCTACATGCCTTTTCTATAGATAGTTCCATGGGTAATGGTCTGAATTCGCTTCAATAATTCCCCTCTCCCTTTCTTCCAGAACCAGTCCGAACACATGCCGCAAACAGCCAACATCTATTTACTGTCTAACTTCAAACTCACAGAACCTTCTTTTCTTCTTCCTCATTCATCCCTTCGACTTCCGTTTTCTGGAACAACCTCTCTTCATACGGATTTGCTGAAAATTAAAATCTACAGTAATTGAAGTGTAATGTCAACATATATTTTCCTTCTTCTCAACCTTCAACCTATGCATGGTACTAAGTATTATTGAAAGTTCAGAGACATCGGAACTCAAACAGAAATGCCTTGGGGCATTTCCGGTGTGGATGCGACTTCGTCATTTGTATAGGGGTGGGGGAGTCATCCTGTATTTTTTTTTTTTTTTTTTTTATGTGAACCCCAAACACGAGAGGTATTAGAACCTATAGTACTTAGTACCTTGCTTGGGTTGGAGGTTGAGAAGACGAAAGAAGATATTTGTTGACATTGCACTTGAACTTCTGTAGACTGTAATTTTTAGGAAATACGTATGAAGGAAGGTTGTTCCAGAAAACGGCAGTTGAATGAATAAATGAGGAAGATGAAAAGTTGGTTCTGTGGGTTTGAAGTTGGACAGTAAATGGATGTTGGCTGGTGGCGGCACGTGTTCGGACTGTTTTGAAAGAGAGAGAGAGCGAGCGTGAATTGTAGAAGCCAATTAAGAAGAACAGTGCCCATGGAAGTATCTGTAGAAGAGGCATGCAGCAGAAACAGTTCGTCTATGAGAAAGCGAGTGGAGAGACTCTGTTAGAGAGGAGTCATTAATTAACCTAACTGCCCTCTTCTGAATGGAATCAAGAAGCCTGAGAGAGGTTTTGGGGGCACCACCCCAGATGTGGGAACAATATTCCATGTCAGGGCGGATTTGCGATTTATACAGAGTGAGCAGCTGTTTGGAAGAAAAGTAACGCCGAGAGCGAAAGAGAAAAAAAAAGCTTTTTAGATGCAGAGGAAGCAATATTTGTAATGTGCTTGTGCCAAGAGAGATTAGAAGTCAGGGTAATCCCCAAAAGAGATATATCATTTTGCCTAGAAATCGGAGTGTCACTAAAGACAATCATAGGAGCAGAAGAATTCTTTTTGCGAGATATAAGAAAAGACTGAGTTTTAGAAGGGTTGAAATCAACTAAGTTGTCTTTGCCCCACTGGAGAATTACCTGAAGATCGGCATTTAAGGAATTGGTAGCAGATTTTCGAGAAGTTGAAGCTGATTGAGCAGGACAAGGTTTTTCAAAATGGAAAGTGGAATGCAATGTGCTATCATCAGCAAAACTATGGATAGGATTTCCAGTCAATGGAAGAAGGTCATTAATATACAAAAGGAAAAGAGTGGGGGAAAGAACTGAACCTTGGGGGACACCGGCATTAGTGGAGAAGTTAAAAGACAGAGAGCCATCTACCATCACCCTCAGTGAGCGATCAGAGAGAAAACTGGATAACCAATTACTAAAAAGAGTTGGCAAACCATAAGATGGAAGCTTGTTTAGAAGACCTTTATGCCAAACACGATCAAAAGCCTTTGAGATGTCAAGAGCAACTACTTGTGTTTCACCGAACCTTTCCGTTGAATTAGTCCATAAATGGGTAACATAAGCCAGAATATCACGAGTGCATCAACACTGACGGAATCCATACTGGCGATCGTTGATCAGACGGAAGGTTTCTAGGTAGTTTAAGAGTTGGCGGTTAATTGATTTCTCCATTACTTTAGAAAGAGTAGAAGTAATTGCAATGGGACGATAATTGGATGGGAGGGATTTGTCACCCTTTTTAGGAACTGGCTGGATATGAGCAAATTTCCAAGCAGAAGGAAAAACACCTTTGGAATAAGAAAGTGAAAAAAGGCGGCAAAGAATAGGAGTAAGTTCAAGAGCACAGGTTTTGAGAACAAGTGGAGAAATACCATCAGGACCTGGAGCTTTCTTAGCATCAAGGTTCATCAAAATCCTTCTGATATCCTTTTGACGGAAGACCACAGGAGGCATTGAATGGAGCGTGTTGGGAATTGTGGGAGGTGTTTTACCAATATCATTAATACATGAGCTGGAAGAAAAATGGGATTTTTTTTTTTTTTTTTTTTTATGAAAACCCCAAACACGAAAGGTATCAAAACCTATAGTACTTAGTACCATGCATGGGTTGAAGGAGAAATATGGGGGGAAGGGGATACCGGAAACTTTGCTCTAGAGACTAAACATGGGTTTCACCACTTCAAGCCTCCAATAAGCAAAGTGGTGGTTTTTCACCGGTCGATGAAAGTCATCTACCACCTGCTAGCAGGTCAGCTTTATCCTTGGCTGAAGTGACAATAGAACCATCTGGTTTGGACAGAGGTGGGCAATAGGTGGGTATAGATCTGTAATTTCTGTAAGCAGTCATCTGTAATTTCTAAAACACTAATTTCATATGACTCAGCCTCACTCGCACAGCCTCTTCTCAGCATGAAGGGTCTTTCGTTAGTCTGTAGATTACTCTCACTTTACTGGTTTGTAGATTACTCCCACTCTCATTGTTTCTTTGCTTCCAACTAACTACCACCACACGAATTCTATGCTGGCAGATGTAACTTCAGAATCAGCAAAAGCTCTTTTCGCGCTCAGGCTGCTTTTGATAAGAAACATGACCCCCTCCACCCCTTCTATCGTCCCTATCTTTTCTGAGTACATTATACATACCGTAATCACCAATTTCCGGGTGGCACCACCTTTCTGTTATCCTTATTATATCAGCATTAGTTGTCCTAACTAGCAGTTCAAATTCAGCCATTTTATTGACAACACTTCTGACATTACTGTAGACACAGTTGAGACTAAGTAATCTTCTATAGTTTACTACCCTGACACACCCTTGAAATTATTTAGGTTTGTATCTCAAGCCTTATCTTCTCCTTTATTTGAAACGTTGCTACCCTCAGAACAACTTATCATCATTGGTGGTTGTGCCAACAAACAAGAATTCATGAGGTGAGAGCAAGCGACCCATATCATCAGATAAACGCGGATCTAAATTACCATTCTCCTCGCTAAGTAGCAGTTTCTCTGAACTCTTACGATATCCTCAATGATATTGGCAAAAATAGATTCCTACTACCTACTAATGCGGGGCACGCTGATAAAAATCATTCCCCCCCAGAGTCTTTATAGATCCTTCTTCAAGTCTCGTATTATTCCACAAGGCTTTCAGCATATAATCCCTCCTATTGTGTCTGGGCTACACTGCAGACTCATATGCATTCATACCTAACTCGGAATTTTTTTCAGCATGGTTCTATATTTATCTAAGAATATATCAGGTCGTGTTCGTTTCATATCGTCAGTCCCCACATGAATAATAATGCTCTGTCTGCTCCCCTTAAAATATGACATTCTGTTGGTAACGTCATCAAATGTTGCTCCCGGTAAATACACCCTACTTGAGTCTACTTGAGCTTCTTTTCTGATTTTCCTTTGTAGCCGAGTGGTCAGGTCCCAGGATGCATAAGTACACGTGCATTGAGTGACCGGGGTTCAAGTCTGTGACTGCTAAATACGGCGCTGTTTCTTGTATTCCTTCTATCTTGTGAACTCCTCTGATCGTGTCACGGTCAGAGGAGGTCACAAGATACACTGTGCTGCCACTTTATTAGGTACACCTACCTAGTAGCGTGTTGAGCCTCCTTTAGCCTTCGAAACAGCCTGAATTCGTCTAGGCATGGATTGAAGAAGATGCTGAAAACGTTGTGCAAGGATGGAGTACCATTCAGACATGAGTGTGTCACGCACTTGAGATTCGACGGAGGTGTAGGCCTGCAGCGAACAGCCCTTTCCAGCTCATCCCAAAGATATTCAATAGGATTGAGATCCGCGGACTGAGCGGGCCACTGCAGCAAAGAAAAGTCATTGTCATGTTCCTGGAACCATTCCATAGTGATTCGGGCACCGATGGTTACTTTCAGCAGGATAATGCACCGGCGCATTATCCTGCTGAAAGTAACCATCTGACTGGAGATAAACTCAACATGAACGGATGCACTTGGTCAGCAACGATATTTAGGTACGATGTGACATTCACACGTGAATCTATGGGTATCAATGGACCCAACGTGTGCCAAGAAAACATTCCCCACACCATGACACTGCCCCCACCACCTTGCACAGTAGTTGTCAGACATGACAGGTCCATGGATTCATGTTGTTTTCGCCAAATTCTGTGCCTTCCATCAACATGATGCACCAGGAACGTCGACTAGTCAGACCAAGCAACTATTTACCAATCCTCGATAGTCCAGTGGTGGTGTTGCTGTGCCCACAGGAGGCGTGCTCTCTTGTTCTTCATTGATAACAAAGGTGCGCGATGTGGCCGTCGGCTGTTGTAGCCCATTCGCGACAAAGTGCGACTAGTGGTCCGCTGCGATATTTTGTTCTGCGCACCAAGGTTGTATTCTGACGTGATGTGCGACATTGTGGCCCGTCTGTTTGCTTGCACAATTCTAGCCATTCTCCTCTGACCTCTCTCTCATCAAGAAGCGATTTTCTTCCACAGGAGTGCCGTTGAGAGGATGTTTTCTGTTCGTTGCACCATTCTCGATACACCCTTGAAACTGTGGTGTGTGAAAAGTTCGGGAGAACCACCGTTTCAGAGATGCACGTCCAGCACGTCTTGCACCTACTACCATGCCACGTTCGAAGTCCGTTAGATCACTCCTTTTCTCCGTTCTTGCTACGGTTTGTACGCTTAACTGATAGTATAAAGGTTGTTGTGGATCAACTGTGGTCTCATGACTACAGTTGATCCACAACTGTGGTCATGAGACTTGCTGGCGCCTCCGTAGCCAGAGGGGAAGGAACAGCAGTGCGTAGCACACGCTTCTTGATTAGACCGGGGTTCGAGCCCGTCACCACCAAATACGGAGGATGCGGAAAGGTCATTCAGGGAATGACCACCGCATATCCCGGAGCAATATGGCCTTAGTTGCTAATGCCCCTAAAAACCAAATAACAAACAAATGAGACTTGCAACGGTTGTGGGACAAACCATTTGTGTGCACAGCAGGGGTGTACCTAAGAAAGTGGCAGCACCATGTATATCCAACTCTTTAGCATAACGTGGTCTTTTTCGGGCATGCGGAAACCATTTTAAAGCTGTACTTGGAAAATGTAAACGTTGGATCTCGTCATGACCAAAAAAAAAAAAAAAAAAACATGATTCTGCATGGTAGATATCAAAGCTTTTCTCTGGAGCAAAAATCATGGACTTTCACTACTTCAAGCGGATGCCGTTCGTATCAATGTAGTCAGTACGATACATTGCCGTTTGCCACTCGTTTGGAGCGGGTCTTGGTTCGATTCTCGTTGACGATTGGGAAATTTCTAGGGTCCTCTTTATTCAATGTTATACAGTAGTTAGTCGATATCAGACTGAGGGAAGTGGTTGCTCAGGTGTGGAGAATGAACATTGGCCTAGCAGACTGATCGAATCTGACATACGTATTTGACCACGTTGAAATTATTTCGAAGGATCAATGAATCAGTTTTGTTGACCTTCGTAATCAATGAATATAAGCGAGCATTCGATCGAAAAGATGCTTATCTCTACAGGAGTTACTGTGCAACAGGCTCGTTCTTTATTCCAAATTAAAACTGGAATGCATTCAGAAGTTGAAATTTGAGACTTTACCACACACACCTTGCAGTCTTGGTCTTGTTCCACGTGACTTTTGTACGTTTAGACCCTAAAGATACAGCTAATTCAAGGATTGAGTTGTGGTTCAGCAAAGTAATAACTGTTTTGAACACTCTCTTAGCACTTTCTTCTCTGATAAGAGATTTTTGATTTTGATTTTTTTTTTGGTAGTTGTTGGCGCATCGGCTTCTGTGGCCATATTGCACCTCCCAAGGTTTTTGCAGTACTTTGATCCAAGCCCGAGGCGAGAATCGAACCCGCGACCTTTGGGTTGCCGGGCAGGTACTTTACCCACTCGGCTAGCCTGGTCGGCCCTGATAAGAGAAAAAAAGCTGCCAGAATTAAGGAGTTCAAGAAAGAAATGAATATATCTCAAAAATCTGAGTTTTCATTTCTGGTATAAATCGCTTCAAAGTTACTCTGAATGCGCCTTATTTATTCAGTCACTCATGCCTTGACCAGAGTAATGTAAATAAACCTTTTCATATGTGAATCTGGCGAGCAGTGGGGTGGTAAAGTTGATTACAAAATCAGAGAAAATGCTGAAATTCACGATTAATTTCCCAACACCAATGTCCATTTGTGTTATCTGCCTTTTATCTGTCACACGCCGAAATAGTCTCGCGTTTCAGAGGGTATCAGCGCATTGATGTACAGACACGAGCGATGCTGTGAGGTCTCGTCTCATTTCAATTCCAGTCTCGCCTTTGTAGGACCAAGAATTTTTCTTTTTCTTTCGCTGGTGTCCCGAAATTGCCTCGCTACCTAGTTTTTCTGTGTGCCAAAGTATCGCATGTGAGATTCCTACTATTATCGTTTTATCAGTCCGAAGCTTTGCACTTAATTTTTATCTCTATCATTTAAAGTGATCTTTTCCCCTCTGTTGGAACGTTGCTGCTGTCAGAATGACTACAGGTTTGGCGAAAACCAAACCACTCATCCAAATGTCTCTGAAAAGAAAAAGGTGTGAAAATTACAGGTTACGACGTAAGAGACCTTGTTTGTTTCCGCTATAGTGGTCTCCATTGGAGATGGGAAGATAACCTGAAATTCCGTGGGACTAATAACACTAGTGGAAACACTAGCCCATGGGCAAATGGGAAGTTTGTCGATGAACGCGAAACATTCTCTTCACAGATTTGAAATCGTGGAAATGACAAAATACTGTCGGATTATCACCTGTCAGTTCACTTATTTCTCAGCATCTCTTTGAGCCGACGATCTGTCACACCAAGTTACATGACGTTAAGTTCTGTTGGACCTTCTGCTTGAAAGCAACTATAGACACGTTAATTAATGTACCCAGTGCGTTACATTTCAGACACGTCAGCAAATTAAATAATTAGATAATAATTGCTGGATTTCGATTGACCCAATTTTAATGAAATTTGCGAATTCTTGAAAAATCATTCTAAAAGAGCCAAAAATGTAATTTCATGAAAATCAATATGCTGAGTGTCGAGTTATTACATGCGAACGGACGGACGGATAGAAATAAGTCCGATTTAAAAAATGGGATGGCTCAACAATTTTTTTTAAAAGAGAAAAATTTTAAATGTAATTAAAATACGTCCACTAGGAATCCAGTTATTACATGTGGACGGACGGATGGACGTGATGGAGGCGCTTTATTGCATACTAAACTCATTAGTAACTGTACATGATGTTTAAAGCTGCTATCGCAGTCCATTTCTGGTCAAAATATAAAATTATTCGAATAATCAGCGTATACTTGACTGTCTTTGATTGAACACTTTCAATTCTGCTAAACTCTCGCAAGCAATAATTGTGTCCTCTGAATGTTGTCTTATTAACTAGTGAGAATTTCCTTTTCTTTCCTTATTTTTTTTTCCTCCTCTGGAGTGGGCCCCAGAGGAATCTGGCCTACCTTTTGGCAACATCAGGTGGGTCAGAGTCTCAAATTGAGACACTACGAGCACTATGGGTCTGGCCCACCTTCCCGTGGTGAGGACGAGTACCAGAATCATCTGTCCAGGTGACTGATGCTTATGGGTAGCCAAGCGAGACACAACAACAGAACACACACAAACCTACGTCACACATATCTGGCCCATTTGTAGTGATACTGTTCTTCACAGAGATACGAGGTGGAGTTGAACTGACGTTCTAGGAGCCGCCCTTTACAAAAACACATATCCACACACACATGTCACCAGTGAGAATATTCCTCTACTTCATTCATTTTACTAATTTCTTCCTCCCTCAGGGCCTTATACACTTCAATTAAATTTCCCTTAAGGTCTCTAGTTGCTAAGTTCTGTTGACCACATCTTCCAAGCCGTTCCTCACAGAGATAACTCGTAGTGATCGTTACCAATAAGGTCTATGCCTCCAGAAGTTCTTTATCTTTCTTTAGATGTGGCCTTCATACCTAGATAGAATATTCCAAGTGTGTGATCGCGCCGTCATCTTATAGAGAGGGGTAATGATCCTCTCTCTCTCCTATTTGCAAAAAATTCATATTAATCATAGAGAGAACACTATGTGCTCTTTTTGCTGCCTGCTTGCATTGCATGCCATACTTAATACATTTCTATATCGCAATCCCTAAGTTTTTTTTCATCTTGAATACCCTTTAATTCCTCTCCCCTTAATCTACAAACTACTTCTGGGTTTTTGTTCCCCATGTGATGGTGAATTTGGTAACATCACGTTTTAACTGCCATTTTTCAGGCCCCACATGCAGTCGGCTCAAATCCTTTTGTATAGCAGGGTTTTAGGAGCATCGGTCATTAAGGCCATATTGATTCGTGTATACTGTCTGTAAATTGTGTGTGTTCTGAGGTTGATTTTCTGTTTTCTGGCCGAAAAACCCGAGTTTCCGGGAGAAAAAAAACATGCCACCCTCGTCCGAGACCAACTAACTCAGCTACGTGTGAAAAAGGCCCATAAAAGTTCCTCACGTTATCGAAGGGACTTGAATTAGTATTAGTATTAGTATTAGTAACGGCCGTATGGTGCAAGAAAGCCTATGGCTTATGCTGCACCAGCCAAAAAAAAAAAAAAAAATCCGAACAAAACAATGATAAAAACAAAAATTAAATAAATAAATAATAATAATTAATAAATAAATAAAAATAATAAAATGAAATTAAAAATTAAATAAAAAGGAAATTAAACCTATCATCCTATGCGCTTCCCTTACCCGAAAGTACTATCCAGACGACCTTTGAATTTCCCCAAACTGTCGGCCTCTACCACCCATGAAGGCAACTTATTCCAGTAATTTATAACTCGCTGGCTAAAATAAAACTTCCTGCAGTCCAATCTAAACATTTCCCCGCGTAACTTGAATTTATGTCCCCTAGTTCTAGCATCATTTATAATATTGAAAATTTTGTCCTCATTCATTTTACTGATGCCTCTCAGAGCCTTAAACACCTCAATCAAATCTCCTCTAAGGTGTCTAGTTTCCAAACTCTGCAACCCACATATTCGAAGTCTTTCTTCATAAGGACGCCCTTTTGCCGATCTCACCAGGCGAGTTACCCTTCTTTGCACCCTTTCAAGAAGCTCGATGTCTTTCTTTAGGTGCGGTCTCCATACTTGAACACAGTATTCCAAGTGTGGTCTAACATAGGCCTTATATAATGGGATTATCACGTCCCTATCTCTAATTGCAAAAGTTCGATAGATCATTGATAGGACACCATGGGCCTTCCTTGCAACCTGTTTACAATGCTCAGAGAATTTCATGTCTGACCGTATCGTAACACCCAAGTCCCTTTCCTCCAGTACTGGGTTTAGTTGAGCTCCACCAAGTGAATAAGTTATTTTGGGTGAATAAGAATTCAGGTCTTCCCCGTCCTCCCCACGCTGGGTGGGGAGGACGGCAATTCTACCAACTATGCTACCCACGAGGCCTCCTTTTGAAGCAGCATATCCTGGTTCCGACCGTTAACCACCCTCCCAATCTTTCACAAAACAAACTTTGACAACTTCTCCTGCATTTCCTCATCTATCTCTAAGAAGATAAGAAACAATAGAGACCCGAGCACTGATCCCTGAGGAGCCCCACTTACTACTCCAGTTATCCATTCTGAAAAATATCCAATTATGATCACCTTCTTATTCTTGCGTCCATCTGCCTTATAATCTTAGTAATTCAGCAGATTTATCAGTCGAGATCTTCCCTTCGCAAAACCATACTGATCTCCATTTAGGATTCCATCCCGAGACCGTGAGGACACCTGAAAATATTCTATCTGTAGAGGAAGCGATTATCCTCAAGGTCTCAGGCTGGTATCCTAAATGGATGTCAGCATGCTGAAATGATTGTCACAACAAATGTGACCATGGAAATTATCACCACACCCTTAAATAAACTCCCACTTCTTTAGCGTTTAATGATACTAAACTCGCCAATGCCAACGCAATACAAAGAAATAAAAGGCATTCAAACCCGTTGAGTCTTTCCTGATCTTTGTTCGTCTCGAAGCATAAACTGAAATTTAACTAAACTTATTTATACAATATTTTAAAAAACTATAACCGACGCAAATTATAATCCCATCCTTAATACGCCACCGACTGCAGAGCCCTCTACAGCAAATCAACTGCAACATCTACTGAGTCGCGCAATTGTTCCCTGGTGTGCAAAAAGGACAGAGTGAGGAAGGAAAGGTAGGTAACAATGAACTTAGAAGTCGCCCATGCAAATGATGAGGCTACAATTGCCGGGCACCTTGGGGTCAATCTTCTAAGATAGTGAGAAGAAAATAAAAGGTTCTGTCATCTCTCGGCGATATGGCTGTCAGTTCGCGTGATATCCATTTCCCTTTCTACGTATAATATTAATCCCAGCTGTAACACGTTCCAGAGGCGCGGAAAGTGTACACATAATAGCCCAATCGTGTGGTAGTCTACTTAGATCTCTTGTTACAGAGTGACGCCATGAAATTGGAAATGTCACGGGCACGTTGTACGAGTTACAAAATAACTAGGCACTTGTTAATGTAAATGACACAGGGCGCGAAGTGTGACGCCCTAGGATGGGATTTTGAAAAACAAGAATCATTGAGACCTGTATTTATATTGTATTTTAGGACTTTAACCCTTGGTGTTCTAGATTGACCAGGGAAATACTCGCAGGAGGAAGTGGCTTTACCTTTTGACAGATACACGCGGCACCTAGGCGGCAGGATAATAAGCGTCGCAGCGGTAAGGTCAATGTGTTTGGTAATTAACAGACGTGTGATGTTCAAAACCCCTTTGGAGGGCATATTAAACCAGATTAAGTGAGTTGTGCACATTCCTTTTTGATACAACTTGTAAACAATGCTTGGCCATATAGGTCAGGTCTTTTGGGAAACATATTTGAGAAGCTTTCAACTGAAGGTAGTGGAGAATGAAAAAGACCCGGGGGTAATTGTGCAGTCAGATGCGAAGTTCTCTGAGCATTGTGGACAGGTTGCCAGCAGAGCTCGTGGGATTTTGTCAATGATATACAGGAATTTTTCCAGTAGGGAGGAAGTCATTATCATTATCCCACTACATAAGGCAATGTCAGGCCACATTATATAGGGTCTGGAGGCTTCATTTTAGGAAGGATGTAGAGCTGCTGGCACGGGTGCAGAGAAGGGAAACGAAATTGGTGAAGGGAACAAAAGGGTGGTCTTATCAAGAAAGGCTTTAGTTCTGAAAGTTGCTGAGTCTGGAAACTATGCACCTACGAGGAGATCTAGTTGACGTGTTTAAGGCTTTGAATGGATTGAGTAAACCCAGCGCTGATGGAATTCTTCTTCTTCTTCTTCAGACTACACACACACACATGACGGGAGCATAAAATTCAAACAGTGCTCATAGATACTTTTATGGGCACTGTTCTGAATTGTCTTCTATAATTCTCGCTCTCTCTTCCCAAGCAGTCAACATCCTTTTATTGTCCAACTTCAAACTCACAGAACCGACTTTTCTTATTCCTCATTTATTCATTCAACTTCCGTTTTATGGAACAACGTGCCTTTATACGTATTTCCTGAAAATTGCGATCTACAGAGATTCAAGTCTAATGTCAACAAGTATCTTCTTTCATCCTCTTAACCTTCAACCTGTGCATAGTAACAAGTACTACAGGTTCTAATACCTCTCGTGCTTCGGGTTCTCATAAAAAATCTGCCATAAAGAAGTATTTATTCATACGCATAAGCGAAGACATCGACATGGCGCACGCAACAAATATATAAGTTTTGCGATCTTGCGCTGTTGGTGTGGCTGTTGCAGTCAGCCAGCAATCCAGTGTGTAGATCTATGTTAAATGGTATTTCAATGCGCGCGCAGGAGCCAAGGTTTAGATTTCATCAAAGCTGTTTAGCTTTGATGAAGAACGTCTATGACTCAGTAGCTCAGAGAACATTGCCAGACACTTCATAATTTCCTGGATGGCATGAATAAAATAATAATGCAGAATTAGGAATACAATTTTAAAATTGAAAGCATTACCTATAACAATAAGAGTTTCCGTAAATAACACTACGAAACCATGACTACACAATGACAACCCTGGCCATGGTGTGTAATCAGCTCATTAAAAATTTTCTCTTCTGGAAGGGACTTGAATCCAAGTATTTTAGACACTATCATTTGTTCGTATGGATTGGCCTGCCCGTTCCACCGTTCTAAATCCCATTATTTCAATATCACGAAGAATTTGTGTATTTGTGATCCGAAAGTATTGCGCTATATTGGGATGGAGCAACATGGTGAATCGAAATTAATGACTACGCTTTCTCCTTATTGGAGTCCCACGTTTGCCATTGGGGAAAATTATACAGCGTAAAAAACAGACCTTCTATGTTTGAAAGTGAAACGAGTCTATTGTCCAGTAAGCTATGGATAGATAAATATATTTCACGCAAAAAAAATGTTTAGGGCAATTTATCAGCAGGAAAAAGACAGTTAGTGAGAACCTCTAATGTATTAAGTGGAGAGAGTTATCAAATTGACACACGTGACTTCACAGAATCAACTAATAGCCTAATCTGAAGAGAGGAATGCGCAGTTAATGGACAAGAATAAAGATGGTCACGACGCTAGTTAAAGGACCATGATAAACCTGCTAACCCCCTTAAGGCAGAAAGATGGCGACGGAATCTGACCCCACAAATAACAAGGTGTGAAAATTACAGATGTGTCTTTTTAGGGGCGATTTGGTGGGTTATTCATTGGTTTTCGGACAGTGTCTCTCTGACCGAGCATACGGAAGCTGCCGCTCAACAATAGAAAGTGCCATCGACCTCCGCCATAGCCACGAGGAACGCAGTTAGCACCATCCTCTTCTTCTTCTATGTAGAGCAGCTTTGTTGTTCTGATCTTTTTTTTTTTTTTTTTTTTTTCGGCTTTTTTACTTTTGTGCAGTTGGGTGCCGAGTCTAGACAAAGAAAGGAACGTGGTCAGAATTTGCTAGCAACGTCGCACGTGTCTGATCGCTCGGCATTTAGCTTTTCTGTAGCCACTTCGTGATCTTTCTTTGTAGCCACTCATTTGGTTACACGAATAAAACAAAGCGCACGAACACCCAAGTACTCATTAAACCAAACTGGTATCTGGAACGTCATCGCACTGTGATGCAAATGTACACGGGTGATCATTAGAAACTCGCTGCCACTGTGATATCTAATTAAAAGCACTCTTGCACTCTAACGACTTCTGAGGTAAAAATAAATGTGGCGAATATTCCTTTTTCACGGATTTAAATATAATTTGCCCCAAATAGTGCTAGTGCTGGCAGTATTTCCCGCTTTTTCCACACTGTGGCTGAGTTAAGCGGTTTTTTTTAGCAAGGGGGTAACGGTTTCTTCCCTTCAGCCCTCTCACTCCATCGGAAACGCGAGTTTTTCATCATGAAAAACGGAAGACTCCTACAATACTTGCAAAATTTACAGATACAATATATATATACTGTCGCCTCACAACCTTAGTTGTTTTGGCTCTTAACGCTCAACGTCCATAATTTTGAAGGAGGCAACGACAGAGTGCTTTGAACAATTAAGGTATATGAGAGCATGAATGGACCCAGAGAGAAATTTTTTCCTTGGATTGGATTGGAAAAGTGCCAATGTGTCGCCAGTACAAAAACGTGGGTCTGATAGTGAAGTGGGTAACTACAGACCGGGAAGTCTGACTTCAGTGGTAGAGAAAATCATGTGGGTATTGATCAAGAACGCAGTACATGATGATTTCGATGCACACGGAGTTCTGAAAGCAAGAATGCGGTTTTATTAAGGTAATTTTTAACTAACCTACACTGGTGTGCAAAACTTAAGGACCAACACTATTTATAAAGATTACAACCACAAAATATTTACTTAAGGTACTCTTTAGTGATGAGAGTAGATTCAGTGTCAGCAGCGATTCTGGACGTCAGCTAATCTGGCGAGAGGTTGGCACACGGTATCAACCCGCAAACCTCACTGACAGGGATTGATATGGCGGTTGAGGTGTTCTCGTCTGGGGAGGCGTTATCTTGGATGGACGTACACAACTCCAGATACTGGAAGTCGGT
The DNA here is from genome assembly GCF_048544385.1 of Mastigoproctus giganteus. Lineage (NCBI taxonomy): Eukaryota > Metazoa > Arthropoda > Arachnida > Uropygi > Thelyphonidae > Mastigoproctus > Mastigoproctus giganteus. The sequence goes on along the minus strand of NC_143583.1, from coordinate 66,148,268 downwards.
ACTGTAACCGGTGCACGCTACTATACTGAGGTAATCCTTCCCCATGTGCGTCTGTTCCGAGGTGCCATTGGCCCCGAGTTTGTGTATGAATGATAACGCCACACCCCATCGCACTGCAGCTGTTGATATGCTTTTTGAAAGTGAGGACATTGCTTGTATGGATTGGCCTACCCGTTCCTCCGACCGAACTAAAACCCATCGAACACATATGGGACGCTCTGGGGAGAAACCTAGCGGCACATCCACACCCACCAGAAAATGTTCACCAGAGGAATGGACGATGTTACCGCAAGAACTTATCAACAACATTGTTTTCAGTATGGACAGGCGGTGCAAAGCCTGCATCGACATTAAGGGTGGCCATATCTGCTACTGAGGACCACCTCTTCCCTTTGTTCCATCTTTAGCAGTGATGCATCTGTATCATGTCAGCCAGTGCTATGTTATCATTTTTGAATAAAGTCCCTCTGTACCGTTTTGTTTCCGTTGTTGTGTCGGTGTTGTTTCCTTCATCATTTCTGTATCTCACGAGGCCACTCCTATGAGAAACTACAGGTGAAAACCTGACTGGTGCTTAAATTTTGCACTCCAGTATAGTTAGCTTGTTTGACTCAGTTCTCCATGAGCTGGGTGTAGGAAGCAATCTGAACATTGTTTATGTGGATTTAGTGGGGATATGCTGGAATCACAGGTAAGATTCGTAAACATGCTGAGTAACTGCAGGGCAGGAAGCAGAGGGTCGTCATTAATGGTTACTCTTCAAATTGGTATAACTTTAAAAGTGGGGTCTCCCAAAGATTGGTTCTGGGACCGCTTTTCTTTATAGTTTTCTTTTAAATAACATTACACAAGGAATAAATACAGTTCAAACGATTGAAAGAAAATTTTCAGCAGATATGTTTTAATATAGCAAAATGGAAGGTGTTATTCCTGTGGAACAGAAACCCCAAAATAACTTATACGCTTAGGGAGATTGAATTAAAAACAGTAAAGGAAGAAGAGGATGGCCTACGGAGCCCTGTCAACGATGATTTATCAAACATTTCATTGTAAAGATAGGGAGGTCATTATCCCACTGTATAAAGCAACTGTTAGGCCCCACTTTGAATACTGTGTTCAAATATGGAGATCGTACCTAAAAATAATAAACATCGAACTTCTGGAAAGGGTTGAAAGGAAAATTTGCAAAAGGACGTCCGCATGAGGGAGGAATGACTTCAACGTTGAGCTACAGTGCTTGAACGATTTAGAGGAGACTTAGAGACTCCATTTAGGTGTGTAAGGCTCTAAGAGGAGAAAGTATAATCTGTTAGAGTGAAAAGTTTTACTCGCATTCATTTACAACTACACAGCCAAAGGAGTTCGAAAGACAGAAAATACAAGAAACAGCACCGTCTTTAGTAGTCAAGCAGACTTGAACCGCGGTCACTCAAAGCACGTGTACTTGTGCACCCTTGCGTCTGGCCATTAGGATGATTCCAGAACTTTAGGATAATTTTAAAAAAAGCGCATTTTTTTTAATGTGCATACCATGTCCAAACATACAAGAAGCGAAACCAGAGTAATATCTCTGGCGTTGATCGATTGGATGGGAGTTCGTATTAGTTTTAGACAACTAAATGATGGAAAGACTGGTTTTTCCTGAATCTGCAAAAATAAACAATAAAATAAAATTTCTAACTATTAATATTTTTCCAGTCGCCAAAAATGGATATCCAATTCTGTTTTGAACTTTTTGAAACTCCACCGCAACTATTGTTGCAGACAATCATTCCAGTGAACTCCAACACACTGCTCGAAAGCAAATTTAATAAAATCCAGCCTTCTTTTCCTTCCTAAGCTTTTAAATCTGAGCTCCTTGGATCTTGCCTTTTTAATGAAGAATTCCTTTCCTAGAATTTGGAATACATCGATCTCATTCATTTTACTGACTTCAACTATAGTTCCCCCGGCAAGATGTCCAGTTGCCCAAGCTTTCCAGTTGCATCTTCTAAACCGTTCTTAATATGAAAATCGATTGGCGCTCCACTTGTCTGAACCATCTCTAGATGCTGAATGTCGTTTTTCTGGCGCGTTAGTGTCTATGCCTAATGCGCCTATTATCTTCTCCCTGTCCATCTGTCCGCATATGATAACTCGACTCATAGTGGATAGATTTTCATTAAATTTTATATTTCTCTCTGTTATAATGATTTGTCGAGCATCTCGACCTTCAGTAAAGTCGGAACAACAGAAATCCGGCAATTATTTTTTCATATATATCACTTAAGAAAACAGTATTATATATCCTTCCCTCTTTGTCATTGCCTAATGATTTTCCCTACCATTCAATTCAGACTGGTCGGTCTGTAGTTACCAAATTCACTCTTAGAACTGCCTTTATATATTAGTGATACATTGACACATCTCCAATCCAAGACAATCTCTCCAAATAAAATAGCTCTCTCGTAATTAACCTTAATGATTTAATGCATTTGCATTACCTCCTACAAAATTACATTGGTATATGCCATTAACTCGAGGAGCGAGGAGATTTACTCTTCTTTGAGCTCGAAAGTTTTTTATTTTATAGTTTATAAATCAATAATCTGCTGTAATTTCAATATTTTTTCTTCTCAGCTTCACTAGTACAATTTCTCCTCACCGTGAAGGGTCTTTCGTCTCTAAAAGTACCAAATGGCGTTCTTCGGCTATTCCAGGCTCTGGTCAATGAGTACTCCAACTAAGCTGTGGATGGATGTTCCCATTGCTAAGCTGTATCTCTTTATTTTCTTGGAAAGTGAGGATTTTAAGAATTTAGTTTTTAATATATGGAAAGTTAAATTTGGTCTTTTAGACCTTATTCTTTCCCTTTTGTAATTTTGTATTGTATTCAATGCGTGTGCCATTTTATTCACTCGAATATTCTTGATTTGGTATTTCTTTCAGGGCATTAGGGGAATTATCAACCTTCTCTTCGTCCAGAAAGATCTGATGTATGATATGTTCGTCCACCGATTTTCTCAAGATGTACGGAGATTCAGGTCAAGAGATTCATTGTGATGAGGACTTTTTCCGAAGATAACAAAGAGAGTGGTGTTTCTTAACTTAAGGGCTATATCCTTAATTCATTTATTTAAGACTAAGAAACACAGTACATTCCAGTTAGCTTGAGAATTTTCTTGCAGTTCATGTTTGAACGTGCGGACAGAAAATAAAAATAGACGTATCTAGACATTGCTAAAGAAAAGGACCTCGAACCAATTTCGGTATGAAAATAGTTCTGGAATCATTTATCATCCATAACAGTGGAAATAATCTTGGCTCTCATGACTGCAGACTTCACGCTACACATGTATACTGATACGTGGGAAAGTTCATTTAAATATAGAGTGCTGGCATTGACGTAAAAAGGATTCTTTGAGGAAGCCCATAGAAAACAAAGTGAGACAGATTGCTTGCATTGTTTGACCTTTTGTTAAGGTAAACGGTGGGCGTTTGAGACAAAGGCTCATTGCTGATGCTGTACTTCTCTGCGAAGGTGCGTTAATTACCTGCTGTCTTATTCATGCCGCCATATGGTGAATCCATCTTTCTGGCGTGTATCGCATGGTATCCTTAGCAGCCCGATGTACAACGATACTCACTGTTCAGCACCCGGAAACTTGCCTGTATAACCTACTTGGCTCTTAATATCTCCAACTATTTTTTTCTTAATTGAATTAACGTTTCCAACTTCGTTTAGCTGTTTAAGGTCAACACACCCGTCAACTTTCTTAAGACAGAATTTACGATGCAGCCATCGTTCTTTGGCTTTTTCTCACCTCGGGTGCAATTTTCACCTTAGCCAGTTCGGAGGAAAGCGTGATGAGGGGAGGTGGGGGAAGGGAAATGCGCTTTTTCTAAGCCACCCAGTTAAGACGGTCCCTATCAAGTGTTATATCAGGTGTTATTCGTCGTGTAAACTGGAGGTGCGATAGTCATCTAAACCCTCCCAAACAGGAATGGCAAAGAGAATGTAGTACTATTCGTTATAGAGATATCGTCGGTGTTATAGTTGAGGAGGGAAAAGGGGGAAGAATTACATGGGGAAAAACTGGTGTTAATTCTCTGCGCAGAACAATGGAGTTGTCAAATAGCAGGTTGAAGTTGGTGAATCATCGTGTTTGGTGGGTTGTATTCGTAACTCACGATTCGTCAATTACTATTATTATTCGTCTGCATGTTGTTGTGGGACTGCTTCTTGAAGCGTTTCCTTAATGTTTCTATTTTAGGATTCGGACGGACGTTTAGAGTGTCTGTTGGTGGGCCAAGAGGGATGTAGTAAACCCGGTATTAAAACTCTGGCCATCAACAATTTCATAATTACTGCTCATTTAGTGATAGACAGAAGGCTGCAGATCTTTAGTTTTGGGTAATCTGGGGTATTGGATTCCAGTCTCTAGATCAGGGGCAAGCAATTATTTTCAGGCAAAGAGCTGGATGGAAAGACGTCGATGTGACCACTGACCAGACAGCCTTCGTAAAAAAATAATTCTATCATATAAAATTTGTCAGATAAGTTCGGTTTACTGGCCTTGGCAATTATAGATAATACACCAGCAGTGAACTTCTTAGATACTTTATTAAGGATCTGCACATTGGAACGCATTAAGACGAAAGACCAGACCGAATTTTCCATGGAAAGACTCTTGGAACAGCCATTGGCCAGAAAGGTGTGGGATACATAAATAGGAGTGAAACGGACCTCCGTCCACATGGGCATGAAGATACACAGTTTCTTGGGCATTCACCCTGAAAGATTACAATGAAATTATTTTTAAATTATATTTTAATTGACTTAGCATTAATTGACTTAGCATTAGATTGAGGCCAGTTTATTCTTCTTTAGCTGCCTATAGCATCACGTAGAAGTGCTTTCAATATACTGTACTACCACTATACTGAAAGATGCCAAGCGAGTAAACATAAATTTACTTTCTGGCTAGTTTTAATCTCCTTCTGAGAACAAAACTAGCCAGCCTAGCTATCTGATGTGGTTGGAGATAACAATGAAACAAAGAGTCCATTGAAAAGTTTATAGTCGTGAAAATCTTCTCCGGTCAGGACAAAATAAAAATAAATAAATAAATATAAATATGCGTGAATCGAGTTGGGGAAATTTCACGTCCAATATTACACGGTATTTGAAGTAGCGATCCATCTTGTCGATGGTGACAGCTGAGAATAACTTATCAGAGTGGTTAACTGATGTACTGATAATGTTCGATTCTTAAGATGGAACGTGCAGCTTCAATTTTTCTTTTAGCATTAACTCTTGTAGTATAAGGCTACAACATTTATTTTTGAAGATAAAAAGAAATATTCTTTAAAGGTCAGTCAACTGCAACTCTAGTTATGTGTTTTTGTTATGTGTTTACAGTAAAATAAAATACTTAACTTAACTCAAAGGAATTGCCTCGAAGAATTGTTTATAAAATTGTTCTACATTCTTGGAGTTTAAATATTCCAGCCCACAAACACTACGTTTCACAACGAGATCAACACAATCAATTAATTGAAAATGAATTAGAATCAATTATTAAATGAGATCAGTTAGTAACAGTAATCGGTCTAAAAAGTTATTCCAGGTAATCTCACACTTTTTTTAATTATGTATTTTTTGCAAATACTCTGTAATTATCCATATTTACATTTAGATTGATAACGTTCCCGTAAGATTAGATAATAAAATTAAGCATTATTATTCTAGTCATCTCTCTCGTCAGATGATTCAAATTAATAAAAGTGCAGCTGTATTCTTTCGGGCATCCAGTTATGTATTTTAGTCCACACACCGTTCACGCTTGGCCACTTCCGGAATATGTATTTCCTGATGAACCAGCTCCCTCCTGAAAATGTTTATAATGAAGGCAGTTGCTAAAATAAAGAAAATATTCTCATAACAATGACATGTCAGAAGAGTTAGAAGACCACAGAAAGCGTATTGGTATTATCGTATCACCCAATGACTAGCCATTCCAGCAATATGTTCTGAACGTGTTCAAAGGATTTGTTCCCATCAGATTTTTTCTTAGCGATTGTAATGAGGAGCTTCTTGTATGCCTCACATCTTCCGAGTGTCCCCCTGTGAATATAATAGGGCCGTAATGGCAAGTTAACCCCATTTATTAGAAGAGTGTGCCCAATGGGTGGGGTCTCCTTGTATTTCATCGGCGCATAAGAAGGGCAAAAAATAAACAGGAACCAACCACCTATCTTCTAAGAGTCATTGACCACCTAATAGATTTCACAGTACAAGACCACCCGCATTTCTTCTTCTAATCTCCCAACACTCCCATGGAGGGGAGACAGTCACGCTTATCGCACGTTACGTGCAAATCGGAGTTTAGAAGAATTTCAGCCTCTGATTATGTCGACAACTTTTGGAAAATCGGGTTCGACCTTGTTATTTTCTGCGCAGGTCTTTGATGATCGTAGTCTATCGAAAAACAATCTTGACACGCCAATAACCTTATAATACCAGAGTCGGCCTTTCCTAGTGAGGGAGGTGAAGAGAGCGGCCCTTCATTTAATTGCCAGATAATATTTGTTTGAAGGATCCTCTTTTATCATGGAAGGATCTTCGTAATTTTAAATCCACAAGCTACTGAATGCTGAAGAAATTTTCAAAATAAGGAAAGCCATATTTTTTGTGTTCGGCCAAAACATGTACCTTGGGCTGAACACGGGGAGGTAATTTTCCCAAAGGATAAAAAAAAAATTACTCCTCCTAATCGTTCAGACGTGGGTATTTTGCATGTTGTGCTTCCGCACTTAAAGGTTCATGCAGTGTTCTACAAATAGATATATAACCCAGGGTTTAAATCACCAGTTTGTAGCCCAAAATAACTAACCCTTAGTTGCTGAGGTGGGGTGCTCGCATTATCTTCAGTGTATTTAAGTTCAGCTTTCGATAAATGATCCTCGTACTACTGACTGATTACTATGGTGTCAGCAGCTGATCGGCATCACCTGTGATTGATATGCTTAGGGGCTGAAATGACGTCTGTCAATGAACTTTAAAAGAATGCAACTTGCTGTGTATGTATTAATTTAGTTCCAGTAAAACTATCATGCTAATATCTAAACACCTGGACTGTTTTCGCCTTAACTTCTGCTCATTGATTCCTCGCTTTGAAACAGGCTTCTCTCTCTCTAACAAATGTTTAGCTTACAACAGATTCAATTACTGAAGCAGTACCACAGCTTTAAAGCAATTAGTACTGATGTTATCACACTACAGAAGTATAGATAGACAATGAGAGACACGAATTTATGGAGAAGAGTTGAGCTCGTACAGCTATTTCATTAGAGAGCGGCTGGGCACTTAGTACCACACTCAAAAAACAAAAGCTCACCTTACTTTATACAATGCCCTAACAAAATATTAGAAAAACATACCAAACAGCACGAAGGTTCACCTTTAGAGCGAATGACAGCTGCAAATCTAAGTGAGAAGGTTCGACTAGTTGCGCACAAGCATCCCTGGTGATGCTATTCCACTCCTTAGATCCCCTAGGTTCGTTGATTGAGGCTTTTTTCGGATACATCTTTCCGATGACTGTACAGATTCTCAATGGGATCATAACCGGCAAATGTACAGACCACGCCAGACACTTCATGTTGTTGAAGTGCTCTGCGTACCATTCCTGTACATTTCTCATCCAGTGGGTTGTGGCATTATCTGCCCAGGTATAATGTTTGCATTATACAATGGTACTGTGATCCAAAGAAACAAAAAGATGAAACATTCTTTTACTATTTGAAAAATAATCTTCAAGTAGTCAAATGCTGTTTATCCTCCAGGTGACAGAGTTCACTAGAATAACGAGAGGGCCCATTGCATATCAGGAAACAGTTCCGACACAAGAACGCCACAAGGTAGGATTTGTACATTGCAAATAAATTGGTCTGTTCCGCTCACACAGAAGTTACTTAAGAATTGCCATCTAGCTGCGTAGACCCATTGTTCTGAGTTCTTTGCTCACTGTGATGGTAGAAATGGGTTCCTGTCGTCCGGTGTTGAAAACTGGCGATTATCTGCAATTCTGCCATTCGAATTTTGTGTAATTTTTACTTCTAAAATTACTGTTAACTCAACAATGCTTTTCAGTATCATTTATTCTACTATTACTCATTGGACTAGACGCAATAATAAGCTTCAACAAAAAAGATTATGAAAGGTACGCTGCGCACCTAATCCAGTCAATGGATGGAATTGCAAGCTGCGCAGTTTCTTCTTTACCGGAAGAAATTAGCTCAGCTCTTAATAATATTCTAAATTCGTCCGATAGCAGGGAACAGCAATCAAGCTATGATGAAAGACATAATATGCGAGCAGTTTTGGATTTATATTGCAAGTGGAGGATGGAAACACATAGACAATTTGTGGACAGTGAATATAGATGTCTGATTTACACCGCTGCTAAAGTATGCTTTTGGAAGGACATTAATGATATGACACTTGTTGGAGAAGTTTTGATGTGTCTGTATGACTGCGATCTGCTACAAGGAATTTGCGAACAAGAGCTGATATATCCCGAACAGATACACCCGTTATGGACGTGGTCCCAAATAGACGTTGCCAGCAGTGGAACCATGCCGAACTCGCCGACTATCTATTTCACCCGCGCTGCTAATGAAAATAGAATGGAATTTGGTCTTGGTGAACGATTTATTGATGTAATCAGCCGAGATATCTCTAATCCGTTTTTGTACAGCATCGTTAGGGTTAAACCCGAATTAATGCTGCGATTACTGAGGCTCGGAGGGAACTTCAATCCAACTCGATTTAAGGCTATTTCGGTCAGCGTGGAAATCCGAATATGTTATCTGATCTTGCTCTGCCTACAAGAGCTTCTGCTCAGTCAGGGATCCAAAACAGATGAGGAAGAGCAACGTTACCACCAAGGAAGGATCTTGTGCATTCGTCTTCTTCTCCGTGTTGCTCCTCAGTTGACAATAGGATCTCTGCAATCGGTGATCTGTCGTCACTTCTTGTGGTGGCGGAAGATCATCCGGAGCTGGGACCTCTCTGCGAGACAACTTCTTGACATGACAATTAAGTGGTCGCCCTTGCTGAAACAGAGATGCTTGAATCCATCCGAGCTCCGCCATCTATGCAGGTGTGTTATTAGGCGCGTTCTTTATGAAAATTGGCAGCTTCCTGGTGGTGTTCAGAAACTTCCTCTTCATCTGTTTCTCCTGAGATATATCGATCTTCAAGAAGATTAAAGGACTACAAGTCCGCTCCCGATTGCACCCATAATCCGAAATTATACACTGCACTAGAGTTCATATTGTGATAAAAATATTTATTTGTTGGTTTGTAGTCTTAATTCACGTGAAGTTTACATTATGTGTATATTGTACATTTTCGTGTTTAATTCGGTAAAATAAGCTATTGACAATGTCCAGAAACTGATTAATGACGCGAACATTCTGCAGTTTCTAAGATCATTAATATAATTATAGTACATATTAATGTGGTCTTATTTACAATATAATCTTCGAGATTGTTCAGGCCTGTTTCGACCTCTCGTTTCCGAACACTCGGCTACGTCAAACAGAAGGATCACTTGTATTCTTTTGTAGATTGTCGAAATACGTACCCGTTTATTGATTCTTCTGTCTATCCTCAAGCAAAACATGCAACGAAAAACAAAAAAAAAAAAAAGAACATTCCTGTACTAGCCAAAAAATAATAAAATCTCTCTCTCTCTCTTTTATATAAAATCTCTGCACTTTCTACTGTTGCAATTTGGCGTGGATAGTTAGAGCAGAAATTAATCTACAATAATCCTGAAATGGAAAACCAGTGGAATGTTTTGATATATTTTATTAATTAGTGAAACAGGTTATTTTTATTTTTACTTTTATCTTCTGAATCTGATCTACCACCAGTTCTATCTTGCCTATCCTTTCTAAATGCGTTTTATACACCAGAGTGTGGCACTACGTTTCAATTAACCGTATTATGTCAGCATTAGTTGTACTAACCAGAAGTTCAAAAGTTCAACCTACAAGGAGTTCAAATTGGTTCGTTTTATTGACAACACACTCTTGACCTTACTGTAGATAGAATAAGTATTTCGGTATAGTTTGTCACCCTGGTACATTCCTAGAAGTTATTTTAGTTTGCTTCCCTTTCGATTTTAAAAATATTAATTTCAAACACATTAATCTAACAGTGGTCGTAATATATTCAGTAGGTGAATACTGTTCCCCATGCAGATCAATTGACCTTCACTAGGACTGAAAACCACACGCGATAAAACTTTTCTACTAAGCCTCGATACATTTTTTGAAGCTTTAGTCTTGCACATACCCAATAGATTTATGATGCAACTCATGCTGTGCATAGGAGTAGCTGTTTGAACGTGTTTAGGAAGACCTGTCCAGTACATTATTCCACGCTTCTCGCCCAAGGAAACGGGAGGAGGGAAGAGTGATTTGTGAATATTACTGGAGATCGTGACGTCGTTTTTAAGGAGTGAAGTCCTTCGCGAACACCAGCGAATTCAAAGTAGTCTCAAAGAATACTTTGGGATGATCGCATCGAACGTGCTACCGACTATCAAGACGTTATATGAGAATTATCACACTTGTATCTGCCAAAGGTCACTCCTATTGCTAGCACGATCCAATAACAAACTAGATTCGGATGGTAATTGTGCCCTGAGCGTGTTAGATACTGAAATTGAGGTTGATATCACAGGTAGCTTGTTTCATAAGTGGCTGTTGGATATCCAGTAGTCAATAACAATAACCAATAAAATTGCTGCTCCAGTTCTGTGTCAGTTACAACTCACTAATTCCACACTGTGTTGTAAAATTGAACTGGTTTTTCTGGAGCAGCTAATCTTTATTTATGGCCAATCAAATCAGCAAATTCTCCAACTACTTTCTGGTACCGGAAAATCAAACTTCACAGGACTGACCTAACAAGGGCAGACAGTAATTATCTCTAATCATATATTCCGAGCATAAATACCTCTTTCAATAAATTATATGTGTTTTTATTTAACTTAGAAATACAATAAACCAATATGTTCGCAAGAATCTAGAATGATTGATATTCCCGCTTCATGGAAATACTCCTAACCACCGACTTATGTCACATGTACACATTATTCCCTTTCTCTTCAAGGGATTCTACGAAATGAGAATTCGCAGAATCCTCAGAAATATGTAGCGCTGCTCTAGAACAGGGACATTGTAAATTGACAAAAACTAGCAAGACTACTTCTTTAGTATTTTCCAATGACATCTGATCGTGTCAATGAGGGGATGATTTTGGCGACGTCCAGACCAACAGGGTACATTCCCTTTAAAATTAGTATCATCGTACCCTTGATAGGCGACATTTTGCATAAAATAACACGGTCGATCCATTAATCACTTTTTTTTTAGCTTTCTATAAACGTGCGGTGTACAAAACGATATAGCTGATATTAGAAAATAATTAAGAAAATTTGAATTACAAAATTTTCTTATTGCAACTTTGTAATTAAAAAAAAAATTCCACTAATGGATTCTGGCGATGCCTCTAACACCCTCGATGTAAAGTGGAAGTGAACAAAAACTAACTTATATTTTGGAAGAGGTGAAGATTAAAGGTGGCGCTAATTGTCTAAGCAATTGTAATTCCATCTGACACAAATTAAATTAAATTACCGATTGCTTTTTCAATGCCGAGAAAAAACGGGACTGATGACCTCGATCCAACAGTCAGATTCATTGAATGGTTACTTTTCGCTTGGACTGATCTGGTTGAGCGAATTTTCGTTCCAGTATAATTAAAAGCATTCCCAAAGTTGTGTACGTTGATGCAAATGCAAAATTTCAAAGTCCTATTAACATAACGAAGTATGTGAAATCTATTAAACTTTTATTTATTATCGAATGGAATTTTATGTTAATGTCTTTGGTGACGTCCAACAGTCCAAGTTTCTGTTTCCCGTCCCCTTCCCTCCGGTACCTTAACGACATCCTGACAGCACGTGCTTGAGTAGGGATTACGCTGCGGAAGCTTCTGTCGACACCCCAATGTCATTCGCTTCGCAAGAAAGATGGGCATCCATTTTTTGGGGATGAGAGTGATAGAGACGCCGATAAAATAATGAGTTATGGGAAGCAGATGAAAGTAATCAAGTAGCGTCCGGTACATCGGCTTCGTTATTAAGGTGTGATGGAATGAATTGATGATTATTGTCACCTGCTAGCATAAGCTGATGTGTTAGATTCTTGTCTCGTAAATAAATACTTCCCAGCCTTCTTTTCAGGTTAAGAAAACCACACACTGGCGGATGGCTCGGAGCTGCCCATCTCCTGTTTGTTACCTTTCGGGATAAATACTGACTGAGCAATTTATTAGATTAGTAATGGCCTATTGAACCTGGTGTTTAATCTAGCGCTGGAAATGTATCTGGGCAGGATACACTGTCAAATGTGTCGATTGACAGAGGAAAATGAGACTGATGTCCCTTTTACGACACAACCGATGATGGCCTCCAGACAGAAAGGCGTCAGAATTCGGAGAAGAGAGGCAAAGATAAGAAACGTGTGATGTCCAGTAGCTTAGTAACACAGAGCCGAGAGATACTGCTTGGAAAATAAAGTTCGTTTTCAAGGTTAGTGAGGCCTATATTATTGATGCTATGAAGTATCAAGAATATAGGCTCAGTCTTCGAGATACTCAATGTTCGTTGCTATGTGTATCTAACTTCCTCGATAATTTCACTCGCTCAGAGATGCAAATAAAAGGAAGGGTTGGTTGGTTTTGTTTTGTGTAAGAAAATCTGGCATGCCGAAAGCATCCGGACTTTCTTATACAGAACGATATATTCACCAAAGTAAAACAGTGCAGCAGAGATTCATATCCAACTTCTGACACGTGCGGTGCTTTCGGCATGCTGGATTTTCTTACACAAAGCGAAACCCACCAACCCTTCCTTTTATTTGCATCTCTGAGCGAGTTTTACCCTAGGAAAAGAACATAATCAGTTCCAGTTCTGCCGCATATTTTCTGCATCAATCTGAATAGCTATTTTTCACTGTAATGAAGTGTCTTCCTATTTCATTAAGTGCTATAAATCACCACCTCCATTGTTAACACAATCGGGCCGCATCCACCAACATCAAGTTATCAATATCTGTTTCTCTGATCGCATCCATCACCGGCTAATAGCAGATAGGAACATATCTACAGCCACAGGTCACTGATCGGAAATTATCGGTTTTCTTCTCTGAGAAACATCATTGTGTTCCTGTTTGGTACACCCCCCCCCACTTCATCCTGTACTGTAGTCCTTATAGTCGATAATCCCCCCTGCCTTCCCCCAAGTCTTCCTCCTCGCGTAACAATTGCACGTACCATTTTACATGCGCGTACCTGCTTGGTAAGCCCTGTTCAAATGCAGGGGCGGATTTTTCGTGATAGCCATGGCAGGTTATTACACACTGCGGAGCTGCATGTTTGAGCAACAAATATCTACGTGTGTGTCGACTCCGATGGTTGCTATCTCGGCAAAGCATTAATTGAGGACGAGCATAGCATCGTGACAGGGCACCAGCATTTGGAATTACAGGCTTGTGAATAAACTTCTGAATTGGTGGGCAGAGTGGCTCGAGACTTTATCCTATTGTTTGATTGCTCGCGATTTGTTTCAGCAACTGCTGGGACGTTTAGGCTTGATACTGACCACTCGTACAGAAAACACCCACAGAGACAACGAAGTTATACGCTGATAAGGGAGGGAGGGACTTGATGATATAAAAAGGAAAATTTGGAAAGTATTGTTCGCTGAAGGCCACGCACTTCTAACTCCATCATAGTTTTAAAGTAATTATTTCGACTACAGGCTGGCAGAAAATCTGCAGACTTGATGAACTCAAGCCTGAATGTATCGCTTTCTGAATGGTTTGCGTTTTGTGAACGGGAGCAGAATCTTGCTGTGTTGTACATCGAACCTTGCTTTATTCAAGGGGTTTCACCGCTTTGATTGTTTTCTTTGAAATAAAAACCCATCCTTGCCCAAGGTTTTCGCAAAACAGTTAAATATATCATGGCGTCCATGCAATTTATCCATAAAATATACTAACACCTGATGGCCTTGATTAACAAAACGATGGAGTCGCTGCTTGCAGCTGTCAGGGGTAGTTAGTTACTCAGGTCATTCGCAAAATGAAAAGAGGTTAACACCCAGAAACCGTCGTGGTCTAGTATGCAATCTATAACGCCTTTGCAGAGCTGGATTTCTGCCTAGACGAAAATCCAAAACTAGCCCAAAAGCGCAACCCGAAAAAGGGTTATTATAGCGTCAACTGTCAGCGTACTGGTGCGAATTTTCTCCAGAGATTAAATCATACATAGTCAGTCAGTATATCTAGGATAAACTTTCATCCTTGACTATCAGTTTTAATTAGCCACTGCTCTTGGTCGGGAACTTCATCTCTCTGGTCTTTACTTTTTTATCCTTGTAATAGTTAACCCCACAAAGAAACAAGCCAACGACTGATAAGAAATGGTTGCAGCAACTTGGAAAAGAGTCCAGTTGCAGTGATATTGTTATCCCATTCCTTGTTTAATGCACAAAGCTCAGCTGGCTGCCTGCGTGCACTCAGAATCAGGGCATATAAGCCACGTCATTGATAGATCAAAGCTTATTTTTATCTGAATATTCGGCGAATTCGCTTGCGTAACAGTAGTTGTGGAATGGCTTAGTGGAAAAACACGCGAAATAAAAGTACGAAAAATGTAAGCTGGAATTTTGGGTAAATATTAAGGAATTGTGGGCATAAAATCGGAAAAGTAAACAAATACTTTAAGAATTATCCACCAGTAGCACCTTTCCACTCTCTGATGAGCTGGAAATATTATTGAAACTGCTTGTCGGAGGAAGGATACCATGATACTTACTTGCAGTAGTATGTACAATACAAAGATTATTGGTTGTCTCATTGCTTATGAGTCTACCAACGAATCTTTCATCTTTTAATGCTTCGAACTTTGATTTCATATGATGTATCCTGAATATTTCAAAGTCTACGTAAGTCGAGCCATATTACCTCTAGTAATCTATTAGAACCTTTATGGCTACACATACGTACACATGTAAACTCCACATGTGCAATGATGTAAGAAATTCAGCTAAATTGTATTCAGATAGACAGCCTCATGCGTTGATGTTATTCGAACTGATGGCGCTGATGTCACAGATAAGCTTGTTCTAGTAAGTGACACGTGTCAGTTAGCGAGCTCTTACAACGAAGTTATATCTTGGATGCTTCGCAGATACGATGATGTCTTTGTACCGTAGCAGCTTCCATGGAAACTCAAACTTCGAGAAGGTTCTGTCGCATTTGCCATCCCTAACTAAAGTTCGATGCCACGATATTTTCGATTCAATGACGCAAGCGTAGTAGTGAATACATTGCTGTGCAGATCCGATAAGCGCAGTAGGGTAAAAAGATGGACCATCTTACAATTGACAATGAACGTTTTGTTTTTTTAACCCTTTTATTTTTGTTCAGGCTCTTCTGATGAATATAAAAATCTTCGATTAGACCAATAGTTATTTAGAAGAAGAATTTGGTCCAGTCAGATCGAAGAAGCTATTTACTGTCTGTTATGATAGAATTAGAACAACTAAATTAAACTCAATTTATACGCATGATTCGTTCCTTAATAATTGGGTTAACCTAGCATTCTGACTGCTTTCAACGTTGGAGTAAAATTGCTTCCTAGCATGTCCCTGTATTAAAGTTATAATCATCGTAATGACTCTTACCATTTACCAGCAATCGTTTTAATTAAAACATATTTTAATGCAGTCAACTTAAAGATATTTTATTACCAAATTAAAGATATAAGTATACGATCCTGGACAACAATTTATTTAAAAACCGTTTTGATAATAATTATATAAAAGATTAAGAAAATTAAATTAAAGGATACATTTCATATCACGTTTAATTAAGAAACTTTTGGACTACGTACACTCATCTCCCATTGGATTTTACCATTTTTAATGGTAAAAGAGATTACCACAAATTAGTGATATTACCTCAACAAATTCCATCGTATTAGACCAGTAGGTGCTTGAATTTAACCACTAGATAAATACGTTGGTCGTGAGGGCTTAATGGTGGCAAACTCGGCCCCCACTTCCAGGGATTTCTGAAGATAGTTGGAGAAGTCACTATTATTGTCATAAAATCCGTTTATTAGCTGTAAGGCTTGCCCTGAATACAGAGTTCTGGCTAGGAGGACTATAAATTCAGATTACAGTATTCCTGTAACAGAAAATACAAGTACGCAGAGTACTGCACCAGTAACCGGTTATAGTTGCAAAGTATGATATGTCACTAGATTGTTGTAAGTCTTGTCTGCGCAGTGTCTCTCACCAGTTTTTAGAGCATTAATGATCTTGAGCGTGTCGTTGGGGAACATCAGGCCGACGCACACTAGACTTTTCCAAGCGGCTTCTCAGTGGGAGAAGGTCACTTCCGTTGCTTCTTTCCAGTCGCCATGCAGTGGCAACCACATCTGAGATGCTTGGAGAAGAGATTCTCCCCGTAAATGGCTACGCAAAGATACTCAGGTTCCTGTTGTTTCCACGGGGTAGTGCCCAAGCTGGTGTGGAGAATAGCTCATAAGATGGCTAAAGGTCTTCTTCCGACTCTGCTGAACCATCGATGTATTCAGTACTCGGTGCTATAATGTTTGTTCAGGTAAGTTTCTGGTGCAGAGGATCAAATGGACGATGCGTAGAGCGAAATAGGCATGAGACAAACGTGGGTGCAGTTTACGATCACCTTTGGGTGATGGAATCCCGCGAACTCCTTTCTGATGGCCTATAATGCGGCATACATCTTTGCCTTTGTGTGTGAAAAGTGCTCGGAGAAGGATAGGAGATCACCCTACACAGCCTCAGGTCCAGGTGGTGTTCAAGAGATTTAATTCTCGTGCCCTGATGAACAGTGGCACTATTTTGTAATTGACAGTTGGGCTGCTTTACCAGTTGGGTTGTGTTGCTTTGGATTCGAGCTAAAACCACTAAAGCTATGAAGCATCATTGTACTTTTCAAATTGCGTTGTTATATAGTGGGTTTGTTCTGTTTTGTTAGATGAAACCATGCAACCGTTG
The DNA here is from genome assembly GCF_048544385.1 of Mastigoproctus giganteus. NCBI lineage: Eukaryota > Metazoa > Arthropoda > Arachnida > Uropygi > Thelyphonidae > Mastigoproctus > Mastigoproctus giganteus. The sequence goes on along the minus strand of NC_143583.1, from coordinate 66,131,097 downwards.
CTCGAGACCTAATTGGGTCACGGTGTGAAAAATATTAATAAAAAGGAGGTCGCGACACACCATAACAAGTAAAAACAACGTATAACCTGAAACGATGCAAGTTGAAGGGTGGTAGGTTTTGGTTCAGTTATAACAGGGGTCATTGGGTACTCCCGTTAAGAACAGTAACAAAATCTTAATTGATAAGGTGAGGCTGTGCCGATCAATTCACTGGATTGATACTCAAGTCTGTCTCACGTACTGTTCCTGACGTTTGTTTGATCGCTGCGCATAGTCATTATTAGGACAGTTTCAGCTTTTCCAAACTGCAGCAACTTTTAAGGAAGTCATCAGTGAGGGAACAGAAATATTTATTGATATTGACAACGTCGGACGGTAAGTTCAGGGGAGAGTTCGCTAGCTGTGAGGTCCCAGCGGCGTCCTGCGAATGACGAGACATATCCTCTAAAGACCCTGCATGCTACACCTTAAACGGCCTGCCACTGCCACCATCTGATAGGCTTCTACCAATATATCATGCGAATATCTCTTTGCACCTGAGTTCCCTCCCCTTTCCCCTTCTTCCCTGTCGTAATCGCATCCTTTCCCTCTTCTACCGTGTGCGCGCAGCGACCCCTCCCCACGTCAGACGGTTGATAGCTATGGAGATAGGACCGTGATAATGATGGCCGTAGGAATCTTGATGCATCGCTGTTTGACGTGTTCGGTATTAGTGTCTGGCTGAATTATCTAACGGTTATCGTCTTATCACATGACTATCCTACTGCCGCCCACTTCAAGATGAAGTAGCTGCAGAAGCCTAAACCGCAAGCAAAAATGGAAGGGGGGGGATGGTTAACCATTACACGATTAGTTGGCTCTTTCGTAATAGACTCACCCCTCCGAACGACAAGTCAGCAGTTTGTAATAGAACCGCTGGAGCATAATTTCATTAATTACTGATTACAGAGTATACGAGAAATATCTAGGAAAAGCGCCAAGAAGTTCACGAAGAACTTGGATTCAAAGAGTGGTTAGATTACCTTCAAAATATTGCTTCGCTTGTTTGTTTAAAAGCATTATACCATTGGTATCATGAATGTTGCAGTTAGTGGAGTTGTTCAACTGTATGCAATGATCCTTACAAAGGAGGGAACAGCTCTCAATTTTAATTTGCGATTTTTTTCTCACTGAAAACATTATTTGTTTTTATAATTTAAAATAAAACTTGAATTAATCCCTACGTTGATTTGTTTTTAAATGTTCGAAGTCCCTAAAAGCCCCTGCAAAATTGTTGTAATTTGAATTTAGAAAAGTATATCGAAATTAAAATCAAATAAAAAATAAATTATGTTAATATTTAATAAATTTCAAACTAGATTAAAATACCATAAAAATTAAATTAGATTACATTCGAAGAGCCCAACTATTAAACTTTAACAAATATTAAAGTAAAATTCATTATTACTTAACTCTAATAAATCTAATACTTCATTATTAATAATTCTTTATTAATTCACTCTAATAAAATGGTATACAGTATACTGAAGTTTAATATCCTATTAAAATAATAATTAAAATATAATATAAAACGCTAAAATTAGAATAGAAAATATATTAGAATAGAATATATAATAGAATAGAAATTATCCATTTACTTTAAATGGAAAGAATGTTTTAAGAGTTTAAAACTGAAATTTTTCCAAAGTTATTTTTAATAATTAAAGAACTGTGGTCGCCATTTTAATTTAAACAGTGGGCTGACTTGGTCAAAAATTAATAACATTTTTATTCTGCTGTACCAATGAATCAAATTTAAAAATTATTATCTAGTTTTAAATTTCACACAGAACTTATTTTATTTGAAACTGTCATCAGTATTACCAAGTAATAGTCTTTTGAAATCAAAAATAAGCTTGGAAGTATGAAAGTATTAGAGTTTTTTCATCAGTCAAACTTTGTAAAGTGGCCTAGAATAAACATATTTACAAAAATCATGCACACAGATCTATATTTAGTGTTAGTGTCGTTAAATGATGCTAGAAAGCAAGCTTGTAGTGTAGAGTATTAGCCAACACACACACTTCTCTTAAAACTCGTCCATCCCCTCTAATAGTTTATTTAGTTCTTCCTTGAATTTATTCAAACTATCCACTTCTACTCCACCAGAAGGAAGTTTTTTCCGACAATTAACTTACCCGCCGGCTGAAGGTAAATTTCTACACATCTGCCCTGCAACCATCCTTCTTCAGTTTGAATTTCTGCCCCCTCTTGTGTGTGTAGTCTAAACAAGAGAATGAAAGCCATTAGCACTGAGCTTGCTCAATCCACTAAAAGCCTTTACAACACCTCAATCAGATGACTCGCAGATTACTTAATCTGCAAGCGCTGCAATTTGTAGAACTGAAAGCTTTCTTAGTAAGAGTACCCTTTGGTTCTCTTCACCTGCCCTTCTCTGCACCTGTTCCAGCAGATCTACATCCTTCCTAAAATGAGACTTCCAGACTTGTATGCAGTACTCAAGATGTGGCCTGATCATTGCTTTGTACAATGACCTCCTTATTCCTGCTAGCAAAGTTTCTGTAATCATCTCCCCCCCCCCTCAAAGAGCTGTCCTGGCATCCTGTCTGCATTGATCAAAGAACATGATATCTGACTGCACAGTGACCTTCAGATGTTTTGCATTCTCCACTACCCCGAGTATTGTACCACACAGTTGGTATGTTAATCTGGGATTACTGCTACCCATATGCTACTTGCATTTGTCAATCTTATACTTTAATTGCTACTTATCAGTCCCATTTACTACTATACTGGAGAATAAATCGCTCCTGTTGGTAGTTAAATAAAAGAACAGATGATTATATCATATTGATGAAGCAAATATTAATATGCAATTAACATTTGCTGTTTATAACAAACTAGTTTCTTAAATCGCCAAGAAGGAGTTTACATTAAACGCAACACAAAACAATCTTTTATTAATGTTTATGTCTGGCCTGAAACTTTATTCCAAATCAGTTCAGTGAAAGCAGTTCCCATGGTTTCAATAGCACATTTTGGCTCCAAACTACGCCATCAGTAAATTGCAGTAAAGTTTAAGCCCTTAGGAAGAGGTTGGGGTACGGGGGAGGAGACGAACAAGGAAACTGCCCAGCGTGGGTAGAATAGACTGTAATTTGCAACCTGCAAATAATAACACATTATGGACTCTATCGCAAATCCCCCACACACTACTGTTACAAGCCTAGCGAGAGAGAGAGAGAGGGGAGTAGAATTCAAATTACTGGAAGTTTCTGGCGGCCACAATTCATCACTCATGTTAGATTACAGCCTCCACTTGCTGGGATCATCCCTGGCGAGAATTTAATTAAGATGGATAATTTTGGCTCCTTCTGAAGGCTTCGTACTCATTCCACTGGAGACTTTCTTCGCCGGATAATTATCAAGGTCTACGATTTCTTGAGGTTATCTAGGACTTAATGACACTGTGTGCATATGGAAGTGGGAATCCTTTTTATTTGCGTAATCTAGGGATGGTTACTCTTGTGTAGGCTTTGCTACTCGGCGCTATCATTGATAAAGACAGCTAGTATGGTCGATTATAGTGGGATAAAGATCTTTGTGCTTGCTAGTTTTTTTTCTTTTTATGAGCAGCGTTACTCTGGAGGCGTTCAGCCAGCTTCTCTTCTGTAATATGGGAGTTCATTCGGGTCTAACTGACCGCGTGAGAAGGTTAAAAATGATTTCCCCAAACAGAAGTAGTTTGACTGTGTAATAACTTAGGAGTCACTTGGTATGCTACAGTTCTGTGGCATAGTTTAGTCTTTTGTTACCCGATTGTCGTCAATTGATGTAAGGAAGATAAAAGAAACCAATAAATATTTGAATGCCCTTAACACAACGCGTCATCGCCATATTAAATGGCATTTAAGAAAAACATGCATTTAAATTTGAATAATAAACAGAGCTGAAAACTTACAGCAGAACTAGTTCTCTAAATACGTGGGGGGCGACCTTGAGTTTTCTGCGTTGAGATTTGGGATGAACCTTGCCGATGCAAAGTGAAAGTAATGAATTTATGATTAGATTTACAAGCATGGTGATGCTTGACCCAACAGCCCACTGATTTTATTCCTTGGCCTTCATTGTTCAAGAGCAATGAATCTATTTAGTGTTTATTGTTAGAATTAACTACAAATCGTGGGTAGATCATTAAATGTTGTAATGAGGTCTTTATTAAATTACGCTATAAACCAACCTTGAATAAAGCGTGGATGTAGAAATATAGACAGCAAAATGAAATAACTTACTACTCCATTTAAATACTAACTTAAATTTGTTAATCTCCTAGACCTTTTTTTTGCCTGGTATTCTTCTACCAATCTTCGAAACCCGTCACGAGGAATTTTTATGGGCCTTTTTCGCAACGTGGTTGAGTTAGTCTGTCTCAGGCGAGGGTAGCATGGTTTTTCTTCCGGAAAATCGGGTTTTTCGTCTAGCACACACACACAGCATATTGACAGTAGAACGCAGAGTTTATAGACATATAATAAATGGCCTAAGTTGCTGATGCACCTAAAAAAAAAAGTCTGATTTCTGTAAAAATGCATTCTTTTAAACACAACATCTTGCATGAGCAGAAACACGTTCATAGCAGTGGATAAGGTTAGAATTGAAGAATTTATTTAGATTCAATGAGTACAAAACAGAGAAAAGCTCTTAATTATCATAAAAATTGACTATATCCAAGAGAAGAATTATTTCAAGTGCTAAGAATTTTAAGCTAATATATACGATGCTTTCTATATAGCACAGAAATATTTGTAATATAAATTAAACTATAAAGTATATTACAAAGAACGTAAGTTAAAATATACTTACATGTAGGACCGTTTAGCGAAGGCTAAATTTTTACCACTACTAGGAATGAAGATTCGATCTTTGAGAAGCGATATGCACTTACCCACAGCAATACTGGGATAAAAAATGAAACTTTTAGTTCCTCGCAGAAAGGCTTGATGAATTTTCAACACTTTTAGCGATATATCGGATAAATGGCACCTCTTTTTTTCCCGAGAAAAACATCGGGAAACATTGTCAAGTTAACATTATGATCATTTCTTTTCTAAGACATCAAGATTCTGAAACAAAGACGTTTTAGTTTATAATAGCTACTGAAATCTTGATACATTCATAAACTTGAATGCACGGAGTCCATAATTTGATTTTTACTCCAAGTTTTTCAAGCCTATGATGTTGTTCTAAGCTTAAAGTTGTAATTACTTTTTTTGTAGGATTTTTGCAACTTCGGCCATATTGTGGCGTATGACATGCTGGCTAAGTTTCTGATGCGCTGTACGTATTGTGTCTGTAAATTGCATATATTGTGTGGTCAACCTACCACCTACTCCTCAGGAACCGGAGAATCCAACTTGGATGTTACCCTTATAACTCCTTCCCTCAGCAATCAATTGTCTCCAACAATGGCAGGTGCATGAATATGCGATCACCAGTGATCACTGCCTTATCACATACTGTATTACAGATCAAGTTACCCTCGCCAAATCTACATGCACGATACTTCCAGGTTCTCTATAAGATCGGTTAAATGGGACATTTTTAATGAGATCATTCGAGAAGCCACATGCAGCCCCTCTGCCCTCAATAGTATCACTCCATGAACAGTACCCAAAAAAAAAAAAAGATTTTATTCAATCATTGCTCCTGAAAGCTTCACAAGCATCGATGAAGAAATATTCTAAAAGTCTAAGGTCCGTCACCTGGTGGTCGCAGGATCTTACTAACCTACGGAATGATCTCAAGCATGCACGTAGAGCATACCAGCTTAAATGCAGAACTGAGCCTCCCCACATTGCTGATCAATACAAAGAAGGATTCAGAGCCTTTCGCAGTGAATATTGCAATAGGATTTACCATGCCAAACAAAACTCATGACGCACACTGGTAGAGACAGAAGGAAAGAGGAACCTGTGGAGCCTGGTGCATAAACTTGTCAGGAACAAAATCAGGTCTACAGACATCATCAATTCCATATGCAATAATGGCTCTCCTGAGACAACAAATTGGGTGGACACAATGAACAAAATTCTGGATGACTTTATTTACCATGATGATGCTGCCTTAAACACAGACTTCCATAATCAAGTCACTATCGACAACCAAAACTTCCAACCTACCGCTATTGAAGATCCTTTTACTGAAGAGGAAGTGGCCATGGCCCTCAACAAGATCAAGAATGGCAAGGCTCCAGGTCTGGACTTCATCGAGGGGGAATTTGTCAAACGTCTTTGGACTGTCGCTCCTGCTACCCTCATCCAGCTTTTCAACACCTGCCTGAAAGATGGCATATTTCCATCACGCTGGAAGCTTGCAAAAGTGAGACTTCTACCAAAGGATCCCACTGGCAGGACATCAGCTTATCGTCCTATAGCACTTTTTACCAATACTGGGTAAAGTGTTTGAGAAACTCCTGCTATTTCGCCTCCACCCTGCATACGAAGCTAAAGGTCTTGCAGCTCCCCTCCAGTTCGGGTTCAGGCCGAGTTGTTCCACAATTGATGCTCTGACCACGATTCTGAAATTTGCAAAAGATTCTGAGGTCACCTATGTCTTTGTAATTTTTATAGATTTTAAAGGTTTCTTTGACACCGTTTGGTGGCCGGCCATCGTACAGAGGATCAGGGCCACTGATTGCTCTCAGAATCTCTTCAACTGCCTCAAGAGCTACTTCTCTAACCGACGTCTCACCATAAAAACACAGTTTTTATGGTGAGACGTCCGAAAGGCAGTGTGGAATATGATCCTGGATGACTGGCTTCTGAGGATATATCCCAACGTCACTCGAACTTCTTATGCCGACGACTTTGTCATCGTCGTTGAAGGACCTACGAGAGCTACAATAGAAACTAGGGCCAGTGCAGTGCTGTCCACCCTTTCCGAGTGGGCTAAGAACAACAAACTTTCAGTCTTTACTGAAAAGAGCAAAACTCTTCTACTGAAAGGAAAGTTTGATGTGAGGAGGCCTCCGACCATTCGTTATAAAGGGCAATCACTCAAAAACCAACGCGCTGTCAAATATCTGGGTATTACACTGGATGACCGAGGAACTTTCATTCCCCATCTATGTTCCATCAAAGAGAAAATTAAAGCCTATATTGCCCTGCTGGCACGCTTCACCCGCAAAGACTGGGGCCTCAAAAGCCGGGTTTTACATCTTATTTACACAGCTATATTTATTCCCATTGTCACATATGGCGCTGCAGTGTGGTATAACAGGATGACGATAGTAAGAATGCAACGTCTGATCCTTCAGGTCCAGCGGCTTATGATGCTGCAAATGACTCGTGCATGTCGGACCACGTCAACCGCTGCACTACAAGTTCTATCAAACATGAGATGACCCGTGTGTGGACTGAACTGGTTTCCCTATGGCAGACACGATGGAATAACTCATCAACAGGTGAAATTACTAAACTCTTTATTCCGGATGTCACCTTCCTCAACAAATGACGTTGCAACTGGTTCTATCCTAACGTCTACACGTCCTTTCTTTTGACTGGACATGGATCATTTAAAAGGTGTCTTCTCGACTTTGGTCTGGCTGACGATGCTTTTTTTCATCTGTGGTGAGTCAGAGGACTGGAACCATGTGATGTACTCCTGTCCGATCTATCTTGACCATCGCAACCAGCTTCTTCTGGCCCCCAATGCACCGACAATTCATCCAGAGGCTAGGGTATTGGAATCAGAAGAAGCCTACAAAACATTCTCGACCTATTCCACCGCGGTCTTCAACAGACGCCGCTGTCACTCACACCAACTGGCATACCTATGACTACCGCAGCTCATTCTGTCGACTAGCTTCCCCACTGCCAGTCACACCAGAAATTCAATAACTTGTCAACCATAAGGATATACCAAACCCAGTAATGATTCTCTACTTCACAGGATGCACCATTGCAATCACGTCACCAAGTTTCTATTATGTGGCCACTCGAGAGCCACCTGTATATATATTTTTTTCTTCCTATACATCCACAGTAACTTCATCTTCTCCTGCAATGCTCTAACATGTTCTCTGCTGCTCCTAGAAGACTTCACTGGGTGATTCTCAACTTCCCTCGACAAAGATTCCTTTGACTTCCCTTCCACCAGAGATTCTTGCCGACGCCGACACTTCTCTCTGCAGGAGATAAACAAATGGGATTCCTGCTTTCACCTCTTCTTCGTGAAGCTCCTTTGCTGACGCCGCCTTTCCATAGGCATGTGATTAGATGCTTTCGAGCTCTTTTGCTGGCCTGGGACACACCCCAGGCGAGATTTTAACCACCCCCGATGAATCCTCATCGAAGGGGTTCTGCTGACGCTGGTCAACTGACAAACGTGGGATCACCTGGCCTTTGGCCCTCTGCTAGGGGTAGCCTTCCGCTCTGCCTACCCTCGCTTCCTTCCCCTTTTCTTACCTTTCCTATCCAAGTCGCCCCGTTATTCTAACTTGGCCTCTCTCTCTCCTCTCTTGCTTTGCAAGTGGGGAGAGAGCCTCGTCAGACGTTCCTGCGTTCCTTCCTGGCCCCGCTCCTCGTGCCGGTAGACGGATGCTGAAAGGCTCCTTCCATGGTGATCGAGCCTCCCAATAACTAAGAGGCCAGTCAAACAAAACACTACTCATACATAACCCACACTGACTGGCCTTGCAATGTTGTGCATACATCACAGAGTACTCAACGCGGATTTGTGGGGAACCACAGGAACCGCTTGACGAAAACACTATGTCCACTATATACTGTGTGGTCGATTTGTCTGTTTGCTGGACGAAAAACAAGAGTTTCCTGTAGAAAAAATCACGCTGCCGTCCTCACCTGAGAACGACTAACTCAGCCATGTTGTGAAAAAGGCCTCTAAAATTCCTCGCGTCATTAATGAGATTCGAACCCGGCCTTTTCCACCCGGTATGGCGAGGACGGTGCTTATATTCACTGTGCTATCCGCGATGGCAGGCTTCGAGTAAATATTTTAGAGAGCGAGACATATGAACTGCGCGTTACTCTGGAGACTTTTATCCTGCTACTCTTCTGTGATATGGAAGTCCATTCGTGTCTTCATAACTTTCATGAAAAAATTTCACTTTTCGAAAATACGAGAGAGAGAGAGAGAGAGAGAGAGAGAGAGAGAGAGAGAGAGAGAGAGAGAGAGAGAGAGAGAGAGAGAGAGAGAGAGAGAGAGAAGAAGAAGAAGAAGAAAAAAAGCTAGTAATATGATACGAAGCTTAGTTTATAAAACTTCAGAGAACTCTCCCTCTAGTTCAATACATATTTTCTGACTTTGAGTCTATTCCAATGAGCATCAATTTTAATGTTGCTTTAGGGAATCCTCGTAAGAGTGTTTATAACTACTTGATTAAGCTCAGCATCCGACCAAAACTGAAGGTCTGGGGACCTGTTTGTTGATCTCAGGAAGAAGTTGGACAGAACTACCTTGCAGTACAGAATGGATGGATAGGCTATCAAATCAATATCTATTTCTTCAATCGTATCTTATCCAGTCTATGAGCGATAACTATGGACGTTTTTCGTAGATGCAGAATAATTCGACCTTTTACTTGGATCTTTCAGCTTAAAACGGCTTATCCATAATTATCACAGGATCGTGGATCTTTCAGCTTAAAACGTGCTGATCTGAACCCTACTGAGCATCTTTGGGATGTATTGGATCGTCGGATACGTGTACGTCGAGATCGTTCAAAGAACAAAGCCGAACTGTTGGCTGCGTTAAAGGGAGAGTGGAGGAACATATCACCTGACATTTATGTTATTGTTGGTATTGAGCTTAACGACCTGACATTTATAAAAAACTGGTTGAGAGTATGCCGCGAAAATTGAAGACCGCCATAAAAGCAAACGGTTTCAGCACAAAATATTAAATGACACAATAAAAGGTCTTTTTTGTCTAAAGGAAGGTGTCCGGATATTAATGGTAGGGCAGTGCATTTTCTCTATGTTGTGAGCTTTCTGACCTTGTGTGGCCGTCGAGAACATAAACATATATTTTTTGTTTAAATGATAAATTAATAGATAAATTAATAGTTCAAAGCCGATCTTCTGGGCTTGCCCAGAAGATCGGCTTTGAACAAAGAACTTATTTCAAAGAGAACATTGGACATTATCAAAAAGGTCTCTGTGCTTCAGTTCAATTCATTCATGTAAGATGTCGTTTGTATACAATTTCGTCACTTGTTTCCATATCAGGTAAACTAGTGGTAGATATTAATAAAAATTTCGATCTCTCAATCGGTAGCGCGCACCATTAATATTATTCAACCCCTAATGCTGGATCATTGCACTCGCCAAAAGACAACTTGATCTTAATCGTAACAGCATAACTTGATTCTTAAGTTACATTCAACTGTATATAGGCAATTATTATAAGTAGTTCTCTTTGGTTCTGAGTTTTAGGTGCATCAGTACCTAAAACTCAGAACCAAAGAGAACTACTTATAATAATTATAAGTCGTATTTAATGTCTGCGAATTGCATATTCTGTGGTCAATTTGGTGTTTGTTAGACAAAATACCCGTTTTTCCGGGAGAAAAAACCATGCTACCACGGCCTGAAACTGACTAAGCCAACACCATTTGAAAAAGACCCATAAAAATTCCTCACGTCATTAGTAACTTCTTGCTATTAGCGTTCTGATGTCATCTACTTTCCTTTTTTTTTATTTATTTAATATTTTTCCAAGCTAAGAAGAGTTTTAACCGTTTGTTTCTAATTTGATATTCCACAAGTAAGAGCGAATTTCACGACTGCAATAACTGCATTGAAAACTTTATCTAAATGGTAGGTAATCTGCAAATACCTCTTATTTAGGCAGGCACCAGAGAAACATGAACCGTTTGACTTCCCCTACCCTCAATTTCCGCTATGGATAAGTACTATTCAGAGGAGAATAACCAATTTAACGGCTATAACTTACATCAACTCTTCGGTGCTGTATTAAGGTTGAAAAACAAATGGTACCTTACCTGTCTTCCCTTATCGTAATAGCTCCCATAATAGAGGGTAAGAACTCGGTTGGCCACAATTACTGGATCTGCGATAACGAGTGGATAGTAGCTCTTTTTAGTGTCCGTTTTCCATGCAAATGTTGTGTCATGGAAAGGGTGCGGTGATGATTGGTGAGGTCAGGTATCGTAGCTAGATGGGAGGCACGAAGCTGGAATTGAGCAGTTAAAAGTCGGCTGTATTAGCATATTAAAGTAAGCTTTACGTTGTAAAAAAAAGTTAATTAGAAGGGTGAGTCCTCTATTAAGGGACTCACAACTGAAGAGAGCAATCAAATTGAAAATGATCAATAAACCTTGAGGATTAGTCTACACCATCTCACCGTTTAATTAAAAATGTTAATCCAAACTTGACAGTGCAACTGTTTTTAGTTATTCCTTTGGATTATTTGATTGGGAATGAAATTTGACATTCGGTCTCCTCATCTGAGCCCCTTGCGAAACTTCTACTGTGTAATATGTTTACAATTGTGTTCATGAACTGGTCTGAGGGATCAAAAACAACACTGGAGTAAATCTGAGCGTAAAACAGCTTCCAGTGGTTTCGAACTCTCATGATTACCAAACTTGCATATTTTGAGAGATAAAACAATAAAAATTTCATAAATACTAAAAACGAATATGGACACTGCAGACAAATTAAAATAATTTAATTTAATTTATTTATTTTTTAAAATATCATTATACAAACATTGCCGAGATTGTATTTAAAAACAATTTACTGGAATCTCAATCTTTCTTAATGATATTGACGAGGGAATACAGAGGATGTTGTCAAAATTTGTTGATGATTTAAAGGCAAAAAGAGTGATTAGAACCAGGCTTCGTTTTTCAAAATGAGTTGGATCGACTGTAGTTATATTCTTTGTAAACTGAACAAGTTTAATCCCTCTAAGTACAAGATTTTGCACTTGCAAACACGGATTCAGAAAGTACTCATAAGCTAGATTCTCTCTCCAGATTATGAGAGGAGCTAAAACTGGTCCAGTAAGAAAAAACACTAAAAAACACTTAGGGATCATGATACAGACAGATATGAAATTTACCATGAAGTGTAAAGAAGTGGTTAGGAACGTACATGGTATTCTGTCTATGACTTATATAAGACGCAAGTAGGGAGAAGGACTTCTGTCCCTCCATATAAGACGTTGGTGAGCCCGCATTTGGAACATTCTATACAAGTCTGGAGGTCACGATAACCGACCGCCATGACAAGGGCTTGAAAGAGCGGATTGTAAAGCATGGCAACTACACATTTTAGGAGGCATCTGATTGAGTTGTACAAGGCCTCAAAGGTAAAAAGAATGAAGGAGGCATATTTTTACTATTAGGAGAAACAAGAACCAAGGAACACAAATTTAAAATCTTAGGGAGTATCAGAAGGCTCATAAAGTTTGGTTTCGGACAGCGTGTTAGAGATCACTGAAATAAGTAACCAGCCAAGGTGACCGAGGTGGATAATTTGGTTAAGCTTGGCAATTAGGAAAGTATGAGTGATTGAGTTTTATTTTATTTTATTATTTTTTTAAGCAGAATAGCAAAATACGAACAATGTCATTAGTACTTTCTCTTAAAATTTCAGCTAATTTTTATGAAAAGAATAATTTAAAATTAAAAGAAAACGTCACACGAAATGAATAGTTTTCTGGTAATGGGTGCATAATTAAAAACATGAATGCGTTATTAATTAAGTTGCATTTCCATGACCAATAGCGGATTTTAGCATAAGCGGGGTAAGTTTCTGCTTAAGGCCTCAGAATTGAGAACATTCCCTCCTCCCCTAAACACACACACACACACACACACACACACACACACACACACACACACACACCCATATTACTATATCTAAGGCACAGGGTCAAGAGGTAACCCTGTTCACATTGAGTTCATTTGCTTGAAATATATTTCAAAGTTAATTAACTCATTAAAAAAAAAACGCTTCTGTTATGTTTTGAGAAAGTAACCCCTGGCTTAGTGCCATGAAGGGTGTTTGTTGTAAAGTGCAAAAAAAATATGCGGTCCAAAATAAGGGAAAAAAATAAAATAAATCAAAAAATAAAAAACAACGATATTGTTGTTTACCATCAAATAATGACCTCATTTTCCAACACTGAGTACGCATACATGCATGTTATTATATCGCGAAATAGGAGAATGCCAAATTTTCAAACATTTATGGAAGTCGATAAATTTTTGAAGGAAAATGGTACATTTCGCGGCCCTGCTAGACTTGTAGTGGTAGTCTGCCAAGACATTGAAGACGAAATTCTTATCATGGTATAACAAGGTCAATGGATGAGCATCCGATAAATTTGTGCTACTATACGGGCTCCCTACACGTCTGTTTTAGCAAATTCTTCTGTGACAGAAATTGTATACTTTTTAGATGCACTTACATCCACTCCAACAGACTATCATCGACTGGAGCGGTTCCTTCGTCATTCCCGAATTCTTGGTTTTGAAAGTTAGATACTGTTCACTAATGAAGCGAGTTTTGGACGAAATAGGTGTCGTGCACGTTGCACAAGGATCCACCAAGAAAAATTCTTTATCCAGAACTGGTGCCGTATGGATGGTGTTCAGTTTATTGGCTCACACCATCTGCCATGTCGACTTGACTTATCGCTATTCGGAAGATATTTTGGAGACTGCTCAAAGATTTATACAATATTTATAAAATTCATGAAAAATGAATTTTATAAGAACCATTGCAATAATTAAACACTTGAGTTATTTCTAATAGTTCACTCAACCATAACCAACCACGCTATGCTCGTGAAGCTAATTTACATTAATAATGGAATTATGCAAGATAGATTATTTTCCATTGCTGTTTTACTTTAGCAAGATAAATCTATTAGCGGAAGCCGGTTTAACAGCTCCACTTTGACTACCAATATCACATTAATTGCTGAATTGCGCCAGTTAAGCTATCTGAATATTTATAGAGGCTCCACCAGTGACCTTTAATTGCCGAAAATTACTGCTTATTGCGTACGACAGCGGCCAATAATTATATACTAAGGCATCCAAAGGAACGAAACGGTAGGACCTGTAGACAGTAAACAGAGCCAGGAAGAGGTCATGCGGATGAACAAATTGATCAGGTTTTGTATGTGGTGCAGCGAGAAGTTTCTAGGAAATTTTTGAAAATTAATGGCGTTCGATGACACACCACTAAATAGCAAACATTAATGCGAAGGTGTTCCTCAGTGGCCTCCCAGACTGCAGCCGTCGGGTGAGGTCTGAAATAGATCCGCTTATCAACCCGTGTAAGATTTAGCCAATGTAAAATATTGTGGAAAGGACATTGCGTGGAATCTAGGATTTTAACTTCATGATTTTACTAGATTTCATTTGTTTCAAAAAAGTAGAAAGTACAGATCTATCTACCCAGCAAGGAAATTCGAAAATAGGCTTGTTAGTGTTAGCTATGCTTCTGTATTATATAATGAATTCCATCTTTAGGCCAAGAAGTGGGCTAATGAATCACTAGTTGAAGGGGCTAACCACATCTAGTCAATGTTCTATCAAGTACTAGGCAGGACATTATTGACTAAATCGGGGTATCAAAGTGTTGCAAGCGCTTCACCAGCAGATCAACTTCTCTAGTGAAATATTCTCAACTTGGGCCTATTAGGTGAGGCTAACAGTTCTTGAGAAATTCAAATATTCCGCTTTAAGATAAACTACTGACTAGCCTTCAGTCCTAACTTTTCCATGCCCAGAACTTATTCCACTTAAACCATCAAGACAAAATCTTTTCTAGAAACTAAATGACACATTTCAAGTTCTAAGTATTGCATACTCAGAATTGCCATTCTTTCCTCAGTTATTTCAACTTGCATCCATTTCTTAAATTTTCCCGTAAAACCTTTATTGAAAGTTTCCTTATATTTGAATTAACCTCATATGCATCTGCTGGTTAAGACTTGCTGATGTCTATGTATTATGTTCAAGCTACTTCCTTTTTTTCATGTGCACTCAATTGTTCTCTTGCCAAAAATCGACTTTCTAATGGATCATAACAGATTTTTTATTCTGTAATGCTACTTATATCTTCTGATCCAACCCTTCTCTTTGTTACTGATGCTAAATGGATCCTTGCCTGATTTGTATCTGTTTATAGAAAAATAAATAAAAATATAAAAAATATATAAGGTCCTACATTTAGAATTGCTAAAGAACTTTATCGAAAATACACGGACAGGGGGCACATTTTAACGCTGAACTATATGTCATGTCATCAATAAATGGGCTGAAAACAAACCGACAGAACGCTGCATATGTGAAGTCTTTGTACTTAAAAGTTACCAAAACAAAAATAAAAATAAGGACAACTGAACTGTCTTCAGTTTACCAGAATAAAGATCTAGTAACTCTGTTCAAGATAATTAACCGTGTAGTGAGCCAATTATGGAATGCCGGTTGTATTGTCCCTAATCTGCGGAACAACGGAAGACAACTTAATGAACCCAGAGAAAGGCGAGTCATCCGAGCCCCTATATGCTCCTTGGTGGTAGTGAACCCAGGATTATTAGTGCGATTAAAAAGCCTTATTTGTGGACCTCCCACAGGCTCCTGTAGGAAACAAGAGGGCGTTGGTAGTCCGGACAAATAAAGACGTCAAAGAACCAATATTTCCCCCCTCACCCCCCAAGCTACTGTTTCTAAATGACTTCTAATGTATGGTTTAGCAAGCTCACCATGAGCTATTAGACCACTTAAAATTTGGTTTCGTCGGTGAACATTTTTTTTTCTCTTTTTAGTTCATTGAGTTGTCTTGAGAAAGTAATACTTGTTGTCAAGACTATGGTTACCCTCAGCATACGACCTGGAGCACGTGCAGGTCGCAATGAGCCGTTAATTTTTTGGTGTGTGGCAATAACCCACTTTCGGAAGGGTGCATTTTACGTTGGTTGTTCTTTCTGTCACCAGAGGGGAAAGTATATATTTTACTCGGATGATAAAAGGTTAGTGTACGTTAAAGGTTAGTATATGTGTAGAGATGCTGGTATGGGCGTTAAACATGGGGATGCCAATCGAGTATCATCAAATGGCTTTTTATGTATTGGATATGGTTTTGTCATGGGAATTTTAACGACCAAGATTCAAATCCCGCAAACAGACAACCCACAACAAAACGGTGAAGTCTCATATCTCGGGTGCTTGGCGATGATTCATGAACGTTTGTCAGATGTTTACCTGTACTGGAAGTACATGAAAATCTTAATTGAACTACTATATTCTTAACGTTCAAACTCCTATTTCAATAACTATTATTTTTTTAATGGCTTCCACTAGCAAGCATTACAGCTATTCAAAATTAGCCGAATCAGAGGTGTGCTGATAGCAGACCACGAAATCCTACCACAACAGCTGTTTACATAAATTCGTTTTTTTAATTGGCTGTAAAAAGTGTCCAACATTTCCATTAACGAGGGGATATGTGGTTGGTAATGGAAGAAAGGCGTTAAACCGAAGGGAAAATTTGTACATACCACCCCTGATAAAAAAAAAAAAAATGTGGATAAAAACAAATCTCATTATTTATTATTCAAACGAACCAGAGCTGTTCGTGACGACTGTGATTTGGCAGGCTTACCAAAGGGTTAAAAAATTGAAAGACTCATCTTAGAAAGTGTACTGTGGTCTGTCGTCTATGTTCAGAGGCGAAAAACATTCCTTAATTAATGTATGGCAGGGCTCTTTGCGTGACACCGCGACTGTCATCAGATGTGACGTCACCAAGCAACACACCTGCATTACTGAGTAGTCTGTGCACTTTTATTTGCTTAAAAAAGTGCGCACACGTGCTAGTCTCGTGGAAGATCAGATGACTGCGATAAAAATAAAAAAAAAGTATTTAGCCACTTTCGGAAAGGTTCTGAAAGGCTTCATCGAAAGGATAGGTGTTTCCAAGTTGACCAAAACTTCATTACTGGTGGAACTTTCTCAGTATTCGGTTTTAATTAAAATTGCTATAGAATACTGCATGGAAGTGGTTTAAACATAGTGGCATAGAAGAAAATCGGAGCCCTTCCCCACTTCACACACAAAATTTACCGAATGATTCTTGACATTGATAATGATTCAGATGCAATGGAATGATTCCATATAAACACATGTTATACTTGAGAACAACTCCAAAAATGAAACTACGCCCTCTCCAAAAATATTTCACATATCCGATGACATCAACTGCTCTGTTGCTGTAGTTACCAAGTACATCCCTACAGTTCATTTATGGTCTTTAAAAAGCTATTTTAATAGTTTTTCAATAACACCTATTCAAAATAATTGCTATATTTTTATTAACTAAGGGTTTCCGAGTATATTAAACGTATTCACCTGAATATCCGGAGCACAATAATTTTTAATAATTTTTTAGGCAAAATGGTCGCCTACTAAATTCTGGTTTTAAAATATGTTTTATTTTTAAAATAATTATTAATATATACAGCGATGGTAAGTTTCTATATGCGCAATTATTATATTATTATTTGTGGTGTGTGGGATCATATTAATTTGGTTTGATTGTATTGCATTTTTACGATTTTTAATTGAGATTCACATTCTGTTGTGTATGCTAATTTTAACAAATAAATATCGTAACTATTTCTCATTATTGAAAATATACCACCCATAAAGAGTTTATATTCCATTTTTTTTTTTTTTCCATTTATTTGTACACACAATTCTTTACAGTTTATATACAAAAACTGACAGAGAAGATATATATACAATTTTATATACATTAGCATTCTCATTATACATATATAAATATATATATATACTATATTGTATACGAACACGTGTTTGTGTGTGTTTTACCTGTATCAAGGGTGACTCCTAGGCCTTAGCCCATCTCCACCTTGCACGTCTGTGTTGGTGCAGAAACTCTGCAAAGCTTTTTATCGCTTGAGGGAGCAGCCAACACCTAGGCAGCCGCTGCCTGCCCCCAAGGCACAAGCAGCCAAGCCTGGGTCTACTATTGCCTTTAGTGCCTTGGGCACAAATCCCGCACCCACCGGAGATAGTGCAATACCGGTGGGTGCCAGCAATCCCGTCCCCAGGTTGCCCAAACCTGGAAACCAGCAAAAAAAAAAAAAAAATCCAAGCCTCAGCAGATACAAGCCAATTTGGAAAACTCCAATAAACTTAGCGAAGTAAATATTTACATTTGTACAGAAGATAATAGAATTTTAACTCTAAATCCTAGTAATACAATTCAATTTACATATCTTACAAGTCATCCTATTTATGTTTAATGGGATACGAACATTTATATTAACTTCTCAGCTGTCAGATTTATATTCGATTTTGGATTTGAGTTCTTAGTTGAAGTCTTTTCTTAAAGACCGATTCTGCAAAGGTCTGGAAAGTCTCAAGGTTTGTTTTGTTCTCAACTAGTATTTTCACATTGTCCTCAGCTAGACCTGGAACCTGATTAAGTAGCAATACTCGATGGTCTGTATATTGCGGACAAAACAGTAAGACATGGATCCAGTCTTCCATTTGACCACAGGTGCAAAAAGGATCCGGCTCCAAACCTCTGTCGAAAAGTTTGGCCCTCAGAGATCCATGGCCTGTTAATAAATACGTCGTAAACATACTTGGTGCAAACCACGAAACAGAAGGTTGAGTAGAAGCAAACTCAACATTTTCAATATACTTCTTTGTGACTTCACCGTGCACAGACTCATTCCATCTACTTTGCCAAATACTAACCATTTCACTCCATAATCTTTTCCGTTCTGTCTTTAAGTTACTAACTGGGTCGGTTGTAATTCCCATAATAGACATAAGACATATTTATAAACATAAGAGACATATTTATAAATAGACATATTTATAAACATAAGAAAGGACCTGCAGTCCTTTCTTATGTTTATAAATCATGCCACGGTATAAGATAAATAAATCTAAAGGCAGTTCTCCTCCAAGGATTTGGAGGGCATTGTTTGATACTGTACGAGGGGCATTGTTTAGTGCCAGAAGCATCGTTCTTTGAATTGATAGTAGCTTATTTTTAATTTTCACCTTAACGACGTTCTGGTGCCAAATACCTGCTCCGTACGAAACTATAGGCAGAAATATTGCTTTATAATATAGTTTCATGGTCTTTTTTATTCAAACCCCAGTCTCTTTTGGAGATTCTTATGACCGAAGCAGTAAAATTTCTAATTTTTTTCCTTCAGTTTGGTGACATGAGGGAGAAAGGTTAATTTATCATCGAGAATTATGCCAAGATATTTGTTTTGAGGAACATAAGGTATCTGTAAACCATTTAGTTGAATTCTTGGTGGTCTTCCATAATTAAAGTGGTTTTTAAATGTCATGAAATTTGTTTTACTCGGAGATATCTTGAGCTTGTTGATGTCAGCCCATGCCACCAAATCATCTAAGATGGGTTGGATTTTGTCCTCTAGTATCTTACGTGACCTTCCTTCTATGGCAATCACGAGATCATCGGCGTAGGCCACCTTTAGAGAATCCTGGTGTGTTTTCGTGAGCCACTGATCTAGTACGGCATTCCAGAGGAGAGGCCCCAACACCGACCCCTGGGGGCATCCTCTAAAGAGTTTATATATCTGACTCAAACCAGAGCCGACCAGCCTAGCTGGGTGGGCAAAGTGCGTGCCTACTAACCCAAAATGTCGCGGGTTCGAATCCCGCCTCGGGCTTGGATCAGAGTAAAATGCAAAACCTTTGGGAGGTGCATTATGGCCACAGAAGCCGATGCGCTAAGAAAATGTGTTAATGTAGGGAAAAAAATATATTGCAAGTCAAAATGAATTTATTTATTTTCAGAACAGTGAAGGACTTCAATTCTAATGAATTAATTTGTTAAATGAAACAATACTTTTATTTATTTATTTTTCCTACAGTTTTTTTGTTTCTAAAACTTCATAAACATCTTCGAATCCTCGATCGTCCGTTGCTAACGCTTGTAACTGTAGAACCTGGTCGCTAGAATCTACTGCCAAAGCCTACCCAAGTTCTTGCTGCATGATCCACACGAGCAGTCAATATTCAGACAACAGAAGAACTCTTCTTCATTCCAATTCATTCAGTTATACGCAACGTTGGCGAATCTGCGCCAAAAGGCACACTTGAGTCACACGCTCTTCACTGTTTCCTTTACGCAACACTGTCCAAAAATCTCCTAACAGACACTGACACCTACTATAAAAGCAAGATAACCGGCTGCATGGCTCCATCATCAGAACTCTGGCTTTGCAGAGAAGCTAATCGTTACCTGAACAATATTAACACTAGCACTAACCCCTCCCTCAGTTCCTCGTGGAACAAGGAAAGAGTTAAATCCCGTGTGTTAGAAGTCTAACAATAGATGTAATGCTTTCTAAAATTTAGGGAGTAACTTTCCTCTTTGTGTGCCTCTTCTGCTGTTCCTTTAAAAATATTAATTAGGATACACTAAACACTGCAATCACCAAAAGCTGTCATATTAGAGGAAAAAAAAAAAAACATTCCAGATACCATCTTTTCGTTTTAATACAATCTTGGACAGTAATTTTATTTTATTCCTTTTATGAGCTTTCTATGCCACGAATGCTTTATTATGTGAACGCGACATTCCAGCACGACCCATTCATCTGTGATGAAGATATGGTCATAAATTTCTCCAGAGACCCAATACTCCACAAGTAAAACAAACCCCTTAATTATTGAGAGGACAAAACGCCCTTATCCTTCCAAACATCGAGGCCCATTTCCTGTTTTCCCGGTGGGTATATCTGCACACACATATTACTTTTCATACGGCAAAACGATGACTCCGCAGGTGTTTATACTCATATTTGCAAACCAAACGGGAGCCAAACAGAAAAAAACACGCAACACGGCAATAACATTTATGTCAAACACGTGTGTGTGTGAGAGCGATCTTCCGTTATGTCGACAATTTTTTTTTTTTTTTTTAATATTTTTATTTTTTACCAGCAGGTCTTCTGAGTTGAAATCTTAGAGACGAAGCATTGCTTGAAATATTTATTTATTTTCCTTTTAAATATTAGTAATTGCCAATTAAGCTACAAATAAAAAGTAAAGAACCGGATGTTTAGTGATATAACTTATAAATATTATATTATAATTATGTTTTGAGCGATTTTAATGCAGTTCATTAATACAGTATTTTAAAATGTTTTGAATACTTGATTTTGGACAAGGATCTACAGCGCTCTCTAGTGCACAACCAATAAACTAGCAACAGACAATTTATGGCAGTAACATTTTGTTTAACTGCGCAGTCGCGATGATCAAATAACAATCAACTTTGCTTTCTAGAATAGAATAGCTATAAATGTTTTTTTTTCTTTGAAAAGTTAAATTGGCATAATAAATTAAACGAAAGCTTAATTTATTATGCCAATAAGCTACAACTAAAGAGAAAGAGACCGCAATTTAAAAGGAATTGCTTAACACAGAGATTTTAGCTTAGCGGGAAAGGGGGAGGGGGTTCAGGCATAATAAAAATCTCTCAGAAATCAAATTACCCAAAGGGAAATACTGTCGGTACCTTTAATTAATGCTGTTATTGGCTAAAAATCGACCGGTAATAACATACCATATTGCAATTATCAATTTTTATTGAATTGCAGGAATTTTAGGGGAACTACATCAGCCCCATAAACGCCAAATCCCTCGTACAACTTTTGTCAAACAGGAAAATAATGAACAAGGTATCAATTAGTTGGAAAATGGGAAATTTTTCGGCTATAATTGGCTTCGCTCCAAGACCGAAAAGCCATGATTGAGAACCAGTACCGCTGTGGCATTTTGATGCTGGAGATTTCTGAAGAGATAACATACTGGACTTGTTTTATTGTCGTTATAGTGGAGTTTACCATGTGCCTTCCCGAATCGTGAGAAGAATACAATGGAAAATGATTGCGCATTTATAACGAACTTTTCTCCGCTAATTTAATGTGCCCTTATTCGTCCTCATTAAGAAATTAATATTATAAAATCGCTAATTGCGAAAGGTCTTTTGATGCGGCTATTAAGTGGTCGATTTGAGAGGTTAAGTAGCAATACCGAAAGAAAGACAAGACTCCTTAAAATGAACTGTTAATTGTTTCTACTGGCAGTTTACGAATATCAAAGCTTCGGGCTAAAGATCTTCGAACATCTGTAGTACAAGTTGCTGGTTTTTTCTCTCTGGTTATTACGTATCATCATCATTTATAAAGAACTTAAGAGCATTCTTGTTTTGATTAATGATCCATAATGTAGTCGTTAATATTGTGATTACTACATTGAAGCAGCCACAGAACATTACGAAATTTCAGGCAACACAAAAATAGCCCAATGCACAAATACAGAAATGTATTTAGAGGTTGTATTTAACTCTTCGAGGCAAGATTATACATCTTTCATAAATATTCAGAATTCACTTTTAGAGCTTTGCTTCGTATTTCAAGTAGATGGATGATGGTGAATTTTTGTATAGCTCGACAACGGTTCTAAGAAAGTTCATTGACTACTTTTAGTGCTTATTAACTTTTCTGTTCAGTAAACAACAATGTAACTGAAAGAACGGATGCCATTTTGAAACTATTTAATGTACACAAACGTAATATTCAATGTTTCAGCTACAATTAACATATCACATATGTGATAGGTACGAAAAAGAAATATAGTAATTAGGATTTCTTTTGATCTTGTTTTAGAGAAATTTGGGAAACGTCTACAAATCATTCTAACAGAATGAAATATAAAATTTGATGAAAATCTATTCACTTAGAGTCAAGTTATTACAGGCAGACGGACGGACAAAGAAATCATACTTGCTGGATTGATTTCTATTGTCCGGATTTTAATGAAATTTGGGTTCGGTCTACAGATCTTTTTAAAAGATCCAAATACAAAATTTCATGAAATTCCATCCATAAGGAGCCGAGTTATTATTTGCAAACACCAGACTGACGGGCATGGTGAAGACAATAGGCGCATTACGCTCAGTGTTAAACCCCCAAAAAATTGCTATATTGGCAACTTCATATCGATGGGAGCTACATGTTAAGGCATGCAGTAATAACGGTACATGGACAGAGTACATAAGAGGCACTTATGTCAGTGAAAATTCACCTTATTTATTGACTTCCTCACACAGATTAAATGTCTTGGATGTTACACTCGAATTCAACACGACCACGTGACTAATGTGGTAACGATTTTTGCAACGGTTCAACTGCCATCTAGAGGGCTGGAACTTTTTCTAAGTTTTTTCTCAATTGTAGTAAATCTTACAGAATAGAATCTTGTAATCAAATATCGACTTGATCGCATCGTGCTGAAAGTTTTTCAAAAGCAATGACATAAGAATGAGGAGAAAGGGGCCAAGTACATACATTTTTAAATCAAA
Organism: Mastigoproctus giganteus; assembly: GCF_048544385.1. Classification (NCBI taxonomy): domain Eukaryota; kingdom Metazoa; phylum Arthropoda; class Arachnida; order Uropygi; family Thelyphonidae; genus Mastigoproctus; species Mastigoproctus giganteus. The sequence continues at coordinate 66,107,641 of NC_143583.1, read as the reverse complement.
CAGAATTGCCTTTTTAAGCGTTTACTTTATCTGACATTGGCAAAGCGGAAAATTTTCGTGATTGGTAGGATTATCAGCAATTTCTTTTCAGAAGGCTATAATTATGTATTCCACTATTCCGAAGTAAATAAATAGCCTAAAAGGCTACACCTCAGAGAGAGAGCTTTCTGGTTTTAGTTTGAGATATAACCCGAAAAAAAGACACCCAATGGTTAACTGACCCTGTACGATACATCAGACACGAAGTTTACCTGTAATAAATGCTTTGTAATAGCTGCGGGAATGTGGCCGAAGGGTCGAGTCATCTGTTTTCTTTCGGTTTCCCACTGACAGCAAATACAGGCTGTCAAGCGAAGTCGCCAGGCTTAGTGACAGTGAAGGTTCGAGCTGAGGTGTTTCTGCTAAGCACAGTAGCAGAGTGTGATAGAATTAGCTTGTACTGATTACACTGTTATATGTGAGGTCCGCTCATTCCCTATTAGGGTTCAAGGTGAAATCTGAAAGCGTCTGCAGCTGGGTGTAATACATATTTCGTATTAATCACATAAATGAAGGTTGTCCGCCAATTGGTTCATTAGGGTCGTCGCTGAGCCACGTTGTTAAAAAGTTCATAAAAATTCCTCTCATCATTGACGGGATTCGAACTCAGGTCTTTCCACCCGGTGTGGTGATAATACCAAATGTGTTACTGCGAGGGCGCATATAGTGTGGAAGAACAGCGATTCAGCAAATTTGCAATCACAGGGTTGTTTTTTTTTAATAATATACAGCCTGACCAAATTATTAGCATCATGGTCGTTTGCATTACGTGCAAAAACCTATACAAAAATCGACGGGTTCACATGATTTGGGACGTGTATGCGTAGGAAGGTGCTGTAAATCCGCGTTAGTCGACTAGCGAATCAATCCACCGGAAATGTAAACTGGACAGGATTTCCATGGACTTTAACTTGTACTGTAGTCGTTGCCTTTTTCGAGAAAGCCTTCAATGAATGGGAAAACGCCCGTAACATGTCTTTCGACAGATACTACTGGCGGAAAATGTAAGGGGGGCAGGACGAGATGCTGGGCATTGGAGCAAATTATGAAGTAAAATCATCTCCAAATGACGAAGCAACCTCTGCATTTAATACGGCATCAGTGCCAACACCATTCGAAGAATCCTACGAAGAATGTGTTAAATGCTTTAAGGGAGTAGGAGACCTTCAAGGAAATCGCTCATCTCAGACAATTACTGGAAAATACTGCTGCCTTGGCTCAAGGAACTCAAAGGATGGAAGCAGTAAGATTGCATGATTTGTAATTGCTGGTGGTGGTTTGTAGGTGTTAGCGCCAACCAACTAAATGTACGATGCCCCAGTATATCGCAGTGACATGGAACATTTTCCGCAGACCTCTTTTGATCCCTGCCTTTACTGGCGGATTAATTTTAATTATATCTTACAAGGATTCCTTATAAGTCAGGTTAACACAGTTAAAGATCTAGGAATTTTATATAGTAATAAAGTCCGCTTTAACCAATGTATTACCTCTGTTATAAAAAAAGCCATCAAGTAAAACTCAAGTTCTCATCAAATCAATATTTAGAGATTTTAGAAGCAGAAATTTTTACCTATATTGGAATATACTTCTCCGATAGGGTCTTCTTCCCATCTTGGTACTATGGACGTTCAATAAATTATAAAATAAGAACATAAGTTTATTATATAAATAACAGTATCTTATTTACCCACGTTCACTTCAATACAGTGAATTGCGGAGAACAAAGGAAAACATGGATGTCACGAAATTGGGGCATCGAGCTATCATCAAATAAATAAATAAAATAAATAAACACTCTATTTTACAGGTAACGTGTGTACAATAGTTTCCATAATGGCAGCAATGCCAGGGGTCACAAAGGTTGGATTACATAAGACAGAATTAGGGATATACAATATTAAGGGATAAGGACATGACTAATTACACGAAGGTGATTAATTACAGTCATTAAATACAGGACACTAGGAACCTATTAATACAGAAAACTTATCACTGTCATTAGACTTCATGCTTTAAGGTGGCATAAGTCAATGTATCTTCACCTAATTGATACACTTCCAGATGACATCCGGTGTTTTTAAGGCATTCTGGCAGGTGAAGCGTTGAGTAGGTTACTTCAATACCTCTTACGGGTGGAAAATTTCAGGAAGTCAATGTTTGTAGTTTGGTTAGCATTTGGTTGGGGAGGAATCGGTCTATGCTATGGTCTTTTGCCAGAGAGGTATTTTATCAAGTTTTGTGTAGGATTTATTTTAAGCGGAAGGCATATGTCCACCAAATTTTAGAATGGGATGTGATGGTAACAGTCTTTGACGCAGTATAGTTAGCAGTTGTGATCAGCCATCTTGTGAGTAGCTCAACGCCCAAACCACAGTTGTTGAGGACTTGTCTTGGCAGCTTCGAGACATCTTTCAGGCTGAAGGTACTTGGGAGTGACTATTTTTTTTATTACTTTATCTTGGTTTGTAGAAGTTCAGTGAGGAAGTTGACGACAGTGAAGGTTGGACTCTGGTCTCATCGTGTTCAGTATCAATAGCGCAATCTGCCGATGAGAACATTAAGGCAAGTAAATGACTCCCACGCGTTGGTTGGTTATTCACTGCTAATGTACAGTAGTGATAAAGGTATCTAATCTCCTCCTGAGGTGAAAGAGCGCAGGAGGGAAGATTGAAATCGTGGCACACTGTATGCTTTGCTGATGTATGCAGATGATTGAGCAGCCAGTTTGTGAGATCATCTAGAGTACTGACATTTTGATCAGGAATAAATATATTGAAACGATATCTATAAGTGTGGAATTGTATTCTGTTGTAACCAGTACGGCTTCAAACATGTTTGATTTGGTCTCATTCACATAGATTAGGATGGAGGAATTGAAAAGAATTGCAGCTCCTTCCCCCTTTTTGCCCGGGACGATCAACGGAAGCGAAAACTCCAGAAACGTGCCAAAAAATTTGAAGACAGACCTGGTTATGCAGAATATGCGTATTAATGTGTCTATGACTGCCAGAAAAATGTATCATTTCTGAGGGTCTGTACTTATCATCCTCCATGAATGTTTGGCCATGTCAATGATCAGTTCTCACTTTCCAAACGAACAATAGTTTCTTTCAACAATTGTAACTGGTGATGACGGCGTTGGTTACCCTTGGTGTTTCCATTGCATGGTGTTACCCTTGGTGTTTCCATTGCATGGAAACACCAAGGGTAACCAACGAATTTAGGAGTGGATCCTCCACCTGGAAGATCGTGGCCATCTTTTTTTTCGGATATGGAAGGAATTCTTTTGATAGATTACATGCCACATAAGTCGCTCGAGATATCTAAGCTGCTGTTCTCAAAAATTTACGAAGGGGACCATAAAGGAACAGAGAAGAGGGAAATTAACGCGTGGTGCCTTGCTTCTTCATGATAACGGTCCTACACACGAGTCTCATAAAGGAACTGCTATTCTGAGAGATTGAGGATTCCAGGAGTAAAACCAGCCGCCCTGCACCATCCAGAACTGATATCCTCCTCAGTGATTATCTCCTCTTCTGATCTGAAGAAACACCTACGTGAACATTAATTTTCAAGCAATTATAATCTCACGGAAGGCGTAAATGACGTTTTCAGAGACCTGAAAAAAATACTTCTGTTTTTTTTTTTTTTTTGTTTTTTTTCATGCGTTACCTCGTTCCCTCAAAACGGAGGCCGTGAATTGAGCTCAAGCAGATATATATATACTCAGAGAGAAATTTTAAAAATAGGCTACGTTTTTGCTTTATTACCAATGTAGGTAATCTATTGACTGTCTCTCGTATTAATCGTGAAATTAATCTCATTCAAAAAAAAAAAGTTTTATAAAATATATCTGCGTAAGAAATAAGGCTCCATACAAAACAAAAAATATTCACAATGGCGCCGTTCACTAAATCTAAAGTAACGAAGCAATCGAAGGAATTTCTTAAGCCTCAGTCTTTTTTAATAAGTTAGTCAATGCAATTTTAATAGTCCATAACTTTTAGCAGCCCTTAGCTTCTATTGTCCCGGAAGATCCCTACATGATGCATCTTCTTTTAAAACCCTATTTTGCTATCACAAATCATCTCTACACTCAGTTTATATACAGTGTCACGTCACTACAATAAACTCGACCTTGATTTGTTTAGGTCTAACCAACAATTGACCTTCCTCTTGCTCACAAAAACAGGAAATTTATTTGCTTATTTAAAAGATCTAATTCTGTTCCTGGAAGCTTTCTTTTCTTTTGTGTAGTTATTTTATCCTTCATTTTAACTCCCTTCTCCTTCCCTCAACTGTTTTTAAAATCTTTTGGAAGTTCTTTAAACTTGATCCAAATTTTCCAAAAAAGGAAAATTGACCAGGAGAATTAAAAGTTGTCCTTTTGCCATTCATCACTACTCTCCATCTCTGGACGTCACTTCTGACGTTTATTTGACAGTGACATGTCTATCTGTCTGCGAGCAACTATGCTATAAATCATCGAGATTCACTACTGATTTCAAAGATATTAAGATGCCTGAGATATTTCATTGGCGATTGCCGTACGAAATGTTATCAGCAGTTACTCGATGACTTTCAGAATTTTACAAGAGCACTTCCTCCAATACTTCAAGCTATCAAACGTCTTCTTGTCTCATTCAATCAAGAACTACTCAAGGATCCGAAACATCTGATTAGAGACATCCAAGAGGACCAAACAGGAAACGCAGACCTTAGAGTCATAGACTGCAACTCTTGACATACAACAGATGTCGAAACGCTAGGCCATCTAGGGAATAAAGTTAACACTAGATGGCGGTATGTCCGTTAGTACTGATACGACAGCATTGCTTTATGCTCGTTCGTGTGGCGCAGCGAAAGGGAATTCTTCGTAATATAGCGCAATAAGGAGAACCGTTTTGACACTGTATCTTTTTGAACTCATTTAATGATGGGAAAAACAGGTTTGTCGCAATTTGCGACCGGTCTAAATTGCAAGCGAGGAACCATAACTTTGCTGTGACAGTTGCACTTTTGAAGCTACTCCTCTTACGAATAACGTGACCAGAAAAAAAAAAAAGAAAACAGCATTTACGGATATTTTGCTTTCCTTTTTCAATAGTAAGGAGCCCTCGTGTTCTTAATCCCTGTATAAAAGGTATCATTATTTTTTCCGGTTAATTAAAACATGCGTTTGAGAGTAGTTTATTGAAGACTCCAAAAAAAGAGACAAATATAAGTCTCAAAAAGAGTTCAAGTCTAAAAATAATTGTCTCAGAAATCTTATAAATATTTATCTCCCAGTGAAGTAAGTGATGGCTTAATTAGTGATGAGACCTAGAGAATATTCTCCCAAAAGAGCATATTCTGAAGAATCTCCACAACAATATTCTTCCAAAAGAACATATTCCAAAATTTTTCAATAGATTCTCCAAAAGATCTAAAAGCCGTCTTTGGTAGCTTAGTGGATATCAAAACAATTGCTACCGAACCCACCTAAAGCAGTTATTCGCCAGAATTATCGTTAGGCTTAAAGTCAGTAATACAAGGTACGTGTGCTTTAAGATAATTGGGTACAAAAAGCCAAAAGAGATGAGTTCATTTAAAACAAAGCATGATTGGTGGCGTTCTATTAACCAAAGCAGAGAAATATTACTTATTAATCTAAGAATTAGAAGATAGCAACCTGAAAAATAAATATGCCTATGTTCAGAGTTTACATAACTTTGGACACTTTTTTTACTTTCTATGATTTTCTTTCCCTCATGGAATATCCGAATATAACAACTGACTGGAGAATTCGTTTTGTGAATAGAGTGCACCCATCTCCTGCTTCTTCAACAGTACCAACTTTAGAGGATGGGGGGGGGGGCTGAGGTATATAAGGCCCAAGGAGTAAAATGAACGTTGGGGGGGGGGGGGCGGTTATATTTTCGCTGTCAAAAGGAAAACGAACAAGGACGCACAGATACAAAATGTTGGGGAGTAACTGACATGGATCTCATGAAGTTTACTTTAGGGCAGCGTGTTTGTTGATTATTGAAATGAATTACTTACAAGAGTGGTCGATGCTGACAGTTTCCTAAAGTCCGAACTGGAATTAGATAAGCACTTTTTCGGGTGACTTTTATTTATTTTTTATTTTTGGCAGATGCAGAAAAAGGCCGCTTCCTTGCATCATTTAGCCAGTCATACAAAATAAATATTTTAGTTTAAAATAAATATTCAATAATATTTCATATTAGGGTTACCCGAGAGAACAAGCTCATCCACCCATGCATATTATGTCCATAAAACTGCGAGTGTTGTCTGGTTAGTTTGCCTGTCTTCTTGGACAAGGGAAAAAAAAAAAAAACCGGGATTCTGAGAGATAAAATTTTGCTGCCCTCGCCTTAGACCTACTAACTCACCCACGGTGTGAAAATGACCAATAAAAATTCCTCGCGTTATGAATGGGATTCGAACGCGGGCCTTTTCCACCTGGTCTGGAAAGAATAGGGATTATAACCACTTGTCACCTGCGAGGACACGATTGAATAAAAATCTATAAGTGCTAATTTGAATTGAAGGGTTAGGAATTGGCATCCACAGGGATGGAAGAAATTTATATTCTTTTATTGTCGTGAGCCAATGTGAAATTGAGGTAGAATATCGTTATGGGAAGGGGGTTATTAACAAAATGTCAAACGGAAGGTGTCATTTAGGTCTTGGATTTCGTTTTTTTATGAAAACACTTAGGCATTGATGCCAGCGAGAACCAGTAAAGGGGGGCAGCTGACTAATGAGTAACTAAGCAGAGTGTTAAGTGCTGAGTGAAGGTTTAGTTACTACTTTAGGAGTACTTGAGGTATCGGAAGGTCCATTTATCGTCACCATCTCGGGCATTATAATCTCCAAATCGTTGTTCCAGGCACATTATTCAGGGCGTTTCCATGTGGTTCCGCTCCATTGAACTGTTGCGCGTGCTTTGCATCGCCACTTCGCCCTCCCCATCTGTAGGGTTACCGAGAGATCCCTCGTGGTTTAATCTATGCATGCCTTCCATTTTGAGCACTCGTTATCTTGGCCATCGGCTTAATACAAATATTACGAGGCCTTCAAAGAGTGATCGCTATTCACAGTTTTAGACACTTTCCCCAGGCTGTAGACATCCTCCCGCAGAAAAGCATGTTGTCGCGCACGTGGCAAAGACTAGGGTCAGCATGATAACTAGGTTCATGCTCTAGGTTGTGGCCCCTTTTATTCCCCTTAAGTCCTCACCCACTTATTGGGTCCTGTCGTTAATTTTGACTGATGGAGCGATTGCCTATCACAGTATCCTTCGCCAGAGGGCTCTGTAGAGAAATAAAACTTCTTAAGGCCATTACGAAAATGAAGTCGATAGGCCTCAACCTCAGCGACGGCCTGGCCACGTGTCGCTGTGCTCGTAATGAGAGGGTTCTGTGCGTCGCGTGCCGGTCGTCTTTCTATGCCAACCAAATTATTAGGCTTGATATTGTCGCAGATAATATATCTTCTGAGATTGCAGACTGGCTTTCGGCCTTAACCTTGAACTAAGCAAGTCCACGGAGGGCACACGCAGGGTCGCAGATAAAAAACAGTTCCATCCATTGGCTGCCTTTAAGTAAGTTTCAGTGTCAGGGGAGATTCGACAATGGGGGTGGTCATTTTGCTTGGTTCGTTTAATTTGTTTCGCAAGATCGGGGATATATTCGAAGAATTGAAGGTTTATCCAATGCACAATTCTTGCTTCGGTTAAACACCAGGATTCCAACGGGAGACAAATTGATTTAGTTATGCACGAACTGTTACGCACTTTCGATGTCATCTTTAATTCATGCGCACGAATTTCAATTTCGATTGAGTCATCGATTGCATGCATGCTGGTGTATAAAAACACGTCTGCAGCGAAAAATTAAAGTTCTTTTTAACACAAACACTCACTTACACGAATCGAAGAAGAACGTGACTAAACTAAGAAAATAGAAAGAAATAAAAATATGAATTTAAAATTATAAATAATTCAGATTACCATTCAGAACAGAAATATCTAAGAAGTTTCCATGAGTAGAAAATTATACGTTTTAAATGAACGTTCACTTTAGAAGTCGATTTAATAGTTTCTTTATTTCAACGGCCGGAGCAGCTGTGTCTTTTTTTTTTTCTTCTTTTTGGTTTTAATTAGCAACATTCATTGAATACTGAAAGCGGTATGTAGAGATTCATAGTAAAGGCTGATGATATAAAAGTGGACAAAAAATCGCAGGGCCTCAGAAAACTTTAAAAATAAGCAAATGAATCGCTAAAATAATTACAAGTTCTTCAATAAAACTTATTTTGTTACATTTCTTGAGTGATGTTAAGCGCTTATAGCAGGTTTATTTGCAATTTGTTATCCACCGTTTTGTATCCAACCTCAGATCGACGAATCAGGTTTAGTTTTTTTTTCAGTAGCCAAAAAAAAGTAGATTATCTTCACCCATAATAAGAATTGTAAAAATTTCTATTTATAGCATGGATGTGGGCGAATTAACATTGCAAGTGATGCCGGGAATGCAGCTGCTTATATGGAATTAAATATTTCAAACACAGAATAAATTTATGTTTTCAATCAGCATTCCATTGTCATTTTCTAACACCAATATGATTTAAAACGGTTTGCGATCCGTTCTGATCCAATTCAGTCAAAAACTTTGGCATGCAATTTTGGAAACGGGTTCGCAGGAAAATCATAGGATGAAAAGGGCCTTGTACCACCGAGAGACGGTGGTACAAGGCCCTTTTCAACTTCGCAACCTTACAATTTCGTTATTCGGAAGAAAGCAATAGTCCTGAATATGAGTGACTATAACATCCTATTGTAATTGCTGTCGGACACGTCTCAACAAAAGTCTTGCCACCTCCATTCTAACATTGAAGCCGCAAAGGGGAAAAAGGTGAGGTATTGGAAACGTGTTTACCACGGAATCGAACTACCTCTTTCCATTTGACAATTTGGAAGTTTGTATTGGTAAATTTGTAAATTTACCGATAGAAACTTCCAACTGATACTGAAAAATGCCTCTTAACTGAAAAAGAACTAATATATCTGGAGGGAAGTCGGAGTTGCCACTGCTCTTGATAGTGGTGAGAATTACGCGAAGTTTAAAGATGCTTGATCGGTAATATCGTAACAACCTCCATGAGCATTAGAAAATCTCAACCCAAAAATATTGCATTGTCATGCCCGTGTCACATTCATCTTTAAGTAGTTCATCCTTCAAGCTCGTATGAACTTTTTCACACCGATTTCAAGTTAGTCGGTCTTGGACTGCACGATTTTCTTCCAAAAATCTTAAACCCTATAAAACAGGAAAACCGATCACAAAATCCAGGCAATTTATAAACATGATATGCCAACATCTGATGACCTAAGCCAAATTGGCGCTAATTCTTAACGACCTTCATAAACATAACTCCTGAACCAGTCATATAATGGAATATCCATTGCAGGCTGTTTCCACAAAGAGTCCCAAAATTCATTGAATTTGCAGATTTTAATTATCAAAGAGAAAAATGCACAGTACTGTCTGTTCCACTGAAATCTGCCATTTTGTTGTCTAATACGTGCATAATTAATAGTCACTACGGCCTTCAATCAGTGATAAATTTAAAAGATACTTTTAAATCGCTTTTTTTTTATTTCAGTACTGATTAAGTATGAACAGTATTAAAAAAAAGTCTTCGCTGGAAGATGTCTTCGAAAGGCGAACTGTGGTGATCACAATGCATACAACCGTAGTTCGCTTTTTGACTATTTGACTGTTCAACGTTAAACAATTCGCCTGTTTATACGTTTATTGTTTTGATTTGATCAAATTAGTAAAGATTTATATTTTTGTCTCATGTCCACTGGTATTGTTATTGCCCTCAAGGGTAGAACAGTTGGTAAAATAACCGTCCTTCTTACACCAGCTGGAACACATTTTCCTTTTATAGCTTGTTCAAAATTTCTCCATGGAGTGTCATTTCGGTAAGCAATTGGAGTCATCCAAGGAAGGCAGCAATCGATAATCTTCGGTTTCGGGAGAACTGATCATGTTCTCTTCTCCACGGATTTTAGGATAATTAATCAACCAAAATAGCTCTATGCTTGTTCTTAATTACTTCTCAAGTAAATTGGGGTTTGGATATCCCAACTAATTTTCCCTCCTTAATGAGTCTATTGGACTAGTTTGATTAAGATTTTTCGAAGAATACTGTTCGCTTTTTAATGAAAGTGATGTTCAATATGCGTACAAAGAGAGAAAGAGAGATGCTTCTTGCAATCGCAAGTAGTCTCCATCTGAAGAGTTCATCTACCAATTCAGTCTTGAGTTTAAAGCTTTGCTATATAATAAAATAAAAAATTCATTCACCAACCAGAGTAGAAAAAGATGAGTAGTTTTTACCCTGAGCATACCAAGGCTGGTTTTCTTTCATAAAAACTTCCATTTACCGTTACATTCACCCGATTGCTATCTACGTTTAACGGTACCCTCGTGCACACCCAGCGGCATACACATACACAAATAAAAAAAAAAAAGAAACTACACGCATGCGTGAACAGGCGTATACACGCTCGCACACACACATATACACGCAAGTGTATATATCCAAAGGGAGAAAGATAGCAGGATAGGGGTAGGGGGGAACGTGGACTGGGAGAGTGCATCCCTCTTTGCTCATTCATTCTAGGAAGGTCCGTTGTGGCCCGAAGCCTTACATTTTAATGGCTAGAAGAGTCACGACTTTCAAGATGGCAGGCCTCACTTAATTGGTTGCCTTAATCTTACGTGCCGGTTTACCGTTATATGATCCCAGGGATCTTAGGACGAGTTTGTCCTGCTGTACACGCACACAGCAAAAAAGGGGAAGGAAGAGGCAGCCAGAATTTTAAGCACTCGGGATGTTCTTTTTTCCTTCTCTCTCTCACTTTCATTTTTTTTTCTTTCTCTTCTGCATACTAGTCTCTTTTATAGACACGACACGGCAATTGCTATTAGCATCAGAGCCAGAAACCAATTCCCTGATATACAATGTGTTCCTTTTGGCTGTCGTAGCCGAGTGGTCAGGTTTGCGGGTGCATTAATACACGTTCCTTGAGTGACCGGGGTTCAAGCCCATGACTGCTAAATACGCTGCAATTTCTTGTATTCTCTCTAATATGTGAACTTCTCTGACCTCCTGGTCGTCCCGGAGTATAAACAGAAAATTTATTTATTTATTTATTTTGATCGATTTTTAAGGAAAGTTAAAACTATGACTTTCCCATCCCACTTGACCAAAACAAATCTGCATATTGCTTCAGATAAACTGGAGAAATAGGCTGAAAAGCAAACTGAGTTACGAGATATTTATAAACTACGTTCTTTGGCCGGTTTGTTTATTTACTGGATGAAAAAATCGCACAAGACCTTACGTTCTCCTCAGTAAATTTTCTGACTATTCACAATTCATTTGGATTTTCAAACGGATGGTTGGTGAGAATTTGAGAAACCCATTCAGTCTCAGAGATTCACAGAAGAAGAATTCTGGTTCTTTATGCAATTGCTTCGTAGAAAATAAGAGTTTTTATTATTATAATCGAAATTTTAAGCGGATGATATTATTAACGTGATTGACGTGCAAAACCTAAGGCCTTCTTACCAAAATTCACCGAAAACACAATTCACCGATAAGTAAATAATAGTAATAATTGTTATTTTTTATACCTTTTACTACAATTTTACTACAACTTCACTAGAATCTTAATTAAAATTTTATTTTTAATAATAGAAATGATATGATAACCTACCTTAGAGGAATCGATTCCTCTAAGGTTCCTCTATCATATAATTTCCTGGATGAAATGCATTAACAGCTCTTTAATCTTCTATATTCTATAAAAAGAACAGTCTTTATATTTTATTTTTTTAACTGGAGGAATCACATCTATTTATATGTAATTCAATAATTAAATTATTTAAAGACTGTTCACTTTTAAGAACTTCTATAACTTTCCATATAGTTGGATGATTGACAGATATTTATTTTGCTCAAAACCAGTAAATATTTATAAATATTCTGTAAATTTAAGTAATGAAATATTATCATTTCTCAAAATAAATATTTCCTCAAAATATATAGTATACGTAACGTAGAAGCCAGTATCTCTACTGTGTTTATCTCGTATGAAATACTAATAAATATGCTATCAGCACAGAACATCAGATTATTCCATGATGAATCTTCTATGTTGTTGTTGTTGTTGTTGTTGTTGTAGGGTTTTAGAAGCATCAGCTACTAAGGCCATGTTGCTCCGTGTATATTGTCTGTAAATTGTGTGTGTTCTGTGGTCTACTTTCTGTTTTCTGGATGAAAAACCCGAGTTTCCAGGAGTAAAACTCATGCTACCCTCGCCTGAGATCAACTAACACAGTCCCATTGTGAAAAAGGCCCATAATAATTCCTCATATCGTCGACGGGACTCGAACTCAGGTCTTTTCCACCTGGTTTGGGGAGGACAGCGATTCTATCAACTGTGCTATCTACGAGGGCACTATCTAAGATCTCAATCTAAGACTGAGACGATCGACTAATTGTTCGTGTAGAATTTCTCCAACCCGCTTGTACTGAGGATCTGAGACCGAATAGGCCACCTTGAGCAAGAATAACTTGCATATATCTTACTAGCTGCTTCCAAGTAAAATTTGCACTGTATTTTATTTTTCAAGAAGTCGTGGTGCTAGAAATACAGCTGCCTCCTGCCTGTTAACGAGAAGGGGTTTTCTGGAAGAAGAAGATATGAATAAAATCAAAGCCCCAGTTATATCTAAAATGACAACTTCGAGTTGAAAATTCAATTATAAAGCTTCGTGAATACTTCTGCTCAGTAAATCCCATAATTATCCACTAATATCCAAATAAAGAACACAGGAATAGAACATATCAGGTATTCAGGCTCAGCCTTTGAAAATATTGCCTGTAGCGCTTTTTGATTTAGGAGAAAAAAAAAGTGAAATTCAAAATAAACAAAAGTGGTTTCTTTTTGGAATTTCACTCCCTATTTTTAACTAGATGTCGTTAGTGTCAACGAACCAATAAAAAAGTCGATCGCCTAATTGTGACAATAAGAAACACTACGAATTACAGAGAGCATTTCTCTCATCACCTGAAGGCAAAGTAACTGATGGTTTCCAAGAACAATAAACTTTAATGTAAATCAGAAAAAAAAACAAAGAACTCTGATAAAGAACAAATAAAGGATAATCCGGAAGTGAAAACAAAGAACAACGGATGTCATGAAGAAGTGAAATGTCGGGGTAGGAGTTAAAAAGGTATTTACTTACAAGATCAGTTTGCAGTACTGAAAAGAGATGCTTGTTGTAGTGCAAGCTTGGAAAACAATACATTTATTTCCATAAAAATTAATCGTAGGATTAAATTTTATGCAAAAGATGCATTTCGCATCTTTTGCGTTAGGAAATACGTAGTTGAGCGAGGAACAAAAGAAGGGAACATAAAAGACAATTTCAGAATTAGTATTTCTGAAACGGGCCCTTTAGAAGGTTGCAGGTCGCTGAGTCTTGGTGTAGTCGATACATTTAAGACAATCTAAATATCTTTCCTTATATGAAAAAAGATCTGTAAATATTTAAGCCCTGTACACTTTTCTGGCAATGTTTTATTTTTAGCATAGTTTTGCGATATTTCTGGATGCACCAGTGTCCCTTAAGTTACACCTTTAGTACAACTTTGTTCTTTTTTTCCTTCCTCAATGTAATTTACTAAAATTTTAAAAATGGAACATAAATGAGGCCGATCATTTGTAATCTAATGTAGTACAGAACCCATCTGATCTGATTAATTAGGTTTTTTAATTTTCTCTGAAATGCAACGTGGACGATTCGAAAACACTGTCATGGTGGTGGTGGTCTGATGGCCTGGAAACCATTATGGTGAACAGCCACACCAATGTCGACGTATTTCAGAGATCCACTTTGACTTCTCAAAAGTGTAGAAATGAGATCCTCAAAAGCTCATGTGAGGTTTTTCAAAGATCCCATACAGTTTTAATTCATTTCACGAACAGCAATACTCCACACAAACTCAGCTGGATGAATTCCTTCACATCTTTGGATCTGAATCTGATCCAGAATGGCTGGGATGCTTTGAGGGGACAAATTTGTGTATGTCGACCTCCTCCTTCTCCTAGACCCTACCAGGCGCGAACATCTGTACGTATAGAAGAATTGGAAATATCCACAAGGTATTATCAATCGGAAATTGGTGCTAGAGAAATCTGTTAACAACATAAATAAAAAATAAACTTTCCATTTATACTCTGGGACGACCACAAGGCCAGAATAGTATACAGAATACAAGAAACAACCCTGACAACCCAAAGGGGATATTCAGGGATATTCATGTGTTGTTGTGGCGGATCCCAGGGTTTCCCCCATAAGCCGCTATTGTACTTCTTGTGTTGAAGCTTATGCCAAGACCGGCCAATTGTATGTAGTGTGTTGGACGTGTAAGTGTTATGATGTGTTCTGTTGTTATGTTATCGGCCGGTACCTGGCTCTTAGCAGGTAAGAAGCAGTAACACCTGGTCACTACGTCTCACCCCCCATCCCCGCCACGTGGAGGCGGCCAGGATCAATTATCTCCTGCTGGGCAAGCCCAGGGCATAACACCTGAGAGTGCCCGAAAAAGAGAATGAAGTGGAAAAAAAAGGAATACAGAGGGAGAAGTTTGGGATCTGGGGAGGTAAATGGATAGAATAGAGGAGAATCAACAGAGGGACTCTCCAATAGTTAGAAGTGAGAAGAAGTTAAGCAAGAATAAAGTAGGGAGAAGTGGACTAACTTCTCTAACCATGGAGACCTATCTCATGGAAACCTGGCAACCCAAAGGTCGCGGGTTCGAATCCCGCCTCGGGCTTGGATCAAAGTACTGCAAAAACCTTGGGAGGTGCATTATGGCCACAGAAGCCGATGCGCCAACAACTACCAAAAAAAAAAAAAAAACAAGAAACAGCACCGTATTTAGCAGTCACCGGATTGAATTCCGGTCACTCAAAGCACGTATACGTATGCACTTTGTACTATTATTCGGTTGTAATCATTGTATTTCCACACTGGTTGAAAAGATTCTGAGTTCGAATCCCGTCAATGACATGAGGAATTTTTATGGTATTTTTTCCCAGTATATCTAAGTTAATAGATCTCAGGCAGTTTCTAATCCGTTACAATGTTGTAGATACATTGTAACGGATTAGATAGATTAACGGATGTCGGGTAAAAACATGGACTTGAAACATGGAAACAGAAAAATCTCCGAGAATATTCGCAATTACAGACACAACTTTCTGATGCCTCATAACCTTAGTTTCTTTGGCGTTTAATACGCAGAAAACCTAACCAAGCATTACTTCCAAATAGATGAAGTCCTCATCTTGGGGGAGGGGATAATACTGTGTCCTATGAGATATCGGGATCTTTATATGGAAGTTAAATGACCAGAAATCAGAGAATAATGGAATTGTTATTACTGAAGTGTGGTCAACATGCACATGATCTTTCACAAATCAAGAGGTCTTTTTTTCGTAAAAGGCAACATTTAAAAGAGGGCAGTTAATTTAATTAATGACCCATCTCTTACAAAGTCTCTCCATCTTCTGTCTCAGATGTTCTGTATCTACTGCACGCCTTTCCTATAGATAGTTTCCTGGTCACTGTTCTTCTGAACTGGCTTCTATAGTTTCCTTTCTTTCTTCCCAAACCAGTCCAATCACGTTAACATCCTTTTACTGTCCAACTTCAAACTCACAGAAGAACGAAACTTTCTGCTTCATTATTTATTCCTTCAACCTCCATTTTCTGGACCAACCTCCCTCCATATGTATTGCCCAAAAATTACAACCTATAGAAATTCACGTCTAATATCAACCTACTCATGGTTGAAAACACTAAGTACTAAAAGTTCTAATACCATTCATATTTGGGGTTTCATAAAAAAATACTAAGATGAATTCTTAAGAGGACAGGGGCAAAAAGAATTATACCTTCACAAGTACGTTTTAGGATGATTATTATTTTATTTGGGTCAAGTGCTTCAAGCATGACAATTTTCTTGTTATCAATAAACGAACAGCGTCACTCGCGATGACGGACTGTCTTAACACGAAAGGCATCCCTACTTTAGTGTTATTAGCCACTCTGAATCCCCCTCCCCCTCTCCTTAATGGTAACGCAATTGGGAAGTCTGGCCACTATCATCTGATCAGGTCTTGTTTCTCAGAGCAGCTCTTAGAGCAGGGACAAGACGACGCGTGTGTTCGCTGATAAGACAGTAGGTGCAGATAAGGTGAGAAACACCCCTGACATCTTCACTATTAAGAAATTCCCCACTGAAGAAAATGACTCTTCTTATCGGATCATAACCGCTTTGATAAACGACGTTAATAAAAGCGTTTGTTTCAGTGGAAACAGCTTTCGAGGAATATGATACTCTAGAAAGGGGAGGGGACATGGTTTTCGATAACATCACGGGGTACGAACTACATAAGACGGTTCCCTAACTTAATATATCTAAATATCAACATCAACTCGCTCTTTTACCATTTTTACGGTATCCATTGTTTATCCAATGACGGATTCTGTTAAACGATGCAATGCAACATGGGAATGGATACTTTAACGGGCCCTGAAGCTGGAACGAGTTTTTTGTTTTTCTGTACACTGCCTAGCCAAAGTGTTAGTGGACAACAATTAAACCTCTAAGGAACTGAAAACATACCAATGAATTATTGATACCGCTATGCCTGGAAATTTAAACATGTTCCATGTTTCAAAGCAGTGTCAGGTCTTTATTGCAGCAGCGCGCGGGATGATTTGTTTCCTGCCTCTTCAGAGAACACATTTTCATGAGATTAGACCACATTTAACGGGAACTGTTTTCCATTATGAAAGGAAAAGAAGTTAAGGGAGCTATTTTGTCTTTCTGTATGTTCAGCTATAAATCAGTTGACCCTGAGTGACATCGCCTCCAGCAGGAGGTCTCTCAGTAGCCCAAAGATAGCTTTTTCTGCACCACTGCCTTTTTTATCCTCCAAGACACCAGAAAATCTTGCTTAAGGCGACATCATGATTGGCTGATGAGAGTAGCGGGTTCTGTAACGTGAAAGGAAAGTTTGATTCATGGAGGCAAAAACTCACGTGGTAGCCAAGAGCGAGAACACGCAGCGGCCCACAGATGGATATACGGGACAGCGAAGGAAATAAAAGCAAAGATGGATGTGTGTCATACCTCAGTGAATCTCCATAAAATAACGCCGTGTCCAAGCATTGGCCTGCACGTGTACTCAAGGAAAGATGGTAGTCCTAACTTCCAGAGAAATTTATTCTGTTCCAATCTTGTCAGTTCTGTTCCGTCAAATACAGGTATTGTGTTAGGTGAGGGGACAGCAGAAAAACTAAAATATTAGACTCAGGTGTTTAGTTGTCTTAAAGGAAATGTTAACCCTGATTCCAAGCGAAGAGATGACTTTTATTATTTCACATAAAAGAAAGAAAATGAAAAAAAAAAAATGTCGCCGTTAATATACGAGACAGGTATGGCATCTGTTAGGATTTCAATGGCAGCAACGTAACCCTTACACGTGTTGACAGGCTAAAAGATGCTAGAATATCATGTAAGTTTTTGAACAGGTGTCCCCTTAAAAATAAATATGGATTACGTCAGGATTTCGTGATCTTCGGCACTGGGTCAATATCGTGCTGTATATATCCGAAGTTTAATTTTATCCATTATGTATACCCAATCTGATAGTTGTATTCAAGATTCAAAATAGCAACAATAAAATAAAAATCCATGAACCAATACCAAGTGATCCAGTTCTCCATACATTTAGATAAGAGAATACGTGGTTCACAGAGTGGCACCGAAAGAGTCTTCCACAGTACATTACTGAGCGAGGGGGTTGGTCACGGGTTTGCTTTAGGACCTTTCTCCTATACTGGTTGTCACAGGCGAACTGGTTATCCACGTCCAGTGACCTTGTGAACACATTTATGTGGGCAGAAATCTCTCAGATATGTGCAGTCTCCTGTGGGTCGAGCACAACTGAGGCATTGCTCACAGCGCAGGGAATTTTCCATCGGATCACATCCCAGGTGTTAGGGGCGGAGATCTTTCTCGTGCGCATTTTCACAATGAAAGTTAGGCGTCTCTCTTCCATCTTCACTGTCAATCGTTCCATTCCGAGAGCCGTGGCCATCGCTGTGGTTCGCTGCTGTGGAGATAAGTGAGACTTCCATGTAGCCCATTTTAGTAACCAAAATTCGGCTGCATATAGTGGTTTTAAAGTAGTTTTGGTCGCAGAACCCCAAATTTCTACTCCGTAGAGAACAAGTTGCAAAATGGCGGTCTCGATGTATCTCTTTGTAGTGCCCGTGTTTGCAACATAGAGAAGGTGCTATTTCACCATTCAGCGATTTTGACTCAATTGCAGCGTAGATGTTGGTTAAACCGTAACTTTGCGTCGAAGATCACTCCGAGGTCACGATGCTTTGCTACACTTTTGAAGATTTTTTCTCGAAAAAATTTATTTAATTAATCGTAGCTGTTTTTAGATACCTTTCTTATCTAACAAGAACTTAATATATAATTATAATTATTACAATCTAGAGCAGGCACACAGATCAGAGAATGTTCAGCATACACTTTTTTTTTTTAAACATTTACTTAAAAATATTTTTGAGTTACAGGAGTATACTGTTCCTAGTCGTATTTTTCATAATTTTAAAATAAAGAATTACATTGTAAAATACATAATTTTATGTTTTACTAAATTTGATGTGCCCGGTAGAAAAGTGAAGGATTATACCGTATGTTATTTGTACTCTACACATGGAATATAAATGGACACAGTAATTATCATGCTTGGAAATTTCTCCATATAGAGCTGTCCTTAATATTATTGAGAATTGTACTGCAGTATAAAAAATAATCTTCTAAAAATCCCCTTGTGCGGGGCCTCTTAGGCGCCGGACATGGTCAGTAGAACCCTTTGAATGCATTAAAATGCTGCGCTGTCTGAAAACATTTCCCCAAGTTTATTCCTGATATCCACAAAGACTTATGCGATATTTATCGCAGAGCTCTTCTCATAATTCTAAAAACTGAAGAACAATACGCCTTGTGGACGTTCATACCTCATCACTTATCCGTTAATCGATACAGGATTAAGGGATGAGTGATCTTTCGCAGCTAACAGAAAAGTGGCCGTTAAAAGAAAATGGAATGATTGGTGGATTTCTGTTTGAACTTAATCAAATTATCAATCTCAACTACTATTGCAAGCAATTTGTTCCAATGATAATGGTAAACTTTATACCCCTGGTTCTTCTCTATTTTGCCAGCGAAAACACTTTCCTCGTTCGTTCTACTGATTTCTTTCACGATCTTCTGCACTTCTATCAGGTCTCTCCTGAGACGTCTCATTGCCAAATTTTGCAGTCCGCACTTTAAGTAAGCAGTTCTTTACATGGTCATCGATTAGCTCCCCTTACCAATCTGATTGCCCTTCCTTGTACCATTCTAGAAGTTTTATGTTTTTCATGAAGTATGGCCTCCAGACCTGAACATCATATTCTAGATGTAGTCTCACCATCATCTTATACAATGGGATAATGACATCCTTTGGCAACTTGCAAAGACCAACTATCATAGAAAATTGAGAATATCAAAGACCCACAAAGAACAACTCTCATAGAAAATACACAATGTACCCTCCTAGCTGCCTGTTTAAACAATATGAAAATTTTTTTAACTGAATCTTAACTCCAAAATCATTTTCGTCCTGGATCACTTTTAACTCCTCTTCCCCTAATCTGTAAGTAACTCCTGAATTTCTGTTCCCGGGTGTAAAATCTTACATTTAGAAGCATTAAATTTCACAGAAATTTCAGAAATATTTGTGCAATCGGTCTAAGTCATTTCTATTACCAGAATCAGGACATTTTGGCCTGATTCTGGTGTTTAACTATTTGTGTTGAGATAATGCCTTTATCTCAACACAAATTTTGACAACTTCCCCTGCACTCCTCATCAATGTCATAAAGAAAAATAAGAAACAGAAGAGGTCCTAACACTGATTCCTAAGAGATTCTGCTCCGCCCTGAATCATGTCCATTTATGATTACTCTTAGTATCCTACTTTTAGTTAGCCCTTGATCCAACGAAGGATCTTTCGCCATTAATCCTAATTTTTTCCAATTTATGGGGGATCGCATCACAAGCTTTACTGAAGTCAAAGCTGTTTCTTTCTTCCAACTGATTTATGACTACATAAATCAGTTGAAAGAAAGAAAAAAAACTACAATGGACAAGCATGACTTTCCTTTCACGTTTCCATGCTGGGATCTATTAACGATACCATTCCTATCGATATGGTCCTGTATTGTATGAATCTTTAATCAGAGATCTTTAATCAGAGATCTTTAACCATGATGTTACCAATCACTGAAGTCAAATTCACTGATATATGGTTGTCCATCACATCATTCGGATCACCTCTTTTGTGGACTGGGGAGGCATTAGCGCTTCCTCAATCCAGGAGAATCTCCCGGAGTCTAATGATGATCTTATTAACATTCCCGATGAGATGACGATGAGGGTAAATTTATGAAAATTAATAAATTTCCATCAAAACGAACTAACAATTCTGATAGTAATATTTTATGGAATAAACACAAAATATATTTATTTATGGTTGTTTTACTTTTTTAATATAATATATTTTGTGATGCAACATTTTTATTACTAAACTGAGCTAAAATTAATGAAAATGAGAAAAAGAAAAGAAAAAATAAGATTTTTTCGTGGTGGTCAGCTAGATAAAGTCAGCTACTCCAGGTCTCGGGTTTTTATTTAATTTTATCTGAATTTTTCATCCAACACAACTAGAAACTAGGTTTGTAATATATTCACGCACACGCATAAAAGATTACCGTGATCTTCTACAGCTGGAGATTAGGTGGGTAACCTAACTTGTATAAAGATGCTATCAAAGAACCCAAGGTCATCAAGGTCATCGTGAACCTGTGGCAACGGAAGGAAGCCAGGAAAAGAAAAAATGAATATTATTACCATATTATTAATGAATGATTACTAATATATACTTATCAATCTTTTATAATTATTATTACAAGTATTACTAATTCTTTTAGCTCAACAATCTTTTTAATTTTCTTCTTACAGGTGATTTCTCAGCAGGAACATAAGCAAAAGAAATATTTATTAATTAATTCTAATTAATTCTACGTTACATTTAACAAAATATAGAAAGCAGAATCACTCAGATGTCAACTGAATATTAATTCAGTTGTTGACCAAAAACTATATTCTTGGAACTGTCGCGAGCTGATAAAAATCAATCAACACGCTGTCTTCTCGTGAGTGAGTCAGAATTTGGACAGCCCTCGTGTACAAGATACAGAACTGGTGTCGAAGCAGTGCGCAGAATATAAACTGCGTCCATAGCTTTCGTAGACAGCGTCCGGTAGGACATCCGGCATAAACGCAAGTTTGCTTCCGGTCATCAAAGGGCATCATGGGAATAAAATATGGAAGTAGAAAAAAGTAGAAAATGGATGATGGTAAGGAAGAGAAGAAAGCAGTAGAATATAAATTATCGAAGGCAGGAAGGCTAACAACTTAAAGTTATCTTTTAGGGAGTGGTAGCATCCGTTGTACGCAGAGTGAGTCAGGTAGAATGTTACAAGCAGTATCTCGAAAGCTAGTAAAGATAAGTTTGCGCTTTTTTAATTTCCCATATCTTATTTTTTGTCCATACTTTAAATGGAAAAACCTGTCAAAAATGCTGATGATAAATAATAGCATTGGGTTGGTGCATATGGTATGAGAACAATTGATTTTGTGGTCGACGTTTGGAAAGAGAGTCTTCATGATTATACTCATGATTATATGACACTGTTTTTCTTAAACTAACACATAGTTGTGATTGGATGCATAAATAGAAGAAAATAATGATGATCATCCCCGTTGTTTTTTTTTTTTTTTTTTTTTTTTATGAATCTATTTTAAAGCGAATGAGTCTGCTGTCCAAGCAGTCTCAGATGTATGTGGACTTTCTAGATATATACATGCATAGTTAATGAATGTTTAATCCCCTCGCGAATAGCACAGTGGATATAATCGTCCTCCCTATATATGCATAATGCGCTATTCTTATCTTCGCTATGTAAGTCCGTCCATCCGTCCGCATGTGATAACTCGACTCTCAGTGGACGGATTTTCATGTAATTTTAAATTTGGGCCTTTTGAAAGGATTTGTCGAGCCAACCAAATTTCATTAAAATGTAACGACTTCAAATCCAGTATTTATTATTTCTTCTATCTTCTTTTTTCCATCCTCATCTCCAGTAGACGGAATTTCAGGAAATTTTATATTTGACCCTATTAGAAAGAGTTCTAGAACCATCTAAAATTTCATTAAAATCGAACTAATAGAAATCCGGTAAATATTATTTATTTTTTTCATACATATCACCTAAGATGTCCAGATACCAGACACACTGAGTCATCACTGAATTATGACCACCCCTATGAAAACTGAATGCAACTCATTGACCACATGAGGTACGAGAGTGCGGAGTTAGTCGACCTACGTAGCATAGATAAGGTGTCAGTGGTTCAGCAGGTAGTAAAATTCCGAGCGTGATGGGTAAAAGGAAGGATTTATCGGACTTTGATAAAGGACAGATTGCGGGTGCTCGACGAGCTGGTACCTCGATTTTCCAAACGGCTGAACTGGTGGCGTGTTCGAGAGCCGCCGTAGTTCAAGTGTACCAGGACTGGTGTCAAAATGGTCAAACAGCGACTCGACGGCAAAACTGCAAAGATCAGCGAAAGGTTGATGTTAGAGGTGAGCGCCTGTTCAAGAGTTGACTACCCAATGCAACATGGGCCAATCCGGAACAATATCTGGCATGACCATGGGTCGCACGCTCGCCCGTATGGGCTATACCAGCAGACCACCCCTACGGCATCCTTTCCTAACCAAGGTTCATCGTCGTAAAAGACTCGCCTGTGCAAAGAGCATGCAAGTTGGACGTTAGAAGACTGGAAGAAGGTGTGCTGGTCGAATGAGTCACGTTATTTACTCCACACTGTGGATTTGGTGTACAGATTTGGCGTCAACAACAGGAGGCTCTTGATTCATCGTGCATGGTATCAAAAGTGCAGGCTGGTGGAGGGGGTTGTATGGTGTGGGGCATGTTTCACTGGCAGGAACTTGGATCCCTGGTGCATGTGGAACAACGAATCAGTGCTCTCCTCTATTGTTAACTGCTTGCTGACTGTGTACAACCCGCTATGTTACACTTTTTCCAGAATGGCGATGGTGTCTTCTATCGCCATTCGACAATTCGCCGAGTCATCGGGTACTTGTTGTGCAGGAATAGTTTGAGGAACACAGTTCTGACTTCCAGCATATCGGTTGGCCTCCGAACTCCGCCGATATCAACCCCATAGAGCATTTGTGGGACACTATGGAAAGGCATATCAGGCGTCTGGCTACACCAATCACCTCCATACTTGCATTGCTGACCGCATTACACACAGCTTGGTTGGCCATACCTCCCGAAAGCTTCCCACATCTTGTCGAATCAATGCCACGTCGGATAGCTGCTGTACTGAGGGCAAAAGGAAGACCTACGAAGTATTAGGTAGGTGGTCATAATTCAGTGATCACTCGGTGTATATTGTAGCTTATGGATATGAAATACTAGATAACCAACACCAACAGTAATAGCTCCAACACTCGATGGAATTGTAATATCAGCCACTCCTACTCATGCAGATTTGGGAATAGTATTTGATCCAAAACTTCGATATTATGCTCACGTAGACAAGCTCATGTAAGTTTGTCTATGTCAAGGGTCCTCAAATAATTAGGAAATACAATCGAATAGTATTTTATACACCACTCATCTAAGCCGTTGAAGCATGGGCATCAGCAGCTACTACAACGAAGAAGCCAATCCTTGCTGCAGAATTCTGACTCCTTAAATGGGCTAACCGGAAAGCTTATCTGCTACCACCGAACAGATACAACCCTACAACCCTATCTACTTCAATGGGGATGTAGCGACTAACTGATATTATTGAAATACAGCGACTGGTTCTCCTTTCCTTGTACGATAGTCTGTTTTATTATACTCACTTTTATTTGTATTAATTTATTTTAATAAACTTTTCTTATTTGCTCGTCAGTCGGTGCAACATTATTTCAACTTCAAGTAGAGATTCTATCCACTACGATAATCGAATTGACGTCTAGGACTATGTAAGATAAGAAAGGGGTGATAAAGAATCGCCCTCTTTCAACCTTGCTTTTAAAATTGTTATTTTTTCTTTGTATACATCTCACTCATTCGTTTCTGTTAACTTTCACCGTATCGTAAACTACACGACAGTCCCATTAATCGTCTTTACAAACATTCCCAGACGCTTTATTAAAGTCAATAAATTAAGATAATTATCATAAGTTATTAATTTTACATTCATCTCTTTTATGAATGAAAAAAAAACGAAAATTACTATCATTTTAGTAATCTTTCATTCTTAAAATAATAATAATAATAAATAAATACGATAAAAACAATTTTGCAATACATTACTCAGCGTCCTAGTAATTAGCTGTAGCACGAGGGCATTAAAAGAACAGAGGACGTGCTGCCATCTGGCGACACTTAAGAGAGCTATGTTTGCTTTCTGGAAGGTTCGCAAAATTTCCACAAAGTTTAAATAAAATTTAGAGTATAAACTGCTTCTTTTTATACCAATATATATTTTATGCTAATTTTGTTTTAAATTAACTGTTTTAAATTATTATTTGGATGTCTCGTCTTTATAAACTACAATTAAACAAAATAACTAACCATTAAACAAAATAATTAAACAAAACAAAATAACTAGTTCTACTTTATAACTGAATTTGATTCAAATTTATCCTCTCGATCAAATATTTTCGTAAAGGAAATAATAATAAAAAGATTCTTTATTAATTTAAATTAGATACATTAATGAAGGAGTTCACTTATTCATGGGTACGGCACACGCATCATTCCTACTACCAAGGTAGTTTTAATGCATTGGTTTTTTTTTTTTTTTGGAGCTTATTGGCCCCTCTTCAGTGGGTGGGTAGGTACCCTGTTGTTGCAATAGTGATGCCTGATGGTGTGCGTGGTTTAATCTAAAAGATATTTCTTGGCTAAATGCTTAAAAGTATGAAGGAATTTACTTATGTATGAAGGAGTTTATTTATATTTATTGTAGAGTTATACGTTATGTTGCCATGGTATTGCACTACCTCGAGTAAGTAACGCTATTGCGTTGTCACTATTGCAACTAAAGGGTACCTATCCACCCACAGAAGAGAGTCCAAAAAGCCTTGAAACGGTGCCGTCTGAGTGGTGGTACCACCGAGAATAAGTAACAATAATCTTCTCCATTGGTGAAGCGTTACTTACTTGAGGTAGTGCAATAGCATGGCAACTCGTTGTGAAGGTATTCACAATATGAGATATAATTAAAACGATGCATTAAAAAAACCTTAGTAGTAGAAATGTGTATTCATAAGCAAACTCCTTCATACTCTACACCACCAACCATTCTTCATTATAATAAGGTGGTGAACAGTTACATTAATTTTACAAAATAATGAAAATAAAAGAAATAAAACACCTCTTTACATTATAAGAGAGCCAAAATTTTCATCACGATAGCACTTATAAATTGACGGTAGATCTGGGTCGATGTTCGGCGAGTTCAGGTGTCAAGAGCTATATTTGAAAAATCTCCATAGAATCTCTACCAACTCAAGCGCCCTCGTAGGTAACACAAGTTAGTAGGATTGCCATCCTGACCACAATGGGTGGAAAAGATCTGAGTTCGAATCTCATCAATGACTGGAGGAATTTTTATGAGTCTTTTTCACAATGTGGCTGAGTTAGTCGGTCTCTGGCGAGGGTAGCATGGTTTTCCTCCCCGAAACTCGGGTTTTTTGTCCAGCAAACAAAAAATCGACCTCAAAACACACGCAATTTACAGATAATATACACGGAGCAACATGGCCTTAGTCGCCGATGCTTCTAAAACCCAACTACAACCAACCAATCAACCAACCAAATCAAGGGCATAGGAGAGCACACTACTGAAGTAAGTTGCGAGTTATTCTCTAATTATTTCTTTATTGTGCCTTTTTCAGAAATTTATCTTTATGACCCAGAACGGTCTTAAGAGTTTGGCATAATAGGATTTGACGTGTTGTTGATAGGTCAGGTTCACCTTGAGGGTAACTCCTACGAATATAGCCCTCGTGTGCATATAAGCCTCGTCTTCCCTAAAATGGGTAGAAAAGGCCCAGGTTCGAATCCCCTTCAATGATAGGAGAGGAATTTTTATGGGCTTTGTTCATAACGTGGTCTCAAACGCAAAAAACCATGCAATCTCGAGGAGTGCATGGTGTTTTCTCTCCCGGAAATCCGGGTTTTTCATCCAGCAAAAGAGCAAACTACAAAATACATTCAATTTACAGACAGCATATACAGCGCAAATGGCTTAAATTACTGATGTGCCTAAAACTTTACAACAACAACAACAAAAGCAATTTAGGAATTTTACGATATTAGGGAGAGTCAGTACTGTTCTGCTTAGGCCGGTATATAGGGATGATGTTATTGCAGGAACTGTACGACTCTGGGTAAAAATGAAATATTTTAATTTATAAGGGATTTCTTGGAACTCGAAAAATTAAACATATCTTTATGTCGTTTTATTTGCAAGAAAGTGTTCAAATAACTGTTCAGAATTTCCTAACAGTTCTTTTTGCTGATCACCCACATGGCACTTTCATGTTACGCACGATACGCATCAAAAGATAAAAACGATGGAACTTGATCCAATTTTGAAACGAATATTGCTGCAAAGAGCAAGGCTGACTCCTCCTTGTGTGATTCCTACATCCACCACTTTACGAATTGTACTGTTATTATCGTGAAGCAAAGTAATCTCTTAGATAAAAGATTTTTGAGGAGCTCGAGTAGATTAAGCAATATCCCGTAGAATCTCTTAAGTAAGGCAAGAAGCGTTGTGGTCTAAATTAAGCCAAATGCAGATTTCGGGCCAAGAAATAAAGCATGAATATCTTCATTGGCATTAACAAAACAAAATGTTTTTCATGAATATTTTATTGTGAAGTGTCCCCGAAGGCGAATATTCGATATAATAGGAATCCTGGCATGCAAATTTCGAGTATCCAAAGAAATCGATCTAAGACCTTACATTATGCAAATCATTCATGCACATAAAAGAACAGGTTACGACCACATCACTTCATTCCCGTTTTTTTTGGCTTGCTCAGTGGAATAGCCACATGTCCAGTACTCAGGATGGCAAGTCATTGTCGTTTAGATTATTCTTTGAGATGGCGGGCCATTGGACAACTTGAAGCCAGTCAGGCGCAGGAGGACGTGGCACATTGACTTACTGTGTCACGCAGTGTCGTCAGCACTATGGAATTAGTTTCAGGAGACTACAATTACAGGAGCTGGTCGAGGGCAACGTCAACCAGAACAGACAGCTATCTGGCTCTAACAGCAAGACGGAACTCTACGATGACCTGTCATCAACTCTGTTTTGAGGTTGTTGCGGCCACAGGTGAAAACATTTCCAACAGGTCTGTGTTAAAAAGGCTCAATGAAAATGGGCTGTATGCAAGGAAGCCAGTGGTTTGTATCCCATTAATCCTAAACCATCGCAGGGCACATCGAAACTGGTGCCATGAACATGTGATTTGGAGCCCTGACAAATGGGATACAGTTCTGTTTTCTGGTGTGCCCCATTTTAGTCTACAAATATATTCAAGACGTTATTTCATCTGGACACAACGAGGAATGTGGAACCGTCCCTCCAACATCAGAGAAAGGGACACTTACGATGGAGGCAATGTTCTCGTGTGGGCGGAATACGGCCACACCTCTCTTGATGTTTTTGATTTGGTGTCAAAATTGCGTAGAGGTATCAAGAACAGATCCTCGAACCCTATGTGCGACTTTTTATGGGTGCAGTTGGCCCAGATTTTCTCTTCAAACACAACAACCCCACTGCACATAGAGCTCAAGTGGTGGAGGAATATCTTGAAACTGAAAATATCCAACGACTGCCGTGGGCAGTACGATCATCAGACTTAATTCCGACCGAACATGTGTGGGACACTCTTTGGCGTCGCATTGGACGCCGACAACCAACTCCTCGGTTACTCAGTGAGCTAAGGTCTGCCGTGGTGGAAAATGGGATTTTTTTTTGTCACAGATTCTTATAGACACTTATTTCGAGCATGGTTCATCGCTGTCAGGCTTGTTTAGGCGTTGGAGGGTGTCATACTCCGTGCTGATGTCATGAGACCATATTTTCGAGCATCTTGTATCGACTTCTGTAATGTTACTTTTTGGTAATTCTTACACAACCCCTAAAAATGTCCCTTATACCTGTCCGAAGTTTCCCACAGTCCCCTCATTTCATCGTTATTCTATGGTATACCACCATACCAAAATTTTTCCGGCTTCATTGAAAGCTGCACGAGTTACACCACGTTTTCTACGTGTTCTGTTAATTTTGTCGAACAGTGTATTACTCCTATGAGCTGTCGGTAAACCTCACTTGTGAGGTCTGTATATATAGTGTTACATGTCATGAGGCACGGGGGTTCCCCCCTTCAATTCCGCGTAGTACGCTCTGTTTCCTACAAAACTCTATTTGTAGGAAACGTTCCTCCAAACCTACGTGCGAAGTTCAGAGAATGTAAATTTATTGTATAGTCTGCCTAGAATAGTGCTGGTCTGTTGTTCCTTCGACCATTTAGCTTCGGGACCCCTGTTGGGAACCGCCGTTGCCCGTGGTTTACCGACAGCTCTTAGGAGACTGCGTGTACCCTGCCACGTTGCATGTTTTTCCAAAGAAACGAGATCTTCCATGACGATAATTCGCCGTCCCATCGAGTCTGCACTGTGCACGAGTGGTTCGAGAAAACCAGTGAAGATATCACCTACCTTGATTGGCCTCCAAATTCGCCTGAACTCAACCTCAATTGAACACCTGTGGGATATGCTTGTTTTGGAACGGGAAGTGAGGCGTATAGAAAGCCTTGTCGGCAGAATGGCTGTAGATCCCTACGGGTGTCTTCAGATATCTAGTAGAGTCAATGGCTAGGAGAACAGCGGCTGTTATCCATGCGAAGGGTTGCCCAACACAGTATTAGGAAAGTGGTTACAATTCAGTGATCACTTACTGTATATTTTTTTTAATAAAGGATTCTTTGAAACACTCAGTTGTCCGGTTGCTTTTAGCATTATAATGTACGTTCGAAATCTTTCAGTCAGATTGACATTTGAATAAAGGGAAGAAGTTCCTTAGAAATTTAACTGGAGCAGTTTTTTTTCTTCCAAGTGGATTTCGGAGTCTGAAAGAGCTGGCTAATTATTGTAATGAAGTTATCGTAAATTGTTTATTTTGCTCATTAATTTCAGTTTATATCAGCTTGAATTCATTAACTTGGAAGCACTCAAGCATTCGATTGTACAGAGTGTTGACTCTTTTAAGTTCGAATTATTGAGCATTTAGAATTCAATAATGTAATTCATTTTTCTCAAATGCGATTGGCTACTTCATTTTTTTCTTTCATAACGAATTTAGTATATCTCAGGTAACACAATACTACAACGCTTCCGATAACAGTGTATGGTTTAACGAAAGTAGATTCAGAAATCGTAGCTAGGTTTCTATCCCCAAGGATATGAGTGATCGGAGTCTCTATTCACGAGCCGAAAGGGGACGTGGATGAACGCTGTAGGCGAGGCTGTTTTAACTGAAACGTCATACGTGCAATTTCGGCGTTACCTCAGTACAATAAAGTCCGAGGAGCAATTCAATATAAAATTTTATTGTGAATTTTTCTGGTTTCCAAGCACGCTTTCCAAGTTCGCTTCAATGCTCCTGAGTACCTTTGGAAGTTAATTTCTGCATTTCAGTTATTGATGTAGAACGACGATTTTGTTCGACAAACTGCATCCTTCTGCCTGAACGCACTCTTACAAGTCACAACAAACCCGGGGCGTCCTTCCTTTGTATTCATTCTTCAATGTTTGTTTTGGCGTGCACCTTTCTTATAACTCTCATAGCTGCGCCAGTGATTACGAATCGCTTTTCTGCCACACCGTTTGGAAAAGGTTTTAGTTCCAATCGCGCTAGACGGGAAGAACTTTCATTGACTTTTTCACATTATGGCCCAGTTAATCTATTTTGAACACTTTTTTTTTTTTTGCAAAACTCTAATCCGGATAAAAAAAAACAAATCGGCATTACATTGGGTTCCTAAAGTTTGTCGTAGATATACTTCCAGTGATGACGGTTAACGCTGGAGTGTAAAACGTTGATGGAAACGATATTAGGTCCCAATGTTCAATTAAATCTTCTAGGATTACTAAATGTCCAAGAATTAAAAATTACTACGCTTAGTAGCATGGTGATGGTGTCCATACCACATAAAACCACACATAAATACAAACTCAATTGAAAAATATCTAAGAGTAAGCAACTTGCCTCCTGTACAAACGGAAGATGAAATTTCTCGTTTCTTTTAAATTATAATATATTTAAATTACCACTCTTATACCACGTGGAGCTTTTAATAGATTTAGATTTTACCTAAACTAATATACAGTACATTGAATAACGTTTCAGGTATCTTGCCGATACCCATCATCAAACCTTGCTGTTGGGAGACAAAAATTTAGATATATTATAATTTAAATGGATAGAAACCACGTAGCGCCTTTCCCTAACCATATTCTCGTTTCTTGCCAAGGCCATTGACCACAATTTCTGTTCATCCATGCCTCCACCTCCCTTAAAATCTGATGGTTCTGTTGCATACTCGTCTAACGATAACGCTGGTTTATTAGTATCTTAGTTTTTCTGTAACTCTAGAAATGATGATCTTGCAAATCACCATCTGACTTACAAAACTCATTCCATTTCAAAGTCTCTCGTTGTCTTCCCGACAAAAGGATATTACAAGAATCTTAATAATCTCTATGCAAGAAATCTAAGCACGTGATAGCATTTCTCCACTTGGTCCTAGCTTTAGAGCGGAATTGGATCGGAACAGGCACTGGGCGAAGAGTTATTGCTATAGGGTTAGATCGATGGCACTGTGGTCCCGAACAGGATCAGAATTTGTAAATGTCTCTTGCAACATATTCCTCAGAGGGGATAAATCCTTGAACTTATAACTCTACCTGTTTCCCTCTAAAATTAAAGATCTGCATCGACTGTGACCATAAGATTTAAAGCTATTTTGATTTCGCCTATTGGATGATTGAAGAAGGTCCAGCAAGATCCAGAATGTTTATTTAACATCCTATGGGTGAATAAAGTGCACTTTCACCTTGGAAATCTGTGACAAATTGCCGAATTTAGGCTAGAGAATGTGCGCGTTGAGTCATCAGCATAATTAACGGCACAAGGTGTCTCAGCCTATTGCGGACCAAAAGTATCCCAGAAGCCAATGAATACGATTTACATGGAAGCATGATTTTTATGCAGGTTGATGTTACGTCACATATTGACAACAATGCGAAACAATTCATACGAGAGACCTTCAGGGAAAAACGAATTATCAGACTCAAATTTTCCACATCCCTCACCTGGAAGATCTTCCCCCCCCCCCTAACTCCAGCAGACTTTTGGTTGTAGGGATAACTGAAACCTCGTTTATAGAGATTTCTCTTCCGCTCTTTCTGATTTAGAGGCTTCGTGGATAACACAATGCCCCGTCCTCACTGCTTACTAAAATATAAAGGTGTACAGGTGGAACTTGGGTCGTCAATAAAGATTGGTGAAAAATTTACCTTTGTGTAATTTTTTTAAATTAATCACTTGGCTCGCACTCTGATGGTCAAATTTTGAACTAAGTCTTATTATTTTAAAAAGCAAAAAACATTCCACATATTCTAAAGCCAATGCAAAAAACCGTTTTACGTTACCACTTATAGTTTCCGAATTATTAAATTTTAAAAGCGAGAAAGGACTTTTTAACCACCCTAAATAAAGCCGACCGTCGAATTTCTGTCCCGCATCGTTATCTACAGAGCGATCTCTTCCTCTCACTCTCTCTCTTTATCTGTCCATCATTCGTCTCGCGTCTGAGTCTTGTTTATCGATGGACAGACGCTGGGGATGATCGTCGACTGTGATATTTGTTGCCGTAATTTGGAGGTGAAGGTTATTTTATGGGTTGGAAGGTCAAAGTTATGCGCAAAATAAATAGGCACGAAGGGTGGAGTTGACATCTGGTGAGTTTTATTTTTAATCGTGCTCGTTTTTTCTCTCTCTTTTTTTCCCTCCCCCTTTTTTCATCCTCCGAAATGTCCAGTGTTTAGACGCAACGTGTGTCGGACAAAATGATCTTAATTACATATGCGTGATGCGTAAATCTACCTTGATTAACATTCCGGGAGCCATTCGCGCATTGTGCACGCGCTGAGGTGAAGAGATAGCGAGAAATAGAGTAGCCGTCATACATAATCGTTTGCTATAGGCTCTGACAGATTCGGTGCAATAACCGAGTGCACTTTCGACACGAATTCAACTCGCCGGTGTCTTTACCAGATGAGATTCTAATTATTCGGTCCCATACTTAGATGTCTACGAGCGATAGAACACCTGTACCAATCTGTTCCAACGACATTAAAGCGGGGAAAATCATTATGGTTGTTTAATCTCAACTTCATCTAACTTTGGAGAGCATCTGATAGAATAATGACAAACAAATTGGTTCCTTTTTGTTTCAGATCTTCTAACATCACTTTCCGCTAGTAATTATATATCGTTGTCCATGATCTTGTCCTGGAGTTTCTGCATCTGCAAAGACCCGTCTTGAAGAAGAACAGAGTTTTTGATATTCACCAGAATTATATAAATTAATTTTTAATCAAGAATGGCAATTGAATAGACGCCTTTGTTGTCAAGTTAAAGGATTCAACCACTTCACTTTTGTCTCATGGCATCTCATGTCAGTAGATTTCAATAAGAATACTGTAAGCAGTTCAGTAACAGATAGCATTGCTTGATGGTGCCGATAAATAAGTTGTACGATGAAGTTTTTAATCAAATCCGGTGGTGCGCTGGATTCTGTGATCAATATGTTGTATATATGTCTGAAAACAGTTCGCACATTAAAGTGCAGTCCTCCGTGGCAGCCAAGTCGGTAGACAAGATATACATTGATGTCTGCTACTCGTTTGGAGAGGTCTGAGTTCGGTTTACGAAGACGACTAGATGGATTCTAAAGTCCTCTTAAATTGAGGCTGTAGTTAGCCAATCTCAGGAGGAAGAAGTAGATTCCTTTCTCCCAAGCTATTCCGGGTTTTTCTGCCCGCACAACATGCAAAGTTCACACAAGGAAAATAAAATAAAAAATAGAAACGCGTATTTCAGAAATTTATATTGATTTCAATATTCTGTAAGTCTGTCTTTCTTGTTGTTACCCTCTTTATCTTCAAAAAGAAATTTCCAATATGACATCGGTAACATTCTTTGGGATTGCTATTCCCCAACCAAGTTTAACACCTCAGAGTTTTGCTACATTAAAATATAATTTCCGCTTTTCTGATCATCCCGTGACGTCTATTCAGGTCATCCTCAAGGAGCTCTGCTTAGTTCTGATCACTAAATACTGAGCTTGATATCATCTGCAAATTTTGAAATTACGCACAGTATCCATCCCTTCGTCAATATCATTTAAGAAAATCAGAGATGTCAGTGGCCATAGATCGCTGGGAGAGCCCCACTTCTAACTTAGCACAATCTGAAAAGTAACCATTTAACACCTCCTACTCTTAAAGATGTGATTCATCCAAAGCTCTTTTCTGTGATTCGGAACATGTTCCAGCATATATATATATATATATATATATATATATATATACATGTATATATATATATATATATATATATATATATATATATATAGTAACCTCTCATTTGGGACAGACACAATTTTTTGCTGAAATAAAGAAATAGTTTTAAGTTGTTTAATAAAAATTAATATACTGGCCCAATTTGTATTATAATAGTAAGATAAAAATTTATAGTAATAGTATTCGCCATATAGTGCAAGGAAGCCCACTAGACATTTGCTGGAAAAAAAACCCACCAAGCAGATAAGAAAATACAAAATTTGCTTCCCTCCTCACACAGGTAACTATCCAGTTGACTTTTGAATTTATTCAAACTGACAGCCTCAACTACCTGTGACAACCTGTTCCAGAAGACTCGCTGGCTAAACGGATATTCCCTACAACCTAGCCTGATCATCTCTGAAGTGACTGGTTGGCAAGCTGCCCACAAATACGGAGACTTTCCTCATATGGTCGCCCTTTTGCCAATCTCACCATTCGAATTGACCGTCTTTCGACCCTTTCAAGAAGCGCATTGTCTTTTTCAAATGAAGTCTCCATACTTGAGCACAGTATTCCAAATGCGGTCTTACAGTGGGATTATGAACTCCTTTTACAGTGGGATTATGAACTCCCTATCTGTACAGGACAACGTTCGATAAATCATCGATAGGACATCGTGGGCTTTCCTGGCTTCCTCTTTAAACTATTCAGAAAACTTCATATCTGCCCCTGTCCCAATCCCTTTCCTCCTCCTCTAATGTTTTTATTTTAACCCCTCCCCCAGTGTATAATTTATTTGGGGGTTGCTATTCCCCAAGTTTAAGACCTTGCATTTAGCATCATTAAATAATAGCAACTACTTCTCTGAGCATTTTTGAAGTCTGTTCAAGTCATCCATCTTGATATTAGTTTGATTGTTCATGTGAGGCAACAATGACATCTCTGTTTGCTAGTGGGGATGTAAAATTTCTTTTATTAAAGATAAAGAAATAAAGCGCTAAGAAAAACACAAAAATAAACACATATCCTCAATCTTCTAAAAGAAATTCAGTGGGACTGCTGAGAATGCGAAGGTGTCAAGCCCAGACATGCGCGAAACCAATCCTGTAAATGACGACAACTTTTATAGCTTTTCGTATGTGTTAATAAACGCTGTTCAGGTTAGTGACAAATAAATACTTGTTGTTTATATTTATGGGATTGGACAGATAACGTGGGCAGCGAGTCGGTGCACTTATAACTTTGCTTGCGATCGATCCACGAGGGTTTGTGACAAATGGGAGACGTGATGGTATTGTTAACGGTTGCTGCTCTTTGGTGGGCAGAATCCGACAAAATAAGTGTGTGGGTAGTTTTATGTCCCGCGACGCTCAATGTAAGAATCTTGACATAGTTGTGCGTGATATTCATTGCAATTAACTCTTTTCTGGGACGCTCTGGGCGGCACCCTGTTCCCTCTTACCATATGTCGAATGCGTGTCTTAATGTGCCACTCTCTGCAGTCATAGAGAGGGCATACAGCAGCATTAAAAACGAATGTGCAATTGTAGGACAGGTCAAACTGAAAGAACACATAACTTTAAGAAATGGACACTGTTGGATGTGAAAATATCTCTCATTATTGCATGGCCAAATTTGCTCGGCAAATATGAACGTGGGCAGATGGTTGAATGCCAATGGGCTATACTTAGCGTAGATGGTTGTCGCGTTTGAATTTTCCTCGAGGCGAATAAGGCGACGAGAAAGCAAATTGTTGCAAGATGACGTCACATATCATGGAGAGATGAAAACATCTTCATCTATAGGTTCACCCATCATCCAGATACCAGTTCCACGTAGCACTGCAAAACTTTTTTCCTGTTGAATGCTAGATCAAAGTCGTGTTCGTTCATTTATACCATAGTTCTTTTGAAGAACTATGGTATTAATAGATTTATACAGACATAATTATTTTAGAGATATCATTTCAGAGACTGAAACTTTGTCTGTAAGCTATGTGCATTTGTAGTCTGTTTGCATATTTGTAGAATAAATATTTCTAAATAAATGGTTTAGATAAATGTTTCTAAACGTTTCTGGACGTTTAGAAACAAGCACACATTCGGTTACAGAGTGGTGAAAAAAATCATAAAGGCTTTCAATCCCCCAACCCTAAAGATGGGATTCAAATCGATCGAAGCCTTAACCACTGTGCTAATGAGGAGAGTTCTTTGGCTGGCCCTAAGATGGTTTTGAGCTTTTCATCTCTCCAAAGACAGTAGTTGAGAACATCGTAAACCAGTGGAAGGACGTTAATGGCTCCAAAGTTAAATCGACGACAAGACTGCTCATTTTAACGGAGATCTCAGAATTCCAAAAAGTTGGCCATGTCATCCCGAAAACCTTGTACAAAGTTGCAGTTTAGCAATTGAATTTTCCAAATTGCTGACCTTTCCAACACTGTTGTCATTCTGACAGTTTGAATGCTTTTCATTGCTGTGGTGTTGGACCAATGGTTTTAGCGAATGATTCTTTGCAGACAGAGAGAAAGAGAGAAAAAGGATTAACACAATCTTATTAAGATCTTATTAGCATGATCTTACCCCAATCTTATTAACTCAATCTCCTCTATTGTGCAGGACTTCCAATCTCATAGTAATAAACACAGGAACAGATACTCTCATTAGTCCACTGCATGCATTCTGGACTTTTCCAGTATGTGTTGCCAAGAAATTTCTGAGCAACACATACTGGTTTCTAGTTATCTTTAAACAAAGATACCTAGAAATCAGCATGTTTGGTATTTTCAATCAATTCAAGGTAGTTTCACTGCTGATAGTGACTCGAAGTCGGTCTGAATTAATTATGTTAAATAACTCCCATTATGCTCAACAGTGACCAAAAAGTGATTTTTATCTATAGAATGTTAGAGCTTGTGATTACATTAAAGCAAATATTTTTTCTAATCTGCTCCTAATATTCTGATCACGTACAACACACTCAGAAGTTTCTTTTGCATTAATTGTGATTTTACAGTCATTAACAACGATACATTTTATATCATCTCAGTAAGAAGAGATAAATCTTACTCAAGTGATTCGAAAACTTTCAAAGGGCTGCTCTCCTGGTCCAGATAAGATTCCAATTTCACACTTTAGACTCTAGAGGAAATGCTTGCCACAACTGAAATATTGAATATAATACATACAGTATATTCAATCTTTCTATCGAGATAGGTACTTACCTCACGCACTTCAATAGAGTTAATGTTATGACAATCCCTAAAGGCAGTGCGCTAGAAAATTACCTCCCAATTTCTTCTGGATACGCTAGTGAAAATTTTGGAAACAACAGTCACAACTGACATATTCTGCGAATTCACCTTTAAACTTGAGCATTGCATATATTGTACACCACATTAATTGGGCATACGTCCGTATGCCCAATAAATGTGGTGTGTATATTTGGGTGATTCAATATAATGGGGAATTGAAATAACAATAGTAAGAATAATGAAAATGTACAGGATGAAACTACACACCGAGTAGTTGGAATGTTTACCGACTTTTCAGATCACCGAACAGCGAATAGCAGACCAGAGACGGACCATTCATGAAGAACCTGATAGGTCCTGCAATCTTGGAAAACATTAAGCATGATGTGACCAACCAACTACAAAAAACAAAGGATACTGGCATATATATCTTTGCAATAAGAATCACCATATCAACCAGCGGCATGGTGCCAAAGAGCCTCCATAAGAACCTAAGCCTCCAGAGAACAACAACATGAAACTCGTAGTGGTGTGATTGTCCCACCCACTTGTACCACGTAACCCGCATCCTTCTTCTCCCATTGGCTACTCCAACACGCGGCAATCTCAAGGTGGAATAAATATCACTATGTAATTATTTACCTGCGTTTACATAGGAAAAGGCCTTTTGCTTCGGGTTCCCATAATGCGTGAGGAATATTATTGCATCCGAAAGAACAAGATTAAAATATTTAACTAAAATATTTACAAACTATGAAAATATTTAAGCTATTTACAAAATACTAAACTATTTACAAATATACAAACTATATCGGGTCCCTGCATCAGCTGACATTAGAATGGAACATAAAATGATGCCGTGCGTGGTCATGTATTACAGAGTGAAACACGAGGTTGGTGAGCGTTATGGAGGCAATTGTCTTTCAGCGGAAGACAACAACAATATAATTATTTACCTGTGCATTTGTAGTGACGTAATTGCCCAGCCATCTTCTCCCGTTGGCTCGAATAAATATTACTAGGAGGAAAACGTTTTTAATCTATAGAGAGATATTGACATAGTGGTGTCCAACACTGGCACCCTCCAGAAAACCCATGAGAAAAAAATCAGGAAGTACGCGAACCTAAGACAGGAGATCAAAGAGATGTGGCATATGCAACGAGTAACAACCATCCCTATCATCGTGTCAATCACCGATATGGTACCAAAGACCCTACATAATAGCCTAGCAGCAATAGGTCTCCCAGCGAACTCCTACAAGGAACTCCAGAAAGTCGCAATCGTGAACACTTGTAGGACAGTCAGAGAGTTCCCCGACCAACAGCAAGAAAAGACACAACAACCACCCTGTGTACTTGGCAGCAAAACCCGTGACGGTGTGGAACCCCCCAATCAGGAAGAACTCACTCTCTCTCATCTCTCAAATAGAGATGAGAGAGTGGGAGATTCGGAGGAAGAAGTACAACAGCCGATCAAGAACTCCCACAGCTGGTGAGCCTTAGGAACAGATAACGTCCACAACTACTGGTACAAGAAGCTCACTTGCACTCATAAGCAACTAGAATAGCAGTTCGCACGAATGATAAGGCACACAGAAATAATCCCAGGGTTTTCACTCAAGAAATCACGTATCTGAAGGCTAAAGACCAAGTACAAGAAGCCCAATGAAATGGAGGCCAATTCTCCTATTTCCTTCTCACAACGATGTACAAGATTCTGACCAGCTGCATAACCAAGAAGATATCAGACCAATCGGAGAACTAAATTTTTCCAATTATTATATTAGGGTTACTCGTAATTGATTACCTATATAATATCGGTGTAGATACGCTATAGTTTACCCTTCACAACGAGATCCCAGGTATTGCACTACTTCGAATAAATAACGCTTCTCTAGTGGAGGAGACTACTGTTCGAAGTAGTACGATAACTGTTATCTCGTTGTGAAGGCAGCCACAATATGAGATACAATCAAACGATGCCTTTACACTACGTATGTAGTTAAATTTATGGGTAAATTATGATCTATCTACACCGATATCTTATAGTTAATTAAAACCCATAACATATTATGCCTCGTGCATTTAATCTTCAAATACTGTAATTGATTACATAATCCCGTATTTTTGTCTGTAAATTGCGTGTGTTCTCTGGCCGATTTGCTGGACGAAAAAACCCCAGTTTCTGGGAAGAAAAACCTTGCTATCTACGCCTGAGACTGACTAACTCTGCCACGGGTCATCAACGGGATTCGAATCCGTGCCTTTTCCACCCGGTGTGGGGAGGACGGTGACGATACCACAGTGCCGCGCAGACACTTGAAGAAACAGAACATCATGGCCGAACAACAGAAAGGATGCAAGAGGATGTTCAGTGAAGCGCCGAAATCTGTACACAGTCTACATCGATTACCACAAGACTTTTGACTCTGTGCCATATGACTGGCTAATAGAGACGCTAAAGTCTACAAAGTCAATCCGGCAGTGACAAAGTTCCTAGAAACAACCATGACGAAATGGTGTATCACCATCAAGGTTGAGAATATCAAAACCAGACCAATCCGCATCAGCAGAGGAACGTTTCAGGGAGATGCCCTGAGCCCACTGTGGTTCTGCCTAGTCCTGAATCCGCTATACGCTATGCTCAACAACAGCAAGTACGGATGTAACCTCAAAGAAGGAAGGAAAAAATCTGCAAATCCTCTCCCGCCTCTTGTAGATGGATGACATCAAGCTCTACGCGAGAAGCAATATAGCCGGAGCAGCTTTTGTGCCACAAAACTACAAACAACAGCAACAACAACAGGCTCTACGCGGCAACCGAGAAGCAACTCCAGCAACTACTCCAGAATTAATAAACCGTAGAATTCAGCAATGATATCAGAATAGAATTTGGTGTAGACAAATGCAAGACCCACGGACTGCATCAGGGGAAATTAGTCGGCCAAAACTACCAGCTGCACACTGGTAAAGAGATCGAAGCCACGACAGCGGGAGAGACCTACAAATACCTGGGGATAATGAAAGCAGTTGGACTAACACCGAGCTGGAGGATATCATGAGAAAGACAAGGACAATGATGACCAAGAGCCACCAACACCACCCGAAGCCGGCCATGGAGAGACTGACTCGGAAAGTGGGACGAAAGACTGACTCGGAAAGTGGGAGGAAGGGGACTGGTAAACCTTAGTGAGCAACAAAAAACAGCGATAGCTAACCTAACGGATTACTTCCAGAAAACACAGCAGCGCTCTACCAGGCCATAAGTAAGATAAACAAGCAGCATACCCCACTCAACCTAAGCGATGAGTCCCCTCCCGCCCAGAGGGCACAAACGAAACTAGAAAGGTGGGTAAAGAAGACACTCCAGAGGAGACAAGCGTCATCAAGAAGAAGGAAATGGCTACCTACCTAATCGACATAGGAGTTCCCAACACCATCAACCTCCAGAAAACCTAAGAGAAAATGATCAGGAAGTACACAGACCTAAGACAGGAAGTTAAAGAAAAGCAACATACGGAACAAGTAATGACCATCTCGATCACCGTGTCAACTGCTGCCATTTTGCAAAACAGCCCCCACAAGAACTTAGCAGCCGTAGACCTTCCA
Source organism: Mastigoproctus giganteus (assembly GCF_048544385.1). NCBI lineage: Eukaryota > Metazoa > Arthropoda > Arachnida > Uropygi > Thelyphonidae > Mastigoproctus > Mastigoproctus giganteus. Next base: position 66,066,703 of record NC_143583.1, on the reverse strand, counting down.
GTGAACACTTAGTTGGAACTCCAGAAAACCGCGATCCTGAACACCTGTAGGACAGTGGAGGATTTCCTCGAGCAGCAGTAATAATAATAATTGTAATCTTCTTGAGTAAAGTGATTTTAGATAGACTGTTCCTCCTAGAGCTACGATCTTATTCCAGTAGAACAACTGTGGTGCGAATTTGCAAGGAGTGTGTGGAGTAGTCCTTGGAAATAGACATTAGGTGCTTAATAAAAACTTTTCTGTTGACGAAATGGAGAAATATTTCCATCAAAAGGTGATATAAACCGTTGGAGAGTGTTCTACGTTTAGTGGCTGCTTTAGAGAAAATAACTAATTCTTTTGCATTCACAGAATGAAGTTAAATTTTAATAAAAGTCAGTTAGAAAAATGGATTTCGACAGACAAGGAGAAGACTGGTACCGATTTAGTTTTTGTAATGTGCAGAGTACATTTAAATGGTCATTCTGACAGGCAAAATAGTTATCATGGGAGAGGGGGGAACACAAATCTTACGTTGTCGAAGAGAAACCCGATGACCACATGAAGAAACTATTTCGGCGATAATCCTCACCCACTGCTGCCTGTGTTGTGATCAGAATGCGAATTTGGTGGGTGAATGATTGAACGCATTTTCTGTTTGTTCTGTTGTTGGCTTCTCTGAAATATATGACGTCAGAATGTTTGATTTATCTCTCCTTTCATCCTCATTTCAAACACAGATGACATCCGGGACGCCCTGTAATTACTAGGCATGACAAATAACTTCTGACTGATGAACATCCAGAGAAACTATTAACTTCGTTATTTAAATTAACTTTTCGAGATGGTACATATTTCATACAGAGAAACGAACGGAGATCTCTTGCAGCCCTTCAAACATTCCTAAACTTGCTTTCTTTTACTATATTTATTCTGAAAGTCTCTGTCCTATCATTAGATATTTTATTTAAAAAAAATAATAATTAACAGTGAGAAATGTGACACGTAAGGCTGTATGAATTGTATTGTACACACAATACAGTTTCCCTCCAGGAAAACTAAGGGCAGGGCATTCACATATAATTCTATATTCTCTAATTCTGTTATTCTTTACATCTCTATATTTATAAAAAAAAAATATCTCTGATCCCTGTCGTTGCAGTTGAGCCGGGACAGTTAGATGAATATTACTGAGTGTACGTTAAGTGAAATGGAAATACAAGTGCAATATTTGAATATATAAGATATTTCAATTATTTCACTTATTTTAAAGTTTTGACTATTTATCATCTGGACCTCACGAGCTGGATTTCTTGGATCTGATAGTAAAATCGGACTGAACTTTATCGTTTTTAATATTATGATATCCAAATTTTTAATGCTGATTAATCAGCGGCTTTTGTAGCCGAGTGGTCAAGGGCGGAAGTGTAATAGCACTCGCTCTTTGAGTACAACACCGAGGTTCAAGCCCCTGACTGCTAAATAAGGTCGATCTGCCAAACCGCACTAAACTAGCGAGGCTGATTTAGTCTATATCCCTCAACATGAATCGTTGAGGAGGTTTCTATCCTGCAGTGGATTGATAATGGCTGCATTTTACCTTTAATCAGTATACAATGTGATTAATCAGTCTTTGGTGAAGTTTTTCCTCTCGAAACTCCTGTTTTTCACCCAAAAAAAATAGACAAACCGACAATAGAATCATGCGATTTACAGGTACAGTATATGGACACCTCAGGGCATGTTTTGTATTTTAGTTTATATCGTTCATTTCTATAATCCAAAACAGTGCAGAATTTGATGAGATGCGCAAACTGAAATGTTCAACATATCTGCATATACTGACGTCTCACAGCCATATCTGCATTGTCGATTGACACAAACACACCACACTAGAATCTTACTAAAGTTACGAAATGCTCTCCTGGAAGGGTGGACTTAAGACCCACTAGAACTCTGGAATAGTTTCATTAACAGCATGAGAGCCCGCTATGAGCATTTCCTGGCTGTCTGGGTAGTCATACCCCTTATTAAGATCTACAATATTCTCTGGTGGATAAACGTGTTCAGGTATGCTGATCTAATTTGCATATTTCAGAAATAACACACTTTACCAATAAGTTCCCACAAGGTCTATTGTTCATAAAAATGACTTAACAGATGCCAGATCATGGCTTGTATCACCTATTTGCAAATTATTTCACCATTGTCCATTAACTTCTGGACAATGAAAAGCCTTACGTCTGCCATGATCAAAATTTTTGTGATACGGATGAAAATTAATCTGGCATAGGATATATTACCACATGGTTACTAATATTCAACGAGGAAGCAGCTTACTTTATGATCTTCTACTTTGGAGCATACTATACGTGCATATACAGAGTTATTCGGAATTTTTTTATATAATTGGGACAGATTTTTATTATCTGTATCGCAGATATTCAGAAGTTTGGCACTGACTGAAATGTTGCACATTTTCCTATTATTGGGTTTGATCGATTAGACAGCGATTGAGAATTGATTATTAAAATTTCGTAGTTCTGGCGTAAGTAAAGAACGAAGGGTTGAGCGCTTAAAACTGGCGGTGAGAACATTAGCGCTGACTGAGGTAGTTATGGGACTTCCATAATCTATTCCTGGAGAACCAAGTGGGAGTTTATCTCCATCTCGAACCATTATTAATCTTCGAGTAGCAGATTGAAAAACAAGTTGGATAATAAATAGGCAAATTAAATTTAGAATTTCACAATCAATTTTTTGTTTGCAGAGTGCGAAGGATAATGAGTGTCTGGGATCTTCCAAGATGATAGAGAATAAAAGGGAACTTAATAGCCTCCATCAGATAGTATCGCAACGAATTAAGCCTATCTCTTATGTCATCGGACCAATTAAAACCATAGTATACAAAATATATGCCCCCTTTTATCCTTGATAGAGGCTACAGCAGGCCGGGACGGTTCTGGTAGGAAGTTCGTCTGGCAATTAACCTTACGGTATGAGGTCGAATAGAGTATCCATGATGATACATCAGCCTTCCCTAGAAATAATTGTCGACTGCTATTAGGCCATGGTGGTTGGGAAATAAAGAAGACGAAAAAAACCTACCTACGACCCACCAATGTAACGGGGTTCGATTAAGAAGGCCATCCAATTTCTCTCAATAAGTGTCAAATTTATTACTCAAGTAACGGAACTCTGGACATTAGGAACTTCACCCGTGGATCAGGGCCCGGCGGGTTGTGGGGTGGTACGGGGATTGATTTAATGTTACGCACGTCCATATACCAAGGTTACCTCCACCGTACGCTTTCCGCTAATGCTTAGCGACTTATAAGCGGCAGGCAGCATTCTGTATCCGTCTTCCTGGTTCCCTAAAATTGCCAAAGAAATTTAAATGTCCTCGTTAGCCAGCAACATCTGCTTGGGCCATCGCAGTGGATAACAAACAACTGCCACAGCATGTGCGATGAGCGAGCTCTGCCTGTGACCTAAGACCTTGTTTACTATCGCGTTTGAGGTTTTTATTGTGTTCAGTTGACTGCGAACATTTCGATGGGTGTTCACTACGGGAGGAAATGTGTTCATTGAAGTTAATAACAGTAAATCAAACGGAGTGAATAAAGGAAACTGAAAAAAAAAGAAAAAAAAGAAAATGCAGCAAAATTATTGAGAGAAGTGTCTCCAGTACGCTGAAATCATGAAATTCTTATCCTACATGTTAACGGCCTTATCGAAATCGGTTTACCTTAGAATATTAAAATTAAAATCCCTGATACATGCTGATGATATAAAGATTTACGCCTCTTGTTATACTCTGACCAAAGACAGACCATAGGAGCCACACTTAATAAATTTAATACCTGGGCAGATAAAAGCAATTTAAAAGTTAATAGCGATAAAATGCAAAGTTCTAACCTTCAAAGGATCCTAGGAAGTTAAATATTTCTGTATTTGATGCAATTGACAGTGTAGCACGTAATCGTATAAAAGACTTAGGAGTAATATTCTTATAATTGCTCGTTACAAAGTCACGTCAATTATATTCCTTCACAATCTCACAAAACATTGAGATTTATAAAACGAATTGGCCCTCAGGAACAAACAATTCAGAATTTTATTTTCTTATCTGATTCTATTAAAATTTGATCCCTAGTTTTTTCAACCCGAATGTATTAAACGGGGCTCGTAGGCAGCAAAATATAAAAATCGTTCTCTCACAAATCCTCGGTGGAAAAGTTTATGTGCTTTTATCATAGGTGAGGGTTGCATGGTTTTTCTCCCGGGTTTTTCATCCAGAAAGCAGAAAACTTGACCATGTTGTTGTTGTTGTTGTTGTTGTTGTTGTTGTTATGGGATTTTAGAAGCATGGGCGACTAAGCCCATATTTCTCCATGTATATTGTCTGAAAATTGTGTGTGTTGTGAGGTCGGTTTTGCTGGACAAAAACCTGTTTCCGGGAGAGAAAAAAAAAAACATGCTAACCTCGCCTGAGACTGACTAACTCATCCACGTTGTGAAAAAGGCCCATAAAAATTCCTCACGCCATCCACTCGAACTCAGATCTTTTCCACCTGGTGTAGGAAGGACGGGGATTTTACCAACTATGCTACCAACAAGGGCAACAAATCGATCACAGAATTAACGTTAAACGTTCAACGACAAACTTGAGTAAAAAACAAGAGCAATAAAGTGGCCACTTTCTTAGGTACGCCTACCCTTTTAAACTTTTGTATAAATTTTCTTGGGTCGAGTCCCCATGTACTCTATATGTAATTAATCCGATGTGTATGTAATACTTCACGCTTCAGACTCTGAACAACATAACCTTCTGACACTCAGCACTCAGCCATCCATCAGTGATTCACGTTCGTGGGCAAATAAACATATAATAATTATCACGAAACTGAGATACACTCTCACTTCCAATTTGGTACGTTTGTGTTGATGAAGATAGAAGACGTGGAGGACTATCAAATTTGGGATTCTGGTCTACTCAACCAATATCTGGAGCATGGAAGAGACACTCCTAAGTATTCACCTGTAGCATAGAATTGAAAGGATCTATTTTCCTCGCAAAACAAAAACTATTACTTGTGTCACAATTGGTTTTTCTGTTATAGCTTATAACGTTCTTTATGAAGTCATTGTTCCTGTGGATGGAGAGTTCAAGAATGGGAGGTGATCTCTTATTTACTCCTAACTTAGGATAACGGCTGCAATCTGTAAGCACAGGTTTCGCCACAGACAGAAACAGACAAACCTACCATTGAACATTCTGTCTGCGGTTTGTCGTCAGAATGGATGTCGGCCGCAACATTTCAATTACATTTAATTTCACGTTAATTCAATATAATTGATTGACATTATGACTATTTATCTAATATTGCATGTTGGGCCGCATTTCACCAATATCCGCAGTGGCATTGATTCCACGGGACCGCGGAAGGCGTCCTCAGTTATCCTGGACCAGCTGGACAAAAGGATGTCCCGTTCACCAACGAAGGGAGGCATTGGCGTCAACTGGCGAATGCTACTTTATCTCAATAGATAAATCCAAATGCCCTAAAGGCAAATGATAATCACAAGCAATAACTTGACACTGGTACAGTTTTTAAATGGAGGACTGGACTCACAGAAAGCCAAAGACTGGATAATAAGACCCGGAGATAAACAAAGAAGAGTTGCAGGAAAGAAACTGCAATCGCATTCTATCCCTCAAACATTATAAAACCTTCAAACCTGAAAAACTCTGCCAAGAAAATCATACCAAAGAAGTCTTTGAAAATTTATGGCTACAGAGAAACTTCTATACCTAGAACATCCGGAACTACGATATTTCTCCTTTTTCGGATGGATAGAGAAGAGAAAACTATGAAAGATTACTGTATATTATTGTATCTTATGAAGTAAACATTTTTTAAAACAAAATTAAATAATACAATTTTAAACGATGTATAATGTCACGTTAATTATAAATATCAATTTATTATTAATGTAAAATCATTTAAATATTTAAATCAAGTATAATATAATAATTTTAATCATGCTCACGGTTAACTTTTTTCATATCCAATGTAGTTCAAAATTAAATCTTAAATTTCCAGTCAAAATGAAAGTTTTTACAAAACCTCAGTTTATAAAAACACTCTTTGTCGATGGTCGTAACAGGGTGTAATAAACTTATAAAAATAATAATAGTAATCGAGACTGCATAGATCAATGGTTTCCAAACCATGGCTCATGAGCGGGATGCTCTTCCCCATGACGGAAGGACTCATGTTTCCATCCAAGACCAGGCAATCAATATAAGGAACTCAAAGGACGAGAACACCTGCATTCAGCTTAGGATGATAGTTAGGAAATACATCGCCAAGGACTCCGGACTGACAGATGACACATGTTGATGATGCCAAGCCCCAGAAACAATCCAGCACATCGCCACGGATGCAGGATGATCATCCAGATGGAGTACACTCACAGACACGACCAGGTCGCCAGGATCAGAAGCTAGCGCAAAAATACCAGTTGATCACAGAAAGTATACCGTATTACACGTACGAACCCTAGGCTGTACTAGACACTGTCCTCACAAACTATATTGGGACCGTGCCATAATAACGGACAAGACGACCTCGCACAACAGAACAATAACCATCATCAACAAGAAGGAAATGACTACCCACCTGATCGGTACATGATGCGATTAGCGGTGCCCAACACCAGCAACCTCCAGAAAACATACGATAAAAAGATCAGGAAGTACAGACCTCAGACAGGAACTCAAAGAAATGTGGCATATGGAACAAGTAATGACAATTGTGATCACCGTGCCAATCAACGGAATGGTCCAAAGAACCTCCATATGGAACTCCAAAATGTCGCGATCGTGAATACTGTAGGATTGTCAGAGACTTCCTCGACCAGAACTAATAATAATAATAGTAGTAACCGAACACAACCAACCACTCCATGCACATGGCACTATTACCCGTCATGGGGTGGGAAAAACCGGTAAGGAGAAAAAGTAATAATAATAATAATAACTCAATTGACGAATGGTTGTCTCAATTATAATTATTCTTACTATCAGTTGCCTAATGATAAAACACCGAAGTCCAATTGCAAATTAACAGATTCCATAACTTATAGACAACTACTTGGCCTCTGAACTCTTTTTGAACGGCACGTAAAAATCTACCATTGTTGCTCACCCCACCCTACAGCAATGAATGTGCTGCCCTCTGGCGAGAATACACAGAAGTCATTGATTTAATCGATAAAGACAGCCAAAGTGCCACTGTTTGCACATAACGCGAGAAAGAAGTCACTCTTGGACAATAAGAGGTCTGTTTGCCAATATTCAAATGGAAAACCATTATTTCCAGCGCGAGCTCTATTCAGTTAATTCCACAAGTCCATTTTCTTATCTCGTTAGTAATTATAATTATGACTGACGCCCTCCTTTGTTAGTAAACCAGTCACTAATTCTGATGGATGCCCTTTTGCCGAATTTAAGACAGACTTCGGCTCAAAGGGAGTAAAATCGCTAATTTAATTATTCCCGCCAGGCAATCAGTGGCGCAGCCCGTAACGGCCTTAATGGGGCGGACCCCATGGCTGCGATAGATCATTAGTAGTAGAAAGAAAGTGGCAACACCAAGGTCCAAGCCGACAACCAGCACTTGCTTCTCGTTCATTTAAAGGGAAGATTGCAGATAGGAGCTGTGCAGTTGATAGAATGATCGGATCTCATCTTATGAGGCTGAGTACGATGTCCGTATGCGCGCCAAGATAGCTATCTCTGATAAAGATGTATTGAACTCACTGCCATTCATGCCACTTGAGTTAATCAACTTTTTTCTTTTTGTTTTCGCTTTTTTCGCTACGTGACATCGTTATACGAAACTGCATCCATTGCCATGTAGCCAGAGATGCTCTGCTTTCAGAGAACAATCACGTTCGAAGCAAACGCACGTTATCTGAGCATCGTGTACACTAAACTCTGGACAGGAAATGGGATGACATACTCGTACTCACCTGCTAAAAGAATCTGCTCTGCCTTTGAAGAAAGATGGGTAACTTTCCAATCAGAAAGAATCACAAGATAAAATCGAATATCGTGCGCTATAAAATATTCTTTCTTTGAAATTGCTGTAGGAATTCGCTGGCCCAGTTAATAAAGGCTGACCCAGTGCTGTTGATTACCATTCCACCCGAAGAGGTCGTTGCTGAATTAATTTAAAAAAAAAAAGGGAGGTGGTGTCTGTCGTGGTATCTTTAAGAGAACGAAATAAACAAGAGTCAATTAATTATGAATTGTTACAGCAAGTAATGTTTCGGATTACCAGAAGCAAACAAAAGACGACGCAATAAATGACGTCACTCTGGTAATCGAGAGTAACCGTTGACTATCACCTAGTGAGATTATTTGGTACCTGACCATGCATTGCACACCGAAACAATGACTACTATAATTAAATGCTTTCTATGCATAAAAATCTCTAGTATTTTTGACTCTTTTTATTTAATTCGTTTTTCTTTTCCTTCTTCCAGTCTCTTTATGCAGTAGTACCTGCTTGTCTTTTACTGTACTTTCTGCTGATGAAAGTCATGTGCGTACGTGTCTACCAGCTTTCGGACGATAATCCAATGTCATGACTTCTTACTGCGCTCTCCATGGTGATTTACTATGTCGGAGGTTCACCCAGCGTGGCTATAAACAGGGCATATTTTGACACGCGCTATTGTGATTTCGTAGTTGTAGGGAGGGATGAAGAGAGCGTGTCGTATCAGCAAATGTAAAGAAGACCCCCTTTGCCAGAAGAACGTGAGGTTCCTTCGCACGCATTGGAGCAACTAAGGGAGAGAGAGAGTGTGCAGGAAGATTACCTGCCAACAGCTGCCCGTGTTCCGGTTACGGGGGTCGGTGATGTATGGGAAGCATGATGTGACTCGGAGGGCCTCACTTGGATTTTACTGAAGTTACCGTTTCCCCGTGACCTCAAGAAACGGCACGAGTGACCTCCTAGTCTGCTAATAGATCTTAATTACCGACTTTCAACGGCATCGTTTAGACATGATTGCTTGACGCCTGCTGCTCTGTAGTGATCTTCGCTGGGGGAGGAGACTAAAGGGGGGAGATAAAACTTGTGAATGGCTGAGGGAGAGGAGCCGCTGTAGGCAACTGTATTTTGGTGCATCGTAAAGAAAAGTTTCACTAATCATTTTCTTTTGGTGCTAAATTAGGGTATTGTCTCACTCCTGTCTGGGGAAAAAATGGGGGGGTGGGTGGGGTGGGGTGGGGGTGTAAAATACACCGCCTAGAAAATCAGACTGAGCGTGATATATGCGAAAGTTCTTTCTTCTCACCACCTCTAAGAGTGCGCCCCCCGGTGTCGTTTTCACGAATTAGTAGGTCTCTGTGTCATTTAAAATTCTAAAATCTAGTTTAAGACATACCGAAAAGGAAATGACTCTTAGAAAAAGAAGAAACTGATATTTTGGCTATTTATGTTATGTTTATTTTGTTAATAAATGAATTTTCTCTAACGCTACAACTTTTTTTGTTAAAATTAGATTTATCTTTCTATAACGCAAACAATTTAAATTTTTAATAATAATTTTAAGATGCTTGCCCTTTTAGGACCATAAGCTAATAGTGTTTTTTATACTATGCAGTCCGCAAGGTGTTGACACGTGACATAGGAATATATTGGATCGTTTATTTGACGAAACTGAACTCAATTTTTGAAGTGACGAATTTACTTGACTTTAATGTATGCTAAGGTCACGAAAATCAAGAATAATTCACCTAATTTTCTAAAACTTTCACGTAGAACGACACAAGTTTATAGCCGATGTATATTACAAGATGGATCGAACCTGGACTGATTACTAGCTCCAGGGATGTCTTTAAATGATGCCTAAGTAGTCTGAGATGGAATCTTAATTTTTAAGAAATCGATCGTCATGTCGCATATCTAAAATCTGTAACCAGTCCCAGTACTTCATTTTTAAAATTATATTATAATTAAAGAAATTATAATATTGAGTTCAAGCACTTGAAAGAAAAACAGTTATTGCTGGAAGGAATCATATTGTTTAGAAGAGCGAACCAATCGAATCCATAAGAAGGATTCAAAATCGAGAAGGGAAAATATTTTGAAAAATTGGTGTTGTAAGACCTGATTTTCAGAAGAAGTACAAAAAAATGATTGCACGTGTTATTAATGAACTATTGGCCGCTAAATTCCCGCCCACCTCTATTTGGTAAGCAGGAAACAGATGAACTACATAATGACCACCTTTGGGCGCCAACGTGTTGATCAAAAGAACTCCACTTCGCTAACAGGATTTGTTTCCTCACTCAACACCACAAAGTGTTGGCGTAGTAATTGCTTTGGAAAGATGCCCGCCTTATAAATGTTGGTGGAAGCTACTTACAGTCTACTGTTGTGCCCTGAAGGGTCGTTAGATCTTGGATTAATATTTTGACTGGTAAAGCGTGGGAAATTGGGCGACTAATGAGAATGTGCACGGCTGTCACAAGTGCAGTGTGAAAAATATCGATGTTGTAATGGACGTTAACTGACCGTCTCGGCACCGCAACAAATTGACCCAACGTACAAATAACAGGTTGTTCTTCTGGATGAGACCACCGCACTGGGCGTCTCTCGCTTAGTACAGCTTGTTGCAAAGAAACCTAATTTCAAGGTTGCTCCTAGTTTTTTAATGCGACTCTCTCTTTTAATACTTTTTTTCTGCCTTGGATGACGGCGTTGGATGCCTCGTTATTAAAAATTAAAAGAAAGAAGGGGGAAAAAACAAATTTAGAACCTTCCTGGCTTTTCAGGTAATGTATGCGTTTGTGTACGATGAATAAATAGATGAATATTCTTCCTACATTGTATCAGAATATGCGTATCTCTGCTATACTGCAAACTGATGCTGTGAATGACTAATTTTTTCGGTACTTGTCTACTTTGTACCCAGTTTATTCATAAAACACGCCTTTTCTATGAAGTAGAACTTTTATTTTAATGAGGGCGGTCCTAATTTCGATAGTCTGGCCACAAATTAATATAGTTTACTTATAAATAACAAACATATAAAACACAAACCTAACGCTTCTAAATGTTGCATTTTGGAGCCTGTATGTGTAAGGAAAACCAAGAAATGTGCCGGGAATAATGTCAACATGTTATCAGTTGCAGGATCCAGGATACGAGGGAGTCACGACCGAGATATTTATCTGTCTTACAGACAAGCTCTTAGTGCTCATTATGTGCAGAGGTAGCGGGGGAAAATAACTGACATCAAGCACGTTTGATTAGGGTTCGGGATGGATGTACATCAGCAGCTACTGATCACCCTTATACTTTATTTGGGGATCTCTTGCAGCGTTTTCAGACGCTGGAATTAAGTAGGATGGATAAAGAGGGCGGGAGAAAGAACGAAGAAGGAAGAATGGAATACAAAAATGAAAACAAAAGCGAAGCCACCTACGTTAAAAGAGAACGACATCCACTAAATCGTACGTAACGGATATCATGGAGAGAGAGAGAGAGAGAGAGAGAGAGAGAGAGAGAGAGAGAGAGAGAGAGAGAGAGAGAGAGAGAGAGAGAGAGAGAGAGAGTATTAAAAAAAATCTCTTGCATCAAATTAAGAATCAATTTATGGGATGAAAAAAAACCGGGTTTTCAAAAGAATTAAAAACCTTGCAAACAGTATAACTTAAGAATGAAACCCGTGTCTCTTAAAGAGAGTGAGAGAGGATGATGAGAGATAAAGAAAGAAAAGAGACGAGTGTACAGAAGAGATAGAATGAGAGAGTGAGATAGAAGCAGACAGGGGAGAGAGAGAGAGAGAGAGAGAGAGAGAGAGAGAGAGAGAGAGAGAGATCAGCTAAGTGTAAGACTTATTACAATTACAATAGTCCAAGATTTATTTGTTCTTGTCATTTGTTCAAACAAGATATAATTACTCCAAACCACTGCTCTCATAGAGTTATGTACTCACTCTCTCCCTCTGTGTAGTTCAAGAATAACCTTGAAGCTCCCTCTGCTCATGAGTGCCTTAATTATTTGATGGCAGTCGAAGATGAGACCTCGATCAACTCCCTGGCTGCCCATCCGTGCTCCATTAAACGAACGATGGATGCCAGCAATTTCTCACTCCTTCCGACATTAATTAATGTGGCTGCAAAGGGCTGCGCATTGAATGACCGCGAAAAACAGAGATAAAGGTCGCGTTCTCCAAAAAAATTTATTACGGCTTCCTCGATTCCGTATTAAAAAGCGAAGGAAGCGCGTGGAGGCTATTTAGAACGAAGTGACGATGTTGGGACGCCTCTGAACATGCCTACCATATTTCCCTGTATCGCGGAGGACCCTGTGCCCAGGTAGCCGCGTCCTCTCTATCTACCTGACCATCGCTCTTCTCTGCCAATGAGAAATTGAATTTCGAGCGAAACCCCTAATCTCAGGCAGCGAGAGTAATTAGATTAACGGGCATTCCAGAATCTGGAAGGTCAAGACAAATAACAAACACTCCAGAGAAAACGTGTGCTATCCCGCCTCCCGACTTGTGAACACTCACCGCTGTTCCACACCGCCCGAGGCCCAGCCCGCATTAAACACCGAACAGCTCCTTATCATCGGAAAGTTTTCTGGGGAATATTGCAGGGATAATCGCATCCTCGTGACCCAGAGCTGCCACACGAACTAGCACAGTTTGGCGTTTATGTTAATGTCGCTGTATACTGGATCGAATCCAGTTTTGACAAAATTCTGCAGTGTCCCGAATATCCTCAACAATAAAAGGACTTAGCAGAAAGAGCCGCTCTTGGCATCTTTCACAGTTTTGTGGTATTTTCAACATTTTTGGTATCATCCAGAAACTACTCTGCATTCACTGAGTCTGCATTAATATTATAAAAATAGATCTTATAATTCTCAGTAAATTATCAGAACCTCCTATTTCAGATTTTAATTTTACAAATTTCCAATTTTAATTCTCCTATTATAAATTTTTTGCACACATTTATTCATAGGCAACAATGGATGAAGCACGTTAGCTTTTACTCTTTAGTGTTAATATCACTGACGTAATCATCAAATTGTGTCTATTATTTTACTCTGCATATATCCTTAATTTAAACGTCATTTAATGAAAGTGTAATAAAGAAATTATTAACAACGAATAATATATAAAACAGTAAAACGAACAATATATGGCGTAGTTGCTTTCCACTACAAGAGGACCCATTGTGCACCACGAAAATACTCCTCACACCATCACACTGATTTGCACAACCACCATCAGCCTGATTTGCTGACAACTAGCAGGATTGGTCCATGGTCTCATGCATATTTTGCCATATGATGGTCCTCTGATCAGAGTGAAACTGCACGAATCGAGATTCGTCAGACCAGAGAACGTTTTCCCAATCCTTCACTGTCCAGAATTGGTGTTGTTCCTGATCCCTCTGTAACCGCATATCATTTTTTTGGCCCTTGTGGATAGCACAGTTGATAGAATCGCCGTTCTCCCCGCATCGGGTGGAATTTTCATGGGCCTTTTTCACAACGTGGCTGAGTTAGTCGGCTGAATTTTTTTTCTCTCCAGGAAACTCGGGTCTTTCGTCCAGCAAACAGTAAATCGGCCACAGAAAACATGCAGGAACATGTAGAAACAAACAGAAAACATATGGTCTAAGTTGGTAATGCGTCTAAAATTCTATAAAATCCAACAGAACAAGTCTCTTGCTTTTCCTCAGCCACGTTCAAATCACTTAAGTCGTTCGTCTTTACCTATTCTTGCATTTAACTGCACGCATACAGCATCCCTACATATCTGCTGAAGTGCTTTGTACTGCATGCTACGAATACACGATGCTGTTACTGAAGGAACACTCCATTTCACGGAAAGGTAGGCGTACTTAATAAAGTGGCCACTCAGTGTAGTCTGCTTGCTACTTAGTTGGGTCTTTCTGCAATTTATAATTATAAATATTTTAAATAATGAAATTTTCAATACAGTAGAATGAATGAATTCTAAATTAACAAAAAAAAAAAAAAATAATAAATAAATAAAGAGAAAGAAAAAAAAAAGATTTTGGCAAAACTGTCAACAATTCCTTCTACAAAGTATAAATTCTTCACAGCAGCTTGTAAACTTTATCAGAAGGATGCAGTTAATCACAGTGGATCATTAAATCTCCGTCTTTATGTACAAAACGTGCTCCATGGGAGCAGTCTTCACAATACCGCGGGAGCGCTGTGAAGACTTGTTAATCTCCTCATGAGATTTCGCTTGCCTTTAAAGTACCAAACACTGCCTCCCAAGGAGCCATGATTACACGCACAGAAAATACAATGGACATGTAGACGGTTGGTTATACGAGTCAAATGAAAACGAGAGTTCGAATTCGATTGTCTCAATTTAAATGACGCGCCACCATGGGTGGCGGGTCAGTGTTTTTCGGTTTCTTACAGCGGAGGACGTATCTCCTGCAGATATTCATTGAAGTGTGGAAATGGTATACATTGCCAACTGTATGTAACAGTGAGTGACCACAGGCAGCTCAACATACTTAATGACTTAGTGTTTATTGTCTGGCGCCACCGGAAGCCTCCCCCAACTACGCGTAGTACTCTGTGATGTATACATTTCCCTGTAAAGGTTAGAATATATGTGTGTGAGTGCAGGGTTGTGTTGTTCTTCTGGCCGTTTAGCCTTGGCACCCCTTGTGGGACCCCAAGTTGCTGTCTCTAACCCCGTGGAGGCAGGCCAGGCAGTACAATAGAGGGAAAGAACTCTGTCTGGGCAACCCACAGGGTCGCCCGAAGCCTAATACACTATGAAACCCATCCAGCTCTGCACCGCCGTACATCTTGAACTTGTCACATTTCGATTTTCATGATTTTGGAGGATATAAATAGCCGCCAGACTTTTATGAGCAAAATATAAAAATCTGGTGTACGTATGGATAACGACCTAAACTGTGATGGAATCTTTTTGAAAAATAATCTTATTGAAATCAATTTCGCTTTCATTTGACTCTCCATCGTATTAATGACGTTCTTTCATTGACTGGAAATCCTATCCACAGTTTTGCTGATGACAGAAACAGCACTTCACTGTCCAGTTCGAAAACCATGCTCTGCCTACACAACAAAATTTACTTGAGTATCCACCACCAATTCATGACAGTGAAGTCGGAGAACGTAGTTAACTTCAGTCCTTCAAAACCCCAATTCAGCAACGCTCAGATTTCAGACAATAGTACATCGGTATGCCTGGATGAATTCTAACTTCGATCCTTTTCTGTCCTATAATCGATGTTGTACACGTAGACACTCCACTTTCTATCCCACAGACATTCAGTTTTTGCTGAATTATTTTTCTAAAGATAATTACATGGCAGCTGTTCTTCCGAAATAACATCTGTAATTCCGCCTCTATCTTCCAAACCAGTTCGGACACACGCTCCATCTAGTCAGCATCCTTTTACTGACTCTAAACTAACTTTGTCTTTCTCTCATTTATCTCTTCTACTTTTGTTCTCTGCACCAACTATCGTACTCATGTATTCCCTGAAAATTGTCCGGTACTAAATTCCCAAGTACATATAGTACATTAAATTGAAATCGGCAGCTGTTTTGTGATCTTGAACCTTCTCCAAGTCGCAAAAACAATCAAAGTTTCCTAATATGGGATGGCCGCATTCAAATTCCTAGCAGGATCTCAATGAGTGAACCGATCAAGGTGTCACTGCACCCTGTGGAAAATCTCTAATTAACATTAGTAATTCCGCCACGAGATGGCGCAATATAGACGCTTAACTCCCTAAAAAGTTGTTTAAGAAACACCACCTGCGCGGTGTACGTCTGGGTCCCGAGCTTTGAAAATTAGACAATGAAAAGAGAAAAAAAAGGTTCCATAACTGCACCTCAGTTTCTCCAAACGGCCCTACGGCAGACAAACTGGGTTTCTAAGCTAGTGTGCTAATTAGGTGAACAAGATAAAATGGAGATAAAAATCGCTTTCTCTCATCGATTCTAGGAAGCACCCCATAAGTGCCGTCAAGTGAGGTCGACACGGATCTTTCCCCCTGGACGGCTATAGTTACATCCTGGTCACTGTTACCGATGAAGCTGTTACAGTTTTGCATACAGCGTATTTAAATTATAAGAACATTTACAGCATCCAATCTAAGTCAGAACATCAATAAGATGCGTCCGATAAACTTTAAAAATATGGCCGTTAATAACACCATCTGGTGTTAAACGAGTTATACATTTATTATACTGTTTACACGCGGTTTATTAAGCAGTAAGTTTTCTTTTTTTTTTTATCCATCGCCTCTCAAAAATAACTTAATTATATCGAGTAAAATCTTGAAAATAGTGGTTTGCTATTTTAGGATGAAATTCAACGAGATAATCTTTCGGGTTCACTTTGGGTCAAAAGAGTAATAAATTAGCTTTCGCCCTTTCGTAGTCATGATGTAAGGCGAATGAAATAACCACATAGGGTCTGATACCCGAGACAAGATAATAACAAAAATTAAAGATGGAGTGTGTGTGTGTCTGTCTCTGAGAGAAAGAGAGAGATAGAAAGAGAAGGAAAACGAGAGGGAGAGAGTACAGGGAAGAAGACAACCAGGCTGGTTATGGTAAGTAAGTGGCAGGAGTTGAAGGTTTTGATTTATTCAAAAGTAATCGCTGGAACTAAAATATTGGTAGAGTTTTTCATCCAGCTGGATGAAAAACCCTGAAAACCTTGTAGAGTTTCCCTAAACAATAGACCAAACTTTTTCGCAGTAACAATAACTGTAGACTTTGGAGAGAAGGGGAGACTCCCTCAGAGTATCCTCTGAATTCGAAGCAACTAGAGCGTCTAATGTTTATAAATCTCCCTTCCCCCTTTCGAAAAATTCAGATTAAGGATCGCTCTTATCAGCTGCTCTTAACATTAATAAAATATTACCAAATTAATTGTTGGGACCCATTTAATAAAAGATAACAATTACTCGTACCATCATTACCCTCCAAGCATGCGTACTGTTTTCATTCCTTATCGGTCTAAAAAAATAATTAAAAATTACTTGAACTTAGAGTTATTAGCCGTACTTAATTATGTTTTTTTAAGTAGACAACCCAAATCTGCTGGTTAAGATCTGGCTCATGAAAGTTATAGTGAGAATAAATCGAGAGATGAGTAGTGGTCGGAGCTAGAATATGGGGGGGAGAGAGGGGACTGTCACACCCCCTTTTCTTATATCCCTTAGAAGGATGGAAATTAAATAATGATCAAATTGACGATCATAAAACAAAAGCGACAGTCCTCGGAAGCTACTTGCATCTCCCTGGGTGCCCCCCGGGATACCATCCCTCCTAGTATACTCAGGTAACGCCCAATACGAAGCCCATTCGAACCTTGCGCGTGAAAACGTCTGCGTCTTATCTGGCAACGAAATCAATCATCGCGATAATCGAGCAGTTGAAGAACGGAGATATAAATGTCTCCGATGGACAGTAAGATCTACCCAGTGTGATTAATAGCAACTCCTTAATGGAGGAAACTGCACAGAAAAGAAGAGCAGACTTCGGTCGACTTTTCTTCACTTATCACCAACTCAAACTTTGTTGAAAGATGAATGAAGTGAAGATGATTTTTCATTATTCAGTTTCATCGGCAAAATTAAGTGGTTCTGATAGCAGATCGCTTTGGGCTTGCACCTGGTTCGACACATTCTTTGAAGACCATTACCACGAACTCTAATGTAATGCTACACGAATGCAGGATGCCGCAAACTAAAGAATTTTTGTTGAAATACGAAATGACGAAGTTTTTTTTTTTTTTTGTTTTCGATGCCGGTGATCTCTCACCTCATTAAGGTTGATCGCTAGGTAAATTTAAAAGAGACAGTTTTATGTCTGTAATATATTTTCTTGTGAAGTATAATTGCTTAACAGTTTTGGTTCATCAATGTTTTTCTTATTATTTTCGAGGATGGTGACTCTATGACCCAATGACACAATATGACTTAAGTTTCTGACGCATCTGAAAAGAAAATAATAATAACATGTGGGATTACGAGTCGTTGTTGTTCTTGTGGAGTTTTAGGAACAGCAGTGATTAAGCTATATTACTCCGTGTATACTGTCTGTACATTACGTGTGTTCTGTGGTCGATTTTCTGTTTCCTGGATAAAAAAATTCGAGTTTCCAGAAGAAAAAACCATGCTACCCTTCCATGAGACCGACTAACTCAGCCACGTTGTGAAAAAGGCCCATTAAAATTCCGCACGTCATTGATTGGACTCAATATCAGGTCTTTTCTACCAGATTTGGGAAGGCGGGTGGGCAAGGACTACCACGAAGGCTTTCTAAGCCGATCTGCCTGCTGTGTGGGCTGAAAATCCAGGAATAACTCAGAGGGAAAGAGAGTGGGATGCCTACTCCCTCCGCCTGAGATCCGCTAATCAGAGTTTTGATTGAAAAAGCTTTTAAGAATTCTTTCACTCTCTAACGAAATCCAAACCAAGGCTACTTTAAATGAGTGTCAAGTAGCAAACTAACTATACTATCATGGAGGTAATCAGCTTTGAAAAAATCCTTTTTTTCTTAATAAGTTATCTTAGTCCTTTGGTCCTTAGTCCTTTGAAGGACTATCAATCGATAGTCCTTCAACTCTTGCGTTTCAGTGCTTTGGACGGAAAACGATTATTTCTTAACCAGCCCATTATCTTTTAATTCTGTTAATTAAAAATATAATCTACATCGATGATGTAGCCTATTAAAAATAAATTGCAATCTTATTGGCTAGCAATGCACATTTACTAAACTTGGTAGAGAAATGTTTGCAATTTTATTTATCTCGGGAATTTCATCACAACATGATGAGTGCATAATGACCCTCAAATTCTTCCTCCCCCTTCCACCACCCGAAATTATAATAACACCATTTGCTACGTAAGAAGAACATATTTTCAACACTATTTCTAAACAAACCAGATCCGCTTCTGTACAATAATTCTCTGCTTGAATCGCGTGACTCTCGCAATCTCAAGAGGTGGCAATGTTCGAAATGCTACACCTGCGTGCTTCGCCAGGTCGTTCCTCGTCTCTAGAATGTGCACACGTGTTGGTCGCGTGCATGGGAGTAGGTTAAGCACACTCTTCTTCTTCTTTTTTTGGCCATTCGATTAACCAACGACAGCGGCTGATCGTCTAAAAGATGGGTGCGAGTCTGTCCTGGCGCACGTCGATCTGTAATATGTTACGAACGTCCAGACACGCCTGACCTACCAATGATACGCCTCACCATAGACCTATCATCATCCTGCTATCCTTCCTTTTTATTTTAAATTTTTTTCTCAATGCGACATTAGTGAGGGTTAAAGCAGGACCGCAAATCCATTACATATTCTTACAATGTCTTCTAAGACTGGCTCGCTGAACAAAACGAAATAATTAAACTGACTTCCTTCGGTCGAGTGAACATTCGATGACAGTACTCCGCACGAGGTGGACACCAGCGCAGTAACCACGAAGATATAGCAATCGAATTCCACTGATGAACGAAGAAGAGAAAAAATCATTAGATATTCACTTCAAGACCAGGTGAATGGGACACTCAAAAGATTTGTTGATGCCATTCACGGTCTGATAATCGCCTTACATAACTGATATATAAATAAATTTATTTATATATATTCATTGGACACAAGGAACAAAACCATCGCCGGCTTTCAACTCTTTTGAAAAGGTGAATACCATCCTATCACCCTCTCCCATGCTTTTTTTGTCGAAGTTGGTTTAATGAAAAAAAACAAAACAAAAATAACTTTTGGATTTTTTTATCGCCTGACTGAGACGCATTCTTTGTCCTATGATAACCGACAGCGAAATGGATTCATCCACCAAGGGATCAATCGACTTTATCTATCTTGTAATCCAATTCCATTAACGACCAGACACATTTTAGGATTTGAAGAATTTCTACAACTCCATCTAATTCGGTTATGTCATAAATTCCCAGAAATAGAGAGGCGAGCTGACAGATTGAAAGAAACAACATTTCCATAAATTCGCGTTTCACTGGTACTAAATAAATATATTAAGGATTTATACCTGTGGTTAAATGCATTCATATGCAAAAGTTAAGGAAATTTTGACTGTTTAAGACAGTGTCTGCGCGGGAGGCGTAGATAGCAAGCCGCCCCCCAGAAACTGGAGTTTTTTTTCGTCCAGCAAAACAGGCAAATCGACAAAACAAAACAACACACGCAATTTACAGACACAATACATTATATATATGGGTATATGAATTAACTTTCCGTGTGACCCTAATGTAATTGTTTGTTTGCTTTAGTTTAAGGCGGTAGGAGATTGGGGGATACCCTGGAAACCGCAAACAAAAATGCAGAACACATTGTTTAAGAAAAAAACGTGTGTAAAACCGAGTATGCAGTAGAATGGCAATTATCAGAGGCAGTTTGGAAATAAATTTTCCAAAGATAACTGGATGAAAATCCATATTCTCTGTCGCTGGATGAAAAACCCGGTTTCTGGGAGAAAAAAACCACACTGTCCTCGCCTGAGACCGACTAACTCAGCCACGGAGTGAAAAAAGCTCATTAAAGTTCCATGCGTCATAGACTGGATTCGAACCGGGGCCTTTTCCACCCGGTGTGGGGAGGATGGCGAGGATGCCACTGTGCTACACGCTCAGACACATTCCCATGAGGGCATCTGGACATGCAATAAATCGACAGTCGACTAACGTCTGTGTGTCTAAGTACGTAAAGATGCATTCCTATCTTGAGATCTTAGACGCCGTGTTAATTTAGGCCTGATTAGGACTATTTATAATTTGATTCTGAAATTAGATTGTAAATTGCGCGTATTCCGTGATTTATTCTCTGTTTTTCAGGATGAAAACCCGATTTTCGGAGAGAAAAATCTTCGAAACGCTTGTAGGAGACCGATTAAGTCGACCATACTGTGAAAATAAGCCCATAAAAGTTTGTTCCATCTGGATGGGATCGAAACAAGTTAAACAGTTAAACTTACAATGTTGTGGAAGGAAAGGAATTTCTTCTGTCACATTGTACAAGAAAGCATGCTCAGTAAATTAAAACAGAAGTAGTCATGAGGTTCAAGCAAAATTATGCAACAGCTATGCTAAAGAAGATGCCTTGATGAGGGTTTTCTGTTTTTATTCCTGTAGTTGAGTAACTGCTTCGTAATTCTATTGCGGCCCACAGTGAGAATCGAAATGGAATTTTAATTCCATTCTGACCTCCGTGGGTCAGTGTCATGCTGGGATTTTAATGTAATCATCGGCCGATTTTTTTAAACTAGTATTTGAAGGTGCGTTTTGGCATGCAGACCAGAAAATTGATTAACGTTATTTGTCATGAGTTACTTCGAAAGTTCTTTCATCGATATTTACACCGCGGGTGGTGGACTTAGTAATAGAGAGAGATCGTGAGAACTGATTTCATTGACACACTACTGGGATTATTGATCTTCGAATGTCTTAAACTGATTCTTGCGTTTTCTTATTGAGAGCCAAAAATGGAAATGAATCGGACCAAATTGCATTGGTTGTGAGAGGGTGTGATACTGACCGGATGCCATCGAATGTCAAACAAATTTTCAGGGATGAAGATAAGGGTTCAAGCCTCAGATAGAAGTGAAATCGGCTATGGAACAGGTTTCTCAGTTGACGCTACAAGGGGAAAGTTTACACGAGGTTGACAGGCATAAAGAAAGTGAGCTTAGGGTGTTTGAAGCGCTAATAAGTCATATAGGAATGGAGGGATTATCTCGCTGACAAATTAAACGAGTTGGGGAGTTCTGCAAGTATGATGAAGTGTCAGTAGTGCTGAGGTAATTTACCAGGTATTTAGGCATCTGTTAATTTGGAAAACCTTTGGGATGACTATGTACAAAACAGATCACATGGGTAGGAGATGTCAAAATTCACAGAGATGTTTTTTTCTTTTAAAGGCCGGGAACTTGGGAACTTGTAGATCTGTGGTAGTTCGAGAAGGGTCAAATGATGCAGGGGATGATGAGTCAATTAGATGCAGAGGAAAATCATAAATGGAGAAGACATGGTTCTGTTTTGTAGGATAGAGACTGTCTTTTTTCGAGTTATCATATTGTTCTTTGGATGGTAGAGTAGTTGCTGTTTAAAAATGACATGTTTTCTGTACCTTAAGAGCCCTTACCTGTAAATAATCTGCATTCGTTTTAAGTGTTAATTTTTTCAAAAATTTTTCTTTTTTTATTTTATCTCTGCACCTTAATTAAAATATGATTGTGAAGCAGATGACACAATGAGTCATTAAAAAAAATAACTGGAGAGTATTGAAAATTGATATCAAGAAAGAGAATAGTTTGGCAAAGGTGATGCGGACTTGTGGATTTCAGAATAGACGCTCAAGATAGACAAAGGGAGTAGGAGATGCTGTGGCGTATTCCGCAGTCCTAAGCAGTGAGATTCTCTTCGGGGACTCAAGAACCATCACCGCAGGAGTACCACAAGTGGGGTACTTTCTGAAAATTTATTCACAGCCATCATCGCACCCTTCATTGAGAGCAGACCCAATCATGTGCTATGCCAAGGATCGAAAGATACTAACTAAAATCGATCCTGGAGACAAAGTGACAGATATAAAAATTAACAGCCGTGAAATTCTTAGAGAACTCAAAAAGTATCTTTAATGGTTCAGGCTCTTCATTAACTCATCCAAATTGGTCCAGGTTATTTTCGCACTGAAAAATAATGGAGAATCTCAGACGACGGAATTTAGTATGTGTTTTTTCAATGTGATTGTGAAATCACATCGAAAAAACACATACTAAATTCCGTTGGATGTACTGGCTAGCGAAATGCCGACTCCTCTAGGTCCTTAAGGCTTGTAAATACATAACATCTTCCTCTATGCCGGAATCTTGTATGGAGCTGAAATCTGAGCTTCGGGTGCCCAGACCAATGTGAAGCTGATTTATTCCGAGGAACACTAGATGGTAAAATGGGCCACACACAAATTTAATCTCCTCCCTCTACAACGGACAACAGTAATAGCACAAGAACTGGGGATAATGATTCTACCAAAACTGGTTGAAGACTGAAGACTAGTATTCACTGCGAAAATGGTCACTGGCATTATATCGGAGCCCAATATATGGAACGTACTGTGCCCTACCATTAATATCCGGACACCTGTCTTTAGATTAAAAAAAAAAAAAAAAAGAGCTTTTATTGTGTCATTTAATATTTTGTGCTGAAACCTTTTGCTTTTATGACGGCCTTCAATCTTCACGGCATACTCTCAACCAGCTTTTTATAAATGTCAGATGATATGTTCCTCCACTCGGCCTTTAACGCAGCCATCAGTTCGGCCTTTTTCTTTGGGCGATCTTGATGTGCACGTACTCGACGATCCAATACATTCCAAAGATGCTCAATAGGGTTCAGATCAGCACTCTGGGCTAGCCAATCCAACTTTTCCCCACCCATGTCCTCAAACCACTATGTTACCACCCGAGCAGTATGGCATGGCGCGTTGTCTTGCTGATACAGGTATGGGTCTTCCCCGAAGTATTGCCATAATGTTGGAAGTGCGTAATTGTCCAGGCTATCCTGGTATTGCACAGCATTCACGTTTTGTCGATAACGACTAATGGGCCCAAGCCAAACCATGAAAGGAGCCCCATACCATGACATTGCCTCCACCAAACTTCATTGTTGGGAGAATACAATCAGGAAGGAACTGTTCCCCTGGCATTCGCCACACCCAGGAAAGGCCATCAGACTGGTAGAGTGCGAACCTCGACTCGTCTGTCCATAGGATTGTTTTCCACTGTTTTACAGTCCAGGATTCGCGTTCCTTACACCATGTTAATCGGCGTCTAGCATTTGTTGAGGTGATCAATTCTGTTGAACTGTTGAGGTAATTTTGTTGAACGTGTCAGCCTACATGCCTACTTTTGCAATTGTCTTTTCGAAACCCAGTGTGCACATTTAAAGCAGGTTCTGTGACATGTTGCATGCATAGGACCTGTTTCCCCATCAGTGGAGTCCGGATATTAATGGTAGGGCAGTGTATGTTAATGGCGCATGCCCCCTGCTGAAAAGTCATGATCAACGCCAAGATTAATTGTGTATTTCAACAGAATTATTTTATCTTGACAGAATCCAAGATCGATGCTGACCTCCATTTGTTCGCTACCAACGCACCGTACAGGTGCTTTATGCTCCACACCGCAAGTTTCCCAGCGCACTCATCATCATAACTGTAGGACTGATCCATTCTACACTTGCTGCTTTCCATCTGGCATCACCTCCAGCGGTGGATGGACAACCCGTCATATTCTCAAATATAATATATTTATATTACATGTAACTATCTATTTTTCTATTTACTTATATACAATGTATACTAAGTTACTTCAATATAAACCCTTGGAGACCTGCAGCGATGGGAATAAAGATTATTCATAACGTCTATCATACTTAAAATGCACTTTTTGAACGACCTCGTATTACACAATATATACAGCAGTCTACTAAAATTGCATTGAGCTTCCCTGGCTTAGTCAATAGAGCTATCAACCAGTTAACCATAAGGCGGGTGAAATCTGTTATATTTTCAAAAACTTCTTCATAGTTTAATAATTTTCATACGATAAATTAACGGTGTAACATAAATATACGCTGAGTTGGCTTTATACTCCTATTAGCAACACTATGAACGCATAGATACAAATAAGAAAATATTGCAGCAGGAGGATGTAGTAATGGACGAATGCAGAACTAGCCAGTTAAACAGAGCAAAGAAAAAGTTAGCGTGGGACAATTACAGAGCGTTGAATTGTACTGAAGCTTACAACAGCTACAAATTGAACTGTAGCAGTACCACAGATAAGGTTAGAGAGGCCAAGACTACGAGAAAGCAATGGCTAAGAGACCATAGAACGGGGACAAGGAATTTTTCATGTATGCGAATACAAGGAAGAAAAAAAAAACAAATCAGATAGGATCCTTGTGCACTGGGAAAGTCTTAGACAGCCCAGCTGATGTTCGGACGAATTAAACAGGTACTTCGCATCCGTGTTTACTGTAGAAAGAGCCTTCATGCTGAGAAGAGACTGTGCAAGTGAGGCTGAGTCATATGAAATTAGTGATTTCGAAAATACAGATGACTGTTTAGTTCAAGAACTTTCCAGCATAAAAGCAAGTAAGGCTCCTGGAGTTGATAGCATATACTCAGTAGAGGGAGGCCCCCCAAACCTTTGAAGTTAATTATGAGGGCATCTTTGGAATCAGGAGAGATATCACCAATACATAAACTGCGTTTAAGTATTGGTGATATGGCGTTATGAAGTTGGTAACTACAAACCGGTTTGTCTAACTCCAATGGTAGGGGGATTCTTAGAAATAACGATTAAGGGTGAAAACCAGGGACATCTAGATAAATATGGCATTCTGAATAACGCATAACACCGTTGGAAAATCATATTTAACTTACTTAGTATGCTATTTTAACACAGTTACTCATGATCTGGATGTAGGAAACAATTTCAACATAGTTTATTTGGATTTTAGCAAGGAATTTGACTCAGTCCCTAATGAGAGGCCATTGTATAAGCTGGAACTATTCAGATTACTGGAAAAAATCTATGATGGATTGCTGGGTGGCTACAGGGCAGAAGGCAGGGGGTTAACACAACATATTTGTAATACTGTGTTCAAGTATAGATAAAAATTTCAAGTATAGTAAAAAAAAAAAAGAGACATTGATCTTCTTGAAAGGGTCCAAAGACCGCAAACTCACATGGTGAGATCGGCCAAAGGGTTGGCAGAGATTAGTGGGCACTGCCCACTGATAACTAAACTATATCTTCTTCCTCTTAACCGTCCCTTTATCCATAGCGGTAACTTGCCCTTAATGCCACTTTGGTTCAGTTTATACAGCAATCTTTTATGTGCGACAGTATCAAAAGCCTTCCTAAAATCCAAGTATATGGTATCGAAATTATTTTTTCATCCAGTTCTTTGGTTAACCCATAAACATCAAGTAGCCCAATGTGATTCAATCCTTTCTTTGTACTGTTGACATAAGCATAGAAGCTGTAAGAGTAGACTCTTACAAATATAATGAGAATGTTATTTATTTGAAATGAATTCATGAAGGGAGATAAAATTGGGAATTATTAAGTTATGAATATTAAATTTGAATATTGTAAATATTAAGGTTTGATTATTTAGGATTAGAAATAGGGAGGTTATAAACATGTGAATTAAATAGCAGTTAGGTGGGAACAAGAAGTAACAAGTAGTTCAAAGAGGGTGAACTGAGAGTAAACTTGAGGGTGGCCCGTATTAGGGAAAGACTGGAAATTTGCAAACAAGCGAGAAAAGGGTCACTAGAAGCGGGGAAACAATGGGACCGCTAAATACAGTTAATTAGAAACGTTTGATGTATGCCGCAAAGCTCGACGAATACATCAAGTGATGGGACTGTCTGGCGTATTGTATTTTGTCGAAACACCACACCATTGTGTCATTGTGTCAAGTTAGGGGCGACGCTTGTAGAAATTAGTGTAAACACGAAAATAGCTACTTTTGGCGGCGATAGGCATACATCAAACGGTTGTAATGCTAGAATGTGAATAAACAAGAAAACAAGAAAATGATCAAGAGATGGGTTTGGTTTTGGTTAGGAAACCTGGTCCACCTCGCTCGGAAAGCATTCTAAAGGGTGCGTGCCTATCTTGCCCCAGGAAGTGGACGCTACGCGGGAAGCTTATCACTTGAAATTCGCAGAAGCAAGAGAGAATCAAGGAGGACTCTGGTAGCCTCCACTGGAAACAGCAACCTATCGGGAATAGTCTTCCACATTGTAATCAATAAACTGATAAGGGAAGAAATCATCGACTCCTTTCAGAAACCTGATGGAACCTTCACCAGCTGACTCTAAATAATATTTAGAGTCAGCTGGTGAAGCTTCATTGACTCTAAATAATATTTTTTCACTCTAAATTCTTGATGCCCTCTTCCCTCCGGACAACACACAGTTAGCCCTAGAACAAACTCAAATAGTAGGCAGCAATGAAGCCTATGCATCGGACAACACAGAAGAAACATTTACCATCGCAGAAATGAACCTTACCCTAGCAAAGACAAAAGAAAAGGAAGATCCCTAGCTCTGACCTCCTTGAAATTGATCTGATTAAGAAATTGCAGAACTTTATCCTGCCACCTTACTTATTCTCTTCAATAGATGCTTGGCTGACGGCTCCTTCCCTGCTCCTTGGATTGAAGCTATGCTCAAGTTAATACTTAAAAACCCTAAAAAGCTGATTCATCTTCCTACCTTCTACAGGCCAATAGTACTGCTCTCAGTTCTTGCTAAACCTCAAGAACGAGTCCTCTTCTTCTGCTTTACTGACTGTTGTTCTGGAAAACAACTTGCCTCAGCACTGCAGTTTGACTTCAAGACTGGTCTCAGCACTGAGGACGCCATCGATAAGCTCATCTCCCAAGTCAATGAAACAGAGCACAAGTACACCCTAGCCATTATGGTGGACTTCGCCAGCGCCTTCAACCAGCTGTGGTGGCCCAGTGTGATTAGGAGGCTGCGGCTGGCTGGAGTTTCTTACAATCTCTATGAAAGTATGAAATCCTATCTCAATAACAGATCGATCCAAACTCTAACCAAATATCAAAGAGTCTCCAGATGTGTTACCCGGGGTTGCTCGCAGGGCTCTGTCCTGGAACCATTCCTATCGTCAATTTTCCTGGATGAGTTCTTGAGGATGGATCTCGGCGGGGTCTTAACCCTGGCCTTCGCCGATGAACTGGACTGGAAGTGAAAACAAATCAAGCTCTCAGCCGGCTACAGAATTGAGCCTCACTGCACTAACAATCCATCTCGGGTGAAAAAACGAAGTCCATCCTGTTGAAAGGGAAGCTTCAAATACGCAGATCCCTAGTCATCAAGATAAACAACATACCAATCCCCTTATATACTAAAGTTAAATACACATAGATGCAAATCTCACCTTTCATCTTCATCTGAAGTATCTTGCCGTTAAAATAAGAAAATACGCAGCCATGATCAGATGCATAAGCCGGGCTGACTGGGTTCTGAAGCACATCTCTCTAATTTAAAAAGCGGTATTCGTACCGATTGTTTGCTATGGAGCCACCATATGGTGCACTAGAATAATACTAGAGCGAAACAGGGGTAAACTCGATTCAGTTCAGCGATTTATGTTTCTATCTGTTACCAGGGCGTGCCGCACAGTCAGCAACCGTGAACTGCACGCCATCGCAGGATGCATGCCCATCTACCCGGAATTAGTCAAAAGAGGCCTCTACCAGCGCCACAAGAAAGGCATTCCCAACCAACTACTGGATTTGCATCTGGATCTCACAAATGACCACAAGCAAGAAAAAAGGAATATCGCTAGCCACCTATAGCGTCTATGGCAGGATTCCTGGAATGCAACAAATAAAGGAGAAATAATTAAGAAGTTCTTCCCCGCAATCGACCTTACTTATCCCAAGCCTTCTCCGTGGTATTCATCGCAGATGAATTTACCTGATATTCACTGCAGGTGAATTTCTACTTTCTGCCCACGGCCCATTCCAGCAAAAGTTAACAGCACTCGGTATCGAAAACTGTTACTGCCACTGTGGAGATGTGGAGTTCTGGACACACGTCATTCACGAGTGCCCCTCATATGATGATCACCGCCTACGACTCTTCACCGAGATACAGTCCAACCCAGCCACCAGGAGCATATCGTCATAAACGATGAAGCATCTTATACAGCCTTCACACAATCTGCACAGGCAGTTCCTACTACCAGACTGGTTTATCACACCCATGACAGGCCTGACCCGAACCCTCCACCACCATTGCAAACCCCAAGAGGGGTAGAATAAATGCTAGCACCCACAAAGGGCAGGAAATGCAACCAAGCTCTCATGCAAATCCCACTCTGGGGTAGGACTATTCTGGCCCCCTATTGTGGTTACGGGATCTACGCTGCTGGGACTCTTCTGAGTGCGGGATATCCCTACAGAGAGCAAGGCCAATGGTGCTCACATGGGAGCGCCTGCCGCGTGACTTAAATTCTCTATACCATCTCACCAATTTGCCTTATATATACATATACGTATGAAATAGAGAAAATTCTTGTATTCAATTTGGAATCTGTATGTATAAATTGTAAATTTTTTATATAAGGCTCATTAAAATTTGTTATATTTATGTAAATTTTTTATATAAGGCTCATTAAAATTTGTTATATTTATGTAAATTTTGTGTCGGCTTCATGCTCTGCTAACTTACCGCTTTACAGACCCTAGAATTTGGAATTTTAAAATTTCAGTCAGAGTTGAGATTTGTGTCCACCATGGACTTCAGTAGGTAGAAGTCATTTATTTTAAAGAAAAAAGTAATAAGTAAATAAACATATGTGGCTGAACGACTACCACCGTCGAGTAAACCAGGGATGGTACAACGATTGGCGTATAGCCAGTTAAAAAAAAATAGATAAATAAAAAAATAAAATAAATAACCGGCCACCACAAAGACTTTGCTGCTTTTCTTTGTCATCCTTTGTCAGAAACTTCTCATAATCTGCCTTCGCTCGCGTAACCTCCTTTGTGACTTGATTACACTCTAATTTAGGCTTCGGTACTATAGGCTTCTGAATCACCCGATAATTTATATGCATCCCATGCAGTTTTTTTCTCTGCCGCTGTGTCTCAATAGTTCATTTGACATACATTTGGATCTAAGAGTTGAAAAGTATTTATTTGTTGGTATGAAAAGTCTAGTAGCTTCTATGATTACTTCCCTGAAGTTAGAATTTGCTGTTGGTAACATTGTCAGTTGGTCCCACTGAATGGAATTTAAAAACTCATGATTAATCATCGGACCTGAAGAATATCATCAATACTCTACCAAATAAGGCTACGGTGGGACTAGACGATTTCCGTAATTCTTGATAAAAGTACACACCACATTAATCGTTGATTCTCTCCCTCTCTCCCTCTCTTGCAATAGTGGTAGTAGAATTTTAGGCGCATCAGTGACAAGGGCGACATTGCGCCCTACATAATATGGCTGTAAACTGCGTGTGTTCTGTGGCCGATTACCCCTTTTCGTCCATCGATTTGATGGACGAAAAATCAGAATTCCTGGGAATTAAAATCCATGCCGTCCTCGCCTGAGACCAACTAATTCAGTTACGGGATCCGAGCTCAGGTCTTTCCACCTGGTGTGAGGAGGACAGTGATTATTCCAATTGTGCTACCCGCGTGGGCTTCTCTCTCTCTCTCTCTCTCTCTCTCTCTCTCTCTCTCTCTCTCTCTCTTGCATCTCTTCAATCGGATTTCGAATGAATAATGAATAATGCAAGCTGTAGTTGATTTATACCAAGGATATGAAACAACTGCTATGTGAGGCCTGTGCCCAAATCGAAGAACGCGAAAGGACCAAAGGACTTCAGGCCAATAGCCACCTGTTGAACTTTCCTAAAGATATTTGAAAAGCAATGCAGTCCAATCTAGCTGAGCATTGCTTTCCATCACACTCCACCATTTGCATATTTGGCAGATCCACGAGCCCCAACGTGCCCTCAGTATGCACTCAGTAGTAAAGCGTAGGTAGACATTTTATTCCTTGTTATAAAAGAAGCTCATGATATTGGCATTATCTGCTGTAATACACGTTCTCAGAATATACTTCAACTTATATGGGAAACTATTGGACAACATTGGTGCTGTCATTCTATTCTGTTAATCAACTTGTAAATAATTATAATTGTTTTCATTCCATCTGTACTCATCTACCTTAATACATATCCGCACATCATCTGTAAATAAATATAAATGTTATCATGATCCTAAGTTAATTCAAACTTGGGTGTATACATGAATCTCACAAGAAGAAATGGACACATTTTAATTTGTATCGTGCCCTCACGATGTGTATGGGCAAAACCCTTTTCAATATCGTAAACAGGTGGGTGAGATGGCGGTACCCGAATAGCTTGTTTTGAAATACATTTAAAGAAAGTGCATTTTTCATCAAGAAACCCGGTTTTCTTACCACAAAAAACAAACCCGACGTTTAGAATGTTGACAATTTCCACACGTCATACACTGACGCTTCTGGCAATAGTTTCTTTTGACCCAATTGAAAACAAGCCGAACCAACAGCTGCTTCACGAACAAGCCGATTTTAATGTTAAGGTATAAAGTTACAGCGATAAGACTTAAAAAACTTTCCAGAAGTGTTTTTGCTTTAGTTTTATACTTCACGGTTTTCTGATAAATTGTCTGGACTGGAATACTGCCATTTCGCACTTGAACTCCAGCCGCAAATGGGTCTAGGCAGGGGCCCCCCCGTCTTATAAAGAGAACTTAGAAACAATTTTTCATTTTATTGCCTGATATCGTTTTCAGTCCTTTCTTACATGCGGTAATGTATTGGCATCCTTGACTTAATTATACGAGGAATTACCTAGCGATTCTATCTGCCATTTTATGCGTGTTAAGCCTTAATAGGCACTTAAATTAATGCACGATAGGATTAGTGTCTAATGCTCTGCTGCCTTTATGGCCAGCCCTGACACTCTTTAGTGTCTCATAACGTGTTTTACAATCTCGGCAACATTTTCAACAACGACCAAAACTCTTTCTCGTTCAAAACTAACCATTTCATTAATACTAAGTTATTTCCCCCCTTTTTACAAAGATTAGAAAATGTCTTTTATCTTCGAAGAAGATCAAGGTTAAAAACTAAGAAAAATATGCTTAATTCTTTAAGGAGGGTCCATAATTTTCGTGGGGTGCCTCAACAAGAATATCATGTTTACATTAAGTTGTGAGAGTGAAAAAAAAAAGCTCCAATTCTTATCCCAATCTCCATAACACTCCTTTGTACTTAAAAAACACGTGTACAGCCTAGCAAGCACTTAATTTTAATTTGTGAACATGCAACCTAGAAATCAGTTTATGCATTCTAGAAAAAAAAAAGGTTTAACCATCTAGGTTATAAAGCATCGGATCATAAAGAATTTTATCTTCGAAGCTGCTCCCAATGATGGTATTATCATCCATTTTTAAGAGCCGGTTTCAGATGCACTACCATTTTTTTTTAAAGGTGCGTTATGCGTGTATAATTATTGATCATTTCCTCCCATAAGATCTGGAACCTTTTTTTAAACTACATAATTAGCAACCACCGGTTTATCAACATCTTGGGAAGTCAGATAACCCTAATGTAGCACGAAATAAATTGCAAACAACCTGGAGGGACCTGTAATTTTAATTCTCTCCTTGAAGCGAACTTCAAAGCACAATGGCTGAACTTTTCTCCACAAGGTGTCATCTCCATGGCAACTCAGTAGACTCGAAACCACAATATCTATGATTTTGTTTTCTTTAAAACACTTTCCTTCAACAGAATACAGAACGTAGGAGTTAATAAATTACATACTACGTAAAAAAGGTTAATAAATAGTAATCAATCGTGTTTTAAACGAGGATGAAGTCACTTTAATTCAGGACCAAAAAAAAAGATCTGTCACTAAAATTAATCATCTTCAACTGTTCATTTCCCACGCAATTTCGTGGACTATCACTTTAATTACTGACCACGGCTTACTTTGAACTCTTGCCATGCGTCGCCTGAAAGTAAAAATAACTGTGGTATTGGTGTTCTCCACAAACTGGATTTTGTTTTTAATTTTATCGGTGGCAAGGCCAACGAATTAGCGAGTTCATTTTTCTATGGAGTTCAGATTTGTCAGATAAGATCCAACAAAGAGATTGCACTGGACAAAAATAAATGGTCGCAGTCTGTTAAATGACAGTGAAAGTGGATAATGACACACGAAACAGGAACGGTACATTCTGAAAATGGCGACACTTCTGTCTTAATTGCTTAATCGTGTCCAAATTTGCACGTGGTTCCAACTAAATTCATTAAAAATGGAGTAAACTATACCAATTTTCAGTCAATAGCATCTGCCAAGCTATTGATTCTTGAGTCACTAGTCTACGATTCTCTTTCTGGACATTTCCACTCTTTCTATACTGTAGCAGGAGTATGGTAAGGACCAACTGAAAACTCTTCCATAATAGATTAAGGAACATAAACGGAATTCCAAAAGCCAAAGAGAAACAAGTCGTTCTTTATTAATGTTAATTAATCAATAAATCAAAATCTATCAAGACAAAAACAGTTTAAAGAACAATGCATTTCCAGATGAAATCTCAACAGTATGACAGGTTAAATTTGATGGACACTGAAGAATCCGAATTGTCTTTTCGGTGGGTAAGAGGCCTTGTATTAAACTCTACCCAAGTCTCCAGCATCAATATGCATCGGCTTCATATGGAAAGTATGTAATCAGAAAGCATGCGTGTCATTGTTCACGTGGCTATTTATCAAGCATTTAATAAAAACAAAATAATAATAAAAAAAAAGAACAACGCAAAAAAGACCTCCCAGTTATCTACGGCCGAGAGCTGTATATCAGTGGACCAACAAATGGCCGAAGGCCAGGTGGTAGGACACGAGCGACTCGCGTGCTGTCTGGAGAACCGCGCTGATAGGTAACTGTAATAAATGGTGGCCAGAAGGCCGTAAGCATCAGCCATCTGCCCTCGTAGCTTGTCATGTTCTTGAGAAAGCTCTGCATCTTCTTTTTATCTATTCATCAGGGTACGTCCTTTAAAATATTTATAAAAAAGAAAAAGGAAAACCGTGTGTTGACCCCAATTGCTTCAACTCTTAAATGCATTCTTATAACAAAACACTTCGGTATTGCAATAGTGTTTTAACTCTTCAAGATAAACGTACAGAAGATATCATTAATGATTCGTATATTCGGATACTTCAGGTGATGAAGAAAACGCTTAATGTGTTATGCTAATATTTTTACATTTAACTGCGATTATTAATGGCTTGAAAACTAAATGATGAACGAATGAACAGATTATGACAAGAAATGGGAGGGGATTAGAAGTTGAATTCTGGCGCCTGTTTGTTTATTCTAAATCTGTTACAAAGCCTTCAGGTGATAAGGTTTCGGTTTCTTGTGGCTGGATATCGCAGCCTTGTGAATCTTTATTTCTTCCAAGAGACAGTCAGCTGTCCTAAGGAGAAATCCTCAGGTCAGAGGATGTAATATTCCATTATACAATAGAACGTAACACTTTATATAATTATAGAATACTTTTAATATCTGTTATCCATTTAAGACTTATAATACTTATTAATTAATTTATTTAAATTTTGTATCTAGCTTGTTGCATTTAGAGAATAATTTATGATTTGACAAAACTTTATGGAAAATTTACATAAATTCCATTTAATGTCGTATGAATATTTTTAAAATTTCCGTTATCAACAAAGAAATGAAATATTTTGGACAACTAATGATTCAGTTCTCGGACTTCATCGTGTTTCTCACCCAATAAATACAGCAGTTTATTTTCAAGAATTCAAAAGTTAGCCGGTGGTGGCGCTTTGGTTTATGGCATTCATTACACTGTAATAAACATGTGGTGAGAAATACATTCTGTTGCATCAGTCACTGTTTTGGTATTAAGAAGTGACTCATTTAGTGGATCTTTCATGTACACTTATGTACATTCATGATCTTTCATGTACATTCCTTAAGATAGAAAAGAAATGAAACGTAGTCAAGTGGACAGGCAAACACTGTGGAAGTGATCGTTGAAAGACCTTTCCTACCTTCGTATCAGCTTTTCAATCACATTTAATAGACGCGCTATAGCAATCGGTATAAAATATGAATGGAAGCCATAAATACATTTTCCCGTAAGAAAAAAAGAAGAGAAAAAAGTGGGATATGTCCGGCATTTATCGGACATTTGAAAACCTTTCTTGCTGCAGACAGCAGTAATTTGTGTCAACTCATCGCAGTTGCCAGTTCAGCTGTAAGGGGGTGGGGACGTACTAGCTGCAACATGATTCAGCAGTTCATTTCATTCCAAAGGTGTTTCGATCGGATTCGTGTCTGGACTTTGGGCTGTCCAGGCGTGCGAGGTATTGGACTTCGTTTTTGTCAAAGAGGTTTTTATACTGCTCGCTGTATGGGATGGGCATCGTTCTCTGGAACCGAGAGGGCCTAATTCCATGGAGATACAAGCATGCGGACCAGAGAATTGTACACAATATCATGTACGACTCAACATTGATGAATTTTTGCACTACCACCAACAGTCGAAGTACGAATCACGAGAAGCAGCTTCGCGCAAGGAACCTTCCTCTTCTAGACTTCGTTATGGTAGATGACGTTCCGAAGCAGTTCCCCAAAGGATCTGAAGACTGCGTAATGCGACTGATCTCCCTTTAAGACTTCTTTCCGCTGTTCTGTGGTCTAAGAACGATGGGCTACACTTATCTGCAAACTACGTGAGACCTTGTTGGTATGATATGAGATTATTGTGCAGAACTGCTACTGTTTGGAGTTGCAGATGTTCGTGAAGTGTCCG
Source organism: Mastigoproctus giganteus (assembly GCF_048544385.1). Classification (NCBI taxonomy): domain Eukaryota; kingdom Metazoa; phylum Arthropoda; class Arachnida; order Uropygi; family Thelyphonidae; genus Mastigoproctus; species Mastigoproctus giganteus. The sequence continues at coordinate 66,031,144 of NC_143583.1, read as the reverse complement.
TGACAGAAAGTTGATAAAGTGGAAGCAAAAAGTGTTACATTGGGAGGGGAGAGGTGTCCGGATAGTTTTGGTAGGATAATGTATATCTCATAGAGGCAGATACTTAAATTTGCCAGTTTTCTGCAGAACTGTAGATCAAATGTAGGAGGTGTAATATGCTATAAGAAAGAAAAAGAAGATCCAACAGGTAGGGTAAATCAAATACAGTAACTCCACAACTGTACCAATAGATGTCTTGTATAGATAGACAGGCCTACATTCATCACAATCATATTTAAGCTTTGAGAACTACGTAGTTGTTATGATTAAATAATCTTCGCTTATCTTCAGTTGATCAAATATTCTCTGAAGACGTTATCACGAAATACAACATGTGGGAATCACGAAGTTATTTGAAGATACAGCGATACTTGATACACCTTTAGAATTTCGTATACGTTGGTAATAACTCAAGCTTACAAAACAAAAATTGAAGCGAAGCAGATTACTTAATCATAAAATATATTTAAACAGAAACAAAAAAACAGATAACAAGCGTGTTGCAATCTTGCCTATAAATTGTCAGTAGCAAGTGACACAAGTCATAAAATCTAATTAAAATGCAGTCCTTGTCTTTATTTTTTTATGACCAGTGAGTAAAATATAATCAGTATTAACGAAATGCTGCTACAATGTACCTTTTCGTAATCTGGTTGCAATCAATCAAAGGAAGGACGCACGTTCGCTTTCCGATAGGTCTCGACTCGAAAACTGAGAGGAGCCAAATCTGGTTCATACCCAAGTAGGTTAAATGGTCCAGCTGAAACACAGAGATGGCTAACAAAAGGCTGTTAAGGTGAAAGGGGAAGGGTATACGAATTAACGATCGTATCGCATAGATCTGGACTGTGTCATCAACCTCGATACATTTAATTAGAGTTATCTGAGCCAGGCAAACTTAGCAAATAATATTACTGAAACTAGCCAGGAGGAACGGAAACCTCTCGGCGGGATTTACAGCCTCGTTACCTGATCATCTCCGATAACACGGTGTATAAATCAAGCAGCGAGATTATTGTTTGATTGGTGGGGAAATTGAGTAAAAATCGTTAGCTCAGAATATAATCGAATTTAATTCTTATTCCTTTATACGTCAGATAATGTTCTTAATTAGCATCGTTATTTGAGGTGACCTCTTGAATAGAACAATAATAGAACGGCGTGCTGGTAGTGCAAGCTGTAAGTCGCATGTTAGATTCTGCACGACGTCACTAAATATGTATTACATTAAACGCAAGCAGAGATGCACACAGAGAATGCCTAAGCAGAAAGAGTTCATTTTTTTTGCTTTTGTTTTATTCGTTTGAATTTTAAGTATTTAATTACATTAATTTTTTTTTCCTACGGCTTTCATTTATAATTATGATTCTCATTCGTTTCCAATGCTAAATTGAATCACGATCAAAACATAACATCTGCGTTGCTGATTTATAACTTCATACTATTTCTTTATAAACATGAAGAACTTTAATTAACCCATTCATCAAGATAATGTCTCTGTAATAAACAATGTTATACGAAGGTACGCTATTATTCCAATCTCGCTTTTCACAATATGTCCAGAGATTGTTCAGTCATTACAGCAGACTACTGTATAGGAGTATCAGTAAACGGATTCGAAAGGTTTGGAGTCGCAGTATAGTCCTTTTTGACCTTTAGCCTCTTCCAACAAAATACCAACCTCACCCTGCCCATGGCAGACCCCATTACAACAACGACACAGAGCTACTGACTGTTGGCACGTTGATCTAACTGATCTTCCAGTTCATCGCAAAGGTGTTTATTGAGGTTCAGGTGGGAGCTATGGGTAGGATGATTAAGTTTTTGCCCTCCATGTCATCAAATCTTCCTACGCTGTGGCAGATCAGACTTGTCTAGAAGATCAATCTATATGGAATTCATTTTCCCATGAATAAAGACTGGTTGCAGTTTTCCATTGCAGTTTCCATGTTTACCAGTGTTGGTTCTGCAGGCCTGGAGATAGAATCCGCCAATATGTGTCCCATACTGAGGGAGTCGAGATCTTTATTGTCTGATTTGAAATCTCCATTAATGCTCATTAAAAAGAGGATATTAGAATAAAGTAGTTAACGAAACTATTAGTTGTACACAAATGATAAAAGGACTTCAGGAGTTTAACTTTCTAATAATACTTTGTACTATTACCACTAATGTCCTCAGCTCGCGATAAACGCAATTAAGGTGGATAGACCGGTATCTTGAAACAGTTCGAGTTATGATAATCGTCCAACGATAATAGTCGTTGCAGTACACTAAAATACACTGGTGACCAACAAAAAATGCACAAGGCCATTCAAAACTAATAATTGCTAACTGAAGGCTTTCTCTCTTATTATATTAAGCCTTTCGTTATGCTTTTTATTATATTAAGACAGTATTTTGCTTCATAATTGGAAAAATCTAGAGGCATTACTAGTTACTTCAAAGGATGTAAAATTTGATATTTTATATGATGAACATAGACAGGGCATTTGAGTGCAACCATTGCTCTCTCCATACTGGCATTAATAGCAAAAACTAATCCATCTCTATCTATCTTTATCTATCTATCACTGTTGATGACTGATCGCTCTTTTATGTCTCCCACAATGTTTTTTTACGAAGAATGCCGATATTTGAGTTTTACAGAATAACTAGATGACCTTAAGAGATAGGTTAACTGTTGATGACGTGACGGGATTGATGGCACAGAGTAGCCTTGAACATTTTGAGGAGAAAGTGCTTCGGTCATCGCTCTTCGCACACATTTGTTCACTTATAAACCTAAAAATCGCACATACGGGTTGGATGAAACAAGATTTTTTTCATAAATTACAATTAATCTTGCTGTCTATACTATGTATAGTGTATAGACCATGTGACGTTTCGAATTGGATATTTTATCATTCTTCTTTTGGCAAATAAATAAAATATATATAAACGTGATATCAGAGACAGCTAACAAAGAAGACTGTGTAACATGCAGACAAAGGATGAGTCCCTGGTTCAATTATGGTAGCGATAATGGATCACACGTTGTGGACAGCGTATGGCCTATTGACTGATTGATCCGTACATGGCCACTCCCATCCTTCGAACTCAATTTTCAATCAAAAGATACAATATGCTTTCTTATGTAAATGAAGGGTGTTCCGTAATTACTCACACTGTTAAGATGGACTATTCTGTTGGCTAGTGCTATACAAAAAATATGCTCAAGTACCATGCACAAGCAACGGCTGCTTCGATGGTCGAAAACAAAGATCATGTGATCAAGCCTTCTTACACCTTTTTAAATTTTTCGTTATTGGAAATCAAAAAGAAATATGTATTCATTTATACCTTTCGGTGTACATGGAAACCAAATATTATCTGAATGAAAATGAATATAATTACAATAAAAAATAAAGTTATAATACTCAAATGAACTAAGGTTTCTCTTACGATCACGTGGAAAAGTTTCGCGACCTCTTTGACCAGATTCTATAATTTGATCACCTAGCCAGACAAGTGGCAGAACATCTGCACGAGTGACGTCAAAAGCCACGGGTGACGTGTTTAAGAATTTAGCACGTCGCGTCAAAAAAAAGACAGATTTGTTTCTTTATTTTCAATTGGATCTTTGCTATCGAGCAATTTAAAATCAAAACTAATTATACAAAGGTAGCTTATTATTTAATAAAAAGCGAAAGAAACTATTGCACCAATTTTTAATAGTGTAAATGCACTTTTAAAGGAAAGAAATTGTTGAACGTTATGATGTCAAAAACTTCAACATTGAGCAGTTTATTTTCATCAAGTATAACAATTGCAAGTTGTTAAAGAGAATTTGTGGTCAGTGTGGATTCCAATTCACGTTTAGCGATAAATAATCCTCAAAAATAAAATATAAAATTCGTGGTTTTTAAAGTATCTGAAAAAGTTCAGATACTTCGAATATTTTCTTCGATGTTTTCTGTGATACTTTTGACCAGCCATCACGTGAGGTGGCACAGTGCGTATAATCATTGTCCATCCCCCACCGCGTAGAAAATACCCGGGTTCGAATCTGGTCAATTACGAGAAAATTCTTATGGGTCTTTTTCAGAACGTGGCTCAGTTATTCATTATCAGACAAAGGCTGTATGGATTTTTCTCCCGGAACTAGAGTTTTTCATCCAGCAGTATATTCTAAGTCGCTGATTCGCTTAAAAAATGAATCCTACGGTATCAACAACTTCCGACCAGTTCATAAATGTAGCGAGCTGGAATTGCAAATGGAAATAGCTGTTTAAAATCTCTTTGTTTAATCTAATTAAAATATCAAACCCGTTTATCTAAACAGTTACTACATCCTGCTAACCTAAGATGGCTTCCTGTGGCAGACTCACACAGGAGAGTAACATGAAGCATGTAGTTCGCACGTGAGAAGAAATTCAAAGTAAAATTTTTTCCCCTAGCTTGCGTTTTCTGCCATTTATCATATTAAAAAGAAAATTTAAAAGCTATTTCAACCACGAATATGCAAAATCGTGGTAAAATTCGTTGTGCTTTTTTTAGAGTGGACTGCAGCAGTTGCGCATGGCTCAGTTAGTAATGAATATGCTTGGAATTTGTAAACCAAGTAAAAGAGAGGGAAAAAACTTTGTGACGGTAACTTAAAGAACTTGAAAACAAAGGAACGTTGCGAGCATACTACAAAGGTCAACATAAATTCGAGTCGGTCAAGGAAACCGTAGATATATTCGCACTTCCAAGTAACTGACAAGTGAATAGATCATGCCATTCGGTTGGCAGGGACCTTGGTCAACTTCTAATGGCTTTTAGGTTATCACAATGAATTTAAATTGTTAATTAACATAAGAACACAATGGACTGTTTTAAACTATTTAAAATGCTCTTAGAAGTAGTTTGAATTTTGCACCAGCTGTCGACTATGACGCAGGCAACAACGTTGATGTGTAATCTGTTCACGTACAGAGCGTTTTAAAACATAGGAGGCTGCTAACCGGATGCAATTTGGATCTGCGAGCATGGTAGTAGCAGTGGCATAACTGTCCGATGTCTATCTTGACGAAACCGCTCAGTGAATTTAAATGATTTCACAGATGGAACTGTCCGGATTGACAGCAAGTAGCACACTAGCTCAAGGACTGATACAGCTTCATTATGACTGTTTAGAAATCCATTGTCTGTTGCCCATTCTTAATCCTATTTAACTTTTAATTTTAAAATCTTTAATATTTAATGATTGCAACTTTTAAATCCTTCGCACCCATTAGATAGATACAAAACATCATGCTTATATTTAAAATTGGCTTGAAATAAAATCAGTTTATCAAGATATTGACGATAGCAGAATAACGCCTTTTTCATTGACTCTCTGTCCCTCTCCCGGTTAAGGGATATGTCTTGGTAGAACTAGGCCATTAGAAGAACCCTAAAGGAACCCAATACATTATTAAGTAAGCCTTTTTGTTCCATTTACCAATGAATCTGTATTCCATTGAACGGTTAATTGTGACATTAGGTGTACCTATTAAAGCAGCCATTCTTTAGATATTCCTTTCTTGAACAGGAGCGCTCTTGCAGTAAGAGTATCACGTGTTCGTTTCGTACCATGGGTTATAAAGTAAGTGGGAAGACACGCAGGAATGCATAGTGACATTTTTTTTTTTTTTTTTTTTTTGTGTGGCGGCACCAGAGGTTTCCCCCAACTCGCGTTTTTACCTGTGTAGAATACAATACTCTGTATAAGGCCATTGTATGTGTTAGTGTATGTTTTGTGCGGTATTAGTTTGGGTTGTGTTGTTCTTCTGGCTACTTAGCCTGGGGGCCTATGGAGAGCCACTAACGCCTAGGGCACATTAAGAGAGAATAGCTCTAGCGGGGCGAACCCTGAGGTAGCCTAGGCGTCCAAGGAGAGCCCTCCCCCCAAAAAGAAATGTATTGGAAATAATGGGGAGATAGATAGAAGTGGATTTAAAAGCAGATGACTGGGAAATAGAAAGAGGGAGGGATAAAATGGGTAGGAAACAGAGGGGGGATAGTTGAGGCACCCGTCTGATTTGAAAGGGGAACAGTAAGGGGATCCCTGGTACAGGATGCCCATCCTGGCCCAGAGTGTAGGAGTTGAAAGTGGGTATTGGGGGTGCCACCAGGGGAGAAGGGGAGGGATAGGAGACACCCAGTGTGGGGGGAAGGAGACTAAACCACCTCTAGCACACACTTATTTTCACTCGTGCCCTTCAACGTTCATCTAGTAATGTACAGTGATTTTTTCGAAAATCCATTCATTTGTTTACTCACTCAACTCAGTTTCCTTCACCTCAGAACTCAGCCATTTTCATTCAGACATATTCAGTCATTTATATTTCCCACAACGTTTAGTCTTTCACATTCACCACAACTGCTCAGGCATCCACATTTACCTCACTCACTTTCACCAGAACAGTCAGCCACTCATATTCATCACCGCGTCAAATCCGTGACATTCACCACAGAATTCAGGTACTCGCATTCATTGCATCATTCAGTCACTCACGTTCACCACAATACAGTCAGTTTTGCTATAACCCGGTACGTGTGTTCCTAAAAATCTCCGCGTTATGGTATTTCGCGCATTAAAAATAACAGGGCTTGCACAAGTGAGACAAGATTACGAAGCTTAAAAAATAGGAATGAAGAGAAGATTCAGAAAATTTATTTATGCTTTTTATATGATTGAATATTTCATAGAAGGGGAAACACATTTCACCATAATAACGTGAAAACTCACACAATTTCAGCTATCGGTATTATCGCAAATGCAGTAAGATGAGTTTACAACCCGTTTATAATTGATTACACTAACAGAAAAGCTCAAGAAATCGGGAACTGCAAATTATGTTTTTTGTTTTATGGTAGTGACCTCCAGAAATGTACTCCTCTGCTCACGCTATCACGCCTCACGAAATTTCTGTTCGAACAGAAAAATGTGAGTTCCTGAAAACTTGGGTGAGCCTACAATATCATATGTTACTTGTGAATATAGCGAATGACAACAGTGTGTCTCTGACCAATACAACTACAGTAAATGGGAAATAAACTGTTGTTCAAAGAAAATGCTTAAAATTGTAGTTGTCGTCAGAATAATATGGCAATATTTCTTACAGATTTCATCAGATAAGATTGACACACGTATGCGATGACGTAATATTGCATCAGCTGTTATTTTAAGCACGCTATATAAGCACGCTCTGCAAGAGTTGCAGTCATTCCTTGCTTGTATCAGGATGGCGAGTTACGTGCAGTTTGCGCCACGAAGAAAGAGTGCTATTTGTGCTTTACTTGAGGAAAGATATTCTTCCCGTCATACTGCTTATAGAGTGTCTTGTAATCAGTCGACACTGAGTAGATTTCTTTCCAAACTCAAGAATACTGGTTCTGATGATAGGCAAAAAGGAATCGGATGCAAATGAGTCTCTACACCAAAACAGGACCGCGTTTTGAAACGCTTGTGCCTTAAAAACCGTAAAGCTTTTTCGTCTGAGCTGAAAAGAGAATGGGAAGAACATTCAGGAGTGGTAGCAAGTGCAGTAACAGTCAGAAGATGCCTCTTCAAAAATGGACTTGTAGCCCGTCGTCCTAAGAAGAGGCCCCTCCTCGCACAAAAAAGGCCCGATTAATTTGGTGTAAGGAGCATGTCAAATGGACCCCCGAGCAGTGGAAGTCAGTTATTTTCTCGGATGAGAAGAAATTTAACCTGCATGGCTCTGATGGAAGACAAACGATTCGCCGTAGATGTGGGGAAGAATACCATCCAGACTGTATGGTGTCTACATTGAAATTTACTACCAGCCAAATGAAATGGGGGTGCATTTCGTATCGCTGAGTAGGTCACCTGCAGTTTATAAACGGTTCCGTAAATACCAATAGATATATTGGAAGGCAAATTGGTGCCAACCATTAGAGACCATTTCAACTTGACAAGTAACTGCATCTTTCAGGACGACTCTGCTTCTTGTCATCGGGCGCAAAGTGTAAGTAGGCACTTCTGTAGTTAGTTTAGCTTCATTTCTGCATTAGAGGTTCGACAGCAATGTGTTTACATTTGTTACAGGTGAAAAAATGGTTGGAAGAATGGTCCATTTCAACTGTTACCAGGCCAGGAAATAGCCCGGACCTGAATCCTATAGAGAACTGTTGATATTGTGTGGCATCTGCAGTTGCCAGAAAGAAACCAAAGACCTTTCATGAACTTCAGGGATCCATAATTCGTATTTGGAACCACGAACTATCAGTTGATTATCTTCAGAAATTGATCTTATCAATGCCTCGACGGTATGCTGCTGTTATCAGGGCCAGGGGCGGTTCAACTAAATATTAGTTTGCATCTGGTGAACTTTTCATTTTATTTTCCATTTAAAATGATAAACTGAAGCAAACTGAGTGCTTCTGATAACATTTCAGCCATAATTGTTGTGTTTACCAAAAGTGTTGTATAAAGGTTGCAAATGCTCATTTTATATTTTGAGAGCACCTGTCAAATATTACTTAGCTTTGCCTTAACTATTAATAAATATCTTTTGTTTATATTTCTATTTGTGATGCTAGTCATTAATGTAACATACCATCGCGAAAAAGGGTTAGAAATGTGAAATTCCTAGGTGATGCACTTTCTTTGAACACCAGTGTATAGCTCTAACACATTTGAAATTTTTTGAGCTTCGTAAACTTGTATGCATTGCTGCGCAGGTCGCAACTTTCAGCTTGGTGCCAGGTTTTGCGTTCACCTAGTGTTACTCGCAGACGAAATCGCGGATGAACCAACACGAAAATTGCGTTACACTCGCCTTGTTCCCTAATATACCAGCCGCGTTGGAGCAAATTCGACTTGCGAAAATGCGTGTTAAAGCAGAACTGACTGTACTCAGTCTTCCAAATCATTTACTCACAGCCATGCTTCTACTCGCTTCCTATTATTTTACTTGCTCATTCACACAGGGATACCACAGTGACTCTCAGCTTACTGTTATTCTTCAGCTGAGAGGCAGCCCCGGCGCCAGATACCACGTAGCCTCCTGGTGGTCCTATCGGTTATTTGATCGCTTTAGGTATGTTTATCTAAGTCAGTTTTTAGGACATGGTGCTATGATGGGGGAAAGCAGTACCAGCCTGCCCTTATTCCCATTCAGTCACGTAGGTCGTTTTCCTGCCTCTAGGGTATTTGAACAAATGGTTCGATTGCCTACAGGGGGAATGGAGTCAAGTTTTGCAGTCTTGTCTGGTATGTTTCTTCATTTCAGATGGTTATATCAAGTTAATCTTGTCATTCTCTGGGTGGGGGGAACCAATTTGGCATTGAGAGACCCATGACCAGTCAATAAATAGATTATAAACAGTCCTGGATCATACCACTTAGTTGGCTTAGGGCTAACCGTAGCCACCTGTCGTAGAAACTTTCTGGCGACAGCACCTTTGGTTTCTTACTCCCATTCGGTTTGCCATATTTGATGTAATTGGATGGCAATTTGTTTTCTTTCTACCTTGATATCATTGGCAGGGTTTAGGATAATTCCTAGGAATTCCACGGCGATTCCTTTTTGGGGTTTTATTATTTCGGCCCTTTCATTGCTATTTCCAGATGTAGTGATATAGTTCCGGCCAAAACCTGTAAAGCTGGGAATGTGTGCAACATTCTCTGGTTATTATCAATAGAATTAGTCTTTAAATACTGTTTAGTATTCAAAGGCGCCAGCTCCATAGGAGATTACAGTTAAAAATACTGCACGGTAGATGAGTGTCAGAGTCCTGCACTTGAGACCCCAATCGGCTCGCCTGATTCTGGCAATCATTCCGGCATAGTTTTGCACTTTTTTGGCCATATAGGTCAAATGACGACTTTTAATATAAGTTTAGAATTCAAAATTACGCCTAAGTACTTCAATTCTTGGACCATGTGCATTGAGGTAGCACCTTTTGATCACTATAGTCTACGTATATTTAGTGTTCCTTTTAGTAGTATACATTTAGTTTTTTCAGCCGAAATTTTTAGTATGTGGGTCATGCCCAGTCTTGCAGCTTTCTTAAGGCAGCATTGGCTCTTTCCTCCACTACCACTCTTGTATTCCCTTTGACCAACAAGACAAGGTTATCAGAAAAGGCAACCTTGTCAGTGGAGGCTCAGACCTTGTGTCAGGAATTCATCTAATACTATAGTCCAAAAGAATGGACCCAGCACAGAACCCTGGGGGTAATATTTTGTTACAGGGCGTATAATATCTTAAAACTGTGTGCGTACTGCTACAGTTCTGTTGTCAAGATAGCTTAGCTGTTGACACATTGGTAGAGATTTTGCATCACATTTGTCTGAAGGAGTCTTCTAAGGATACTTGGCCACAAGATTGAGTCAAATGCACCAGAAAAATCTATAGATATTGCTAGCATGTATATTTGATCACAATTATTAACAGTCGATAAGATATAGTGAATGGCATCTTATGTGGAAGATCCCCACTTAAAGCCAAATTGTTTTTCAGATTTAAAATTTGTTTCATCATAGTAGCTGTTAATTCTATGGAGGAGCAAGCGTTCCATGGTTTCTCCTAAGACTGGTAATAAAGCAATAGCTCTGTAAGATTTTTTTTCTATGGGATTTTTTAGAATTAGCCTGATTATTGCCGGTTTCCATTTTTATGGGAATTCTCCTTCTTTTAGTCAATAGTAAAACAGCTGTAATAAAATTTCAGTGGAAATTTCTGCTACCTTTTTAATGGTTTCTGTTTTAATTAGGTCATGTCCTGGACACTTGTTGTTTCTTGTTTTTAGTAGCGCTAGTTTCAATTCATCTAAGGTGAAGGATGGTTCTATGGACGTATTACTGTATTTTACATTGCTGGCTATAATATCACTCTGAGCCTGGATTAGTACCCGGTCCTCAATCTGGAAGAAGCAGTCTAATATATTGTTGACAGAGTCTGCCCAATTATGACTTGGGGTCCCATCTGCCTTAATTGTGGAGTTCACTACGTCAACTCTTAGTAGTTCGTTCGTGATAATCCTGTAAACCACACCCTAAGGGTCAGAATTAACGGACATCACCCCAAGCTTCCTTGTTTTTAGTCCTTATTAATGGAGTGTATGAGTTTCTGAGATCCTATAGGAATCTCCGAGAGCCTTAACTTCATTCTTGGGCCAATTTTCCCTTGCTCTCTGAAAGTGCTTTCTGGCCTGGTGTATCTTTCGCCGGAGCATATCAAGTTCAGGGCACGACCAGGGAACAGCATTCTTTCTCGGTTTTCTTTTAGGGATTGCTATGTTACATGCTTTTTGAAGCATAGTTTTTACAATTGTGTTGGATCTGGGGGCTGCTGTTGCTGTAGTTGATTCTGTATTTCATCTGTGAAGATTTGCCAGTTGACGTTCATTAAATTGTATCTGATTATAATTGAGGTGGCCGTAACTGATTGTCTATTTGTCTTCCTAAAGTGAAAGTTATAATTCTGTGGTCAGAAGTAGTCCAAGCTTGTTGGACCAACCAATCTGTTATTTTGCTGGATATAGAGGTGGGGGCCAAGGTTATATCTATATCGCTTTCGCACAGTGTGCTACTGTAGGTAGGTAGGTTTTGAGATCTATTTAAAACCTGAAAGGTTGTGGTAATATGAAATCTGTTAGAATTTGTCCATTATGTGTACCTGGTCTGTCTTCTGTTCGGTTGTGACAGAGCCTTGACCGACAGTTGGCATCCGTTGAAACTATTATCTTAGAATTTGAAAATACTGTGTCGATGCATTTTGCAGGTAGTGTATGCTGAAATTAATATCCTCTCCTGGCCTTAAATAGAGAAATATAATGCGAAAATATCCTGTTTGACTGATTATATGAGCACAAACTGACAAGGGAGAGCAGTAAGAGAAGTATTTCTAGCTACTATTGCTGTTGATGAAGTAGCCTGAGACGATTATATTATTCTAAACGTTCAGGGATATCCTTGAACCCTACCCCCGATGAGTATAGGGCTGTTGGAATACCAGAATGTCTGTATTGTTTTCCTCGTCTTTAATTTCAATTTGATCCACAACTGTACGTGCTCTCTGAGCATTTAGTTGGATAAACTTTAAAGCCCTGTTACAGGGCTGATTTAAATTAAGGCCCATAATCGGTTCTTAATTTAAGCTGTTTAACCATTTTTTATTGGTGAGACAATCGGGGTACCTTAGACTACGGTGAAAGTCCATTTTGGCCGATTTATAGGTAGCACACTTTGGTTGCGTGGATCTACTTGTGCATTTTTTATAGTCATGGCCAGTGACTGCGTAGTGGCCACAGACCTAATAGTTTTGCTGGCACTGCCTGGCTGTATGACCAAATCTGTATTCCCGAATCTATAGCTGGTCCAGCCAGCATAAATCCTCTGTTGGTGTTTCAAGATGTCCCATATTCTGAAATAACATTTCCTTGTCCTGTTTTCCTTGATTTAATTCCTCTGTTTAATACAAATTCTTGTGCCATTTCATCCAATGCGATATGACTTTGGAAATTTTTTGTAGTAAAAGACTAGCATTAGTTCCCTTTCTGATTTGTTTCCACAATATCAAAAATAAGTATAGAATGTGACTTTTTAGGGGTGCGGTTCTCCCAGATATTCTTTTTATGCACGACAACGCCACTGCACATAGAGCTCAAGTGATGGAGGAATATCTTGAAACCGAAGAAATCCAACGACTGCCGTGGCCAGCACGATTATCAGACTTAAATCCGATCGAACATGTGTGGGACATCCTTGGCCATCGCATTGCACGGTGACGGCCAATTTCTCTGTTACTTTATGAGCTAAGGTCTGTGCTGGTGGAAGAATGGAATGGGATTTGTTGTCACGGAATTTTATAGACAATCTTATATCCGCCTGCAATTTTAGTCGTTGAAGGGGATCATAAGCCGTGCTGAGGTTTGTGACCATATTTTCGAACATCTTGTATCAACTTCTGTAATGTGACCTTTTTTGTAATTCTTATACAACCCTTATAAATGTCCCTATGCCTGTGCGAAATTCTCGCTGTCTCCTGATTTAATCATTATTCTATGGTACAGCACCATACCAATTTTTTTTCCATTCATCACAAGCTGCACGAGTTACACCTTACCATTTTTGACATGGTCTGTTAATTTTGTATTTTATGATATCATGTTAAACCATCAACACACTCCTTCAGTTCGATTTCAATTCAAAATGACCTCGGAATCCTCTTTTATATCAGCAGGCGCTTTATTAGTTACAGATATCAAATCATTAGCAATAATTTCGACTGAGAACATTTAAAGTTATAGGTGTATAATCCTGCTATCAATGCGATGGCCATTCTTACGGAATCGGCACAGCAATTTGTGGATTCCATATCAGCAAGATACAGAAGGTCAACATTCATTGCTTCCAGAAATTCTCTTCTGCGTACAATCTTCTATGAATCACTAGATGTCTATTCGCATTCCAAATTGACCTGAATAGGAGCAAACCACGCAGATCGTAAGGCATACCGGGCAGCCATCCGGAACCAAATACATGGAGCGTTGCTGCTTTTTATTAGGCAACCAAGGGTCACGAAGAATCAGTATATTATGTCTGTTGTTATAAGATTTTAGGTGCATCAGCAACTTAGGCCATATTGTGCTGTGCATATTATGTTTGTAAATTGCGCGTGTTCTGTAATCGTTTTGTTGTTTTTCTTGTTTTACTGGAAGAAAAACCTGAGATTTCAGGAGAAAACTATATAACTCTCACCTGAGATCGACTAAACTCAGCCACATTGTGAAAAAAAGCCCATAAAAAACTTCTCGCGTGATCGACGTGACTCCAACCCAGGTATTTTCCGTCCGGAGTAGGGTGAACGGCGATTCTACCAACTGTACTATCCACGAGGGCAGTAGCCTCGTTTGGATCTGACTACAACCAATCATCGTCATTGTCTGCAGTGATACAAAGGAAGAACTGCTTGGAGACAAAAACAGCATCGTGTGGTCTTCAGTGACGAATCACGTTTTTGTTTGGGATCTAGTAATGGCAAAATGCGCGGCTGATGACACACTGGGAGCAAGTAATCTAGCTTGCATAAGACCCTGTCAGAAACCGGAGACATAACAGAGGGAACCACCAGTTACTGTAGCCATTCATCTCTGGTCGTTATTGATGGCTCGTTGACGGCAAGGCATTGTGTTGAAACTATTCTAAGATTTCTGCCCTTTTACGCTATTTGAAAAGAGAACATGCCTTGTCCAACTCGCTATACGGCTATCTTATCCCAAGAGGGAAAGTCGTCATGTGGACACGGCTCCTTTTCTTGCACATTCATCAGATCTTTCGCCCATTGAATACATTTGGAATATGATGGAACATTCGCTAAATATGATGGGACATTCGCTGATTTCCGTCTCTGAGCCTCTTTCCTCTTACCCAACTGGCAGCAAAATGCAAAGAACACGACTCAATGTTTACCAAGATGACATTCGCCATCATTTATATCTCCTGTGCGCTTCGTCAATTGTGTCTCTGGCGCGGTGCTATGCTTCATATTGAGGTTCATCGCACTTTCTTAAGTAAATAGACTGAAATAATACCCAAACTTAATCATTAATCGATATCTTTCACTCCACTCATATTGTGCACAAAGAACGCACTCCTTTTAGACCGCACTCCCCACACGATAATCTATTTCTCAAAACTCTTTGCATCCAGTCTTGGATGCGAAATCTGTTATGATTAAAAGGATTGGCATATTAGCGACGTTGTAAGGAAATAATACGATGAAGCCCTAAACATTTCTAATCGTAAAGTGAGTACAGCGTCAGGACACTTCTCAAAGAAAGCAATCTCTTTGCCTTATAACAGGGCGGGGCTTTGAATAGCAGTGCCGTAAGTCAAAGAGACGAACCTAATGACGTGAACCACTGCTTGTACATCCGCTTTACGAGTTGCTGTAAATCAGTCTAGTTTGACATAATTGTCCCTAAATCGTGGCCCATCTTATGATCCTCACGTGAGTGCACTGGTTAAAGAGAGAGAGAAAGGAAAAATTTTATGATTGAAATGGCTCACTCGCGACAGCAATCAGAGACCGTCAGTTACCCAATCAGCGGATGTCTGATCGATCACGAAAATGCGATTTCAATAACACCGTACATTAATCCATGGGTATTTCTTTAGCATGCCTGTCCTCGTACGAAGTCAAAGTTCAATTATTTGTGGGCCTGTTGCTTGCGCGCTGATTAGTCTTTGAGAAACACCATCTATAAATCAATTTCGAGCCTAACGAAAACTGAGCATTTGTTCGGAATGAATTTCCTTGCAAGTGGCGCCTTTTAAACATTAATGGCACCTGACACGAATTAATAACTCAGTGATTTGGTACAAAGGAAAGCAGAAAACTTGGGCATAAAAGAACCCTCATTGATTACACGAATACAACTATAAATGTACTTGTAGGGCATCTACATAGCATTGAGCAAACTAAGTTAACTATATCGATCATATTTTGTAGACGCCATTCACCACGAGTTTACTCGCTATTGCACAAAGCACTTTAAATAAAAGGCCCTACTCCAATAGAGAAAATATTGGTATTTATTTAAAAGTTGTCATTCAACTTTTTTGGGACCTCATTATTTACGTCTGTTTTTTGTCACGTATTACCCAAAATAATAAAACCACACACGAAACTCTTTTATCCACTACACTACTGCTTCAACTATTATTGTTGAATAAAAATAAAAACTTGCTTAAAAACACATCGATTACTTAATTTCGCATTTAAAATTTATCGTATATCATGGGATATAAGTCGACTTCTATTTTCTGAGTTCAAAATTCGTGCTCTTAATCATATACTCGTCGTATAAGTGGAAACCTTTTTCTCTTAAAGTCATATTTCGCACTTCACGTTTAGTATATTACAGTAAAATTTGCATTAAGAACCCCTTTCTGTTTTTTAATTCAGATATTTGTGCACTTTTAAAAAGCTTACATCTTGATATTTTATTACCCTTCGCAGTAAACTGGAAAGAAAGCGGTAAGCGCATGCAGTATCGCTAACAAACATGCATCCAAAACGCTTTGATGAAGTATAATTCAGAGCTCATGCCACCGTTGATTAACCTCATATATGGTTCAAGAATCTCATCCCTATACCCATGAGCAGTCAAAATGCACCCGTTCATCATTATTACCACTTCAGACCATTACCACAACAATGATCCTTTTTTTTTGTAAAGTTAGAGAGATGACAGCTTGGTCTACATTCTTTAAAGATTAGAACTGGCAGACAATGAGTTCCCATACTGAATCTCTACTGATCCGTAGAGCAAACATTTCCTCAGTGGTTTTGGCTCCAAGCTAATGTTGTCTGCTCCAAGTTAGATGGGCTCTCTCTCTCTGTCCCTCTCTGGGAGAAGGTGAGGGAACACAAATCAAGGAGTCCGTTTCTCATTGGGTTCCTCTTTCTGGAAGCCATCTGTATACAATATGCTTTGAGACTTTCGTTCCTGTGACCGGTATTATTTTATACATACACTTTACATTTCAACATTCCTTACTAATCTAGAGATCTTAGGGGCCATGATTAAGATTAAGTCGATCACAGAAAAGTCCCTCAGCACTGTCGTGTTTCATTGGATGTGTAACAAGTTGCCCCAGTCTTGCTGAAACTAAAAATCATGTTCGCCATTGACGATTGGAGCAAATGGTGTATTAAATCTCGGTATAAGAGAGATTCATGTTACCGACGTGTAGTGGTGTCAACATGGTTTTGTAAGGACTGCGTATGGCTGCCAAAATGAGAGAAATTAATTCTTTCATTTTGGGTTGCACGAATTTTGAATCACTGTGTAGTTTACTAACAAAGAACATTTCAGTCGGTATTTTATTCTTCTGATTCGTACGATAACTTCTGCTATTGGTGTTGCTGCGAATGAACCCAATCGGTGAGAATCAGAGAGTATAAGTCAAACTTATTCTTCTTCATGCATATCTAAAGGCCCCTCACCTTCTGGTTCATCATGGGGTTGGTACACGGGAAGAAGACATGGCAAGAGTTCCATCACATTCTTTTTCTTCAATTTCGTGACTGCTTGGTTTATTGGATATAATTTCTGGTTTGTGAAAATCGACGACACTTTTAATTACATTTTTATTCCAAAGTTAACCAAATTTTGCTTTTGAATTCAGAATTTAAAAATCCTAACGAGTCTCCTTGTACAGACTTTCAGAAAGAATTCTGCTCAAGGAGAAAAGGAAAGAGTTTTTCATACTAGTAAAACTACACTTGAGCAATACAATAGCAGTAGTGCATAAAAGTAATTTCCCAAATCAGAACTGCCCTTTTACGATGTAAACATAACCTAGCACACTGACTTACACCACTCTTTCTGAACAGTTTCCAATTTTCATTCGGTACGATAATGACGTGTTACTCCTTGGTAGTCACAAGTGGAACGAATGACTTAACTGACTTGAAAAATAAAGGAGGCAAAAGTCATTTCTTTGGTTTAAATGGAAAGGTAGATTCTTTGCAGAGTCCACCACTCTGATTCTCACCGGCTCAAATGAAAATAATTGAGATCTCACAAATTGAGACAACGAACTTTAGAAACCATTCAACATTTTGCAGATTCAGCCGAACTCGCATAATTATCCATTCATATACCAGCCATAGCGTTGCAAACAAATAAAAGTAATTAATTACATGTCCCTGCTGGTTGATCAATAGGGTTACATCCGGTGTCGCTTAAATACATACCAATAAATCAATACGAAATCATAGAGGTAAGGGGCAAACATTTCGTTGCCTATCATTTAAAAAATTAAGTCTCGCCTATCATTTGAAAATTAGATTCTTTGCAGAGTCCACCATTTGTGATTACATCTTTGCCTAGAACTCTACCGAAGAATGTCCCATGTTCAAGGTCCAGCGGTCATTCACAGTTTTTACCTCCGGCTGCAAACGAGGTAAGGCATGTCGCCTAGCGCGTGGCTGGAGTTACTCCGAGCATGATAACTAGGTGGAATTTGGAATTTATCCCTTTTTTTTGTTGTTCTTGTTCGCTCTTCCTCTCTTCTTTTTTTCCTCTCGTCTCTCGCGCGCAGTAGGCACCTATTCATTGCGAAGTGTCGTTAACTTTGACAGATGCAACAGTCTGAAGTGGCATTGGCGATATCGACGATCAACAACAAAATCAGAGGCAGGGCCTTCCTTCCCTCAGCATCATTACCCGCAATGAAGCCAGCAGCTCTCAATCTTTTCTGCGGAGCACGTGTTGCAGTCCGCGTAATGAGAGGGTTCCATGCGTCGCGTGCCGCTCGACCTTCCGTGCTGAGCAACTACGAAAGTTTTATATTCTTACGGTCATATATCTTCGTAAAGAGTATTTTTTGATGGCGCGCGTGACAGCTCTATAGGCATTCTGTCCTTCACCTTGAACGGCCGGATTCTAGGTCATGAAACGAACTCCCATTTACGCATTAGAACTAATGAATTAAGTGCGTACGTCTCACTCCCCATTCGCTAATGACTCTCCTACCGTGGGGTGTTTCTGGTGCTACTATTTCAGCCATCTCGCATCCTCCCTTTCTTTTATTTACTGACGTACTTATTCAAGCCAGCATCTCTTTCCTCACATAAATCCCCTTCTTTGACATTTCCAAGCACCACCTAATTGACACTATTTACTTTCATACGCTATCCTTCATTCGCATCCCCACTCAACCGGGTTTTTGTTATTCGTGTGTATGCAAAAGATCAGCGAAATCTCTCTATTACCCACTTGCAGGATGGATTGCGGTTAATAAACAAAAGACTGGGACTGACGCCAATATCTTCCTGAATCTGAAGAGCAAAAAAGAAATAGGAGATGAGAGAGAAAGAGTAGATGGAGAAGAAAGCTAAATAGTATAAAGAAACACGATGAAGCGTGTTTATTTCTGTTAACTTTCCCTTCAAAAAGACCTGAGTCGATTTCAGTGGAATATTGGAAGATGTCTTGCTGGCAGTTTCCCAAAATGGTGGTCTCGCGGTGAGCACAGTGGAATCCTACTTCCTTCGATACTGAATGGGAGATAAAACCATGCTCCTCTCATCTGAGGTCGCCTAACTCAGCCATGTTGTGAAAAAGGCCCATAAAAATCCTCGCTTCATTGACAGGATTCGAACTCAGATTTTTTTCAACTAAGTGCTATTAAGAACGCTACTAAGTGTTCGCTACGCACGAGGGCTTGGTTTGGTATATTATGTCTGTTTGGAGAGAATCCTACCTCCGCTTGACATCCGAATGAAGAAGTCGTTAACAATTCCATAAGTTCCTGAATGGACTGGAGATGGACAGTACAACTGATATGACAATTGCTAGATTGGAGTTTTTCCACGTCGTCAGATGTGCAAAAAATCCAAAGATATACTCTGTGATGAATCCTACACTTATCGGGTTAGCAGGCCATCTTGCCTTCGAAATCCTGCATCCGGAGTGCTTGCGTTATCCTACCCCAGTTGGAGTTCGCAGGGGTGGTGCGTTATTCTGTTCTACGGGCGTGTCAGTGTGGGTTGGCTTTGTATATGTTCAGTGATCTATCAGCTCTATCCGGGGCACAGAGTCAAAGAGCTTGCGATAGTCGATGTACGCCAGGCGTAAGTTGCATTGCTTCTCGTGGACTTGTTCCATAACTGCCGCATCAATGGTCAATTGTTCCTAGCAGCCTTTGCTCTTCTGTTTACGTCCCTTCTGCTGCTCAATCATGATATTCTGGCTCTCCAAGTAGCCTGATATTTTCTTGGTTATGCAGCTGGCAGGATCTTGTGCATTATTTGAGAGACAGGTGAATGGTCTGCACTTCGTCGGGTTAGTGATGTCACTGTCCTTAGCCTTCAGCTAGGTGACTCCTTTAGTCAGACTCTGTGTCAGGGAGCCTTATCATCTGGGTGAACTGCTCTGCTATGTGCCTGTGAGTGCAGCTGAACATCTTGTACCAATAGTTTTTTTTTCTGTTTATACTCCGGCACGACAACCAAGTCAGTAGAGTTTACAATAAATCGTCAATACAAATATTTATCGAATTTAGTAGTCACGGGCTTGAACCCAGGTCCACTCAAGGAACGCGTGCTATGCACTCTCGCTCCTGACCACTGGGCTACGTTGTGGATGTTATCTGACCCTGGGGTTCGTTAGTTGTGAGACTTGCTGATGAACGCTTGTACTCCTTCCCTAATCGCCCATTCTATCATCTCTTGTATACCGTTAGTTTTCTTTAACTATAGGTCTATCCAGAGGGCATGCCCATTATGGCTAACCTTGCTGCTCCACAGATTTCCCAAAACTCCTCGACTGTCTTCTGGTTGGGTGGGAAGAGGTCCGTTGCCTTCTAATTTGCTTTCCTAATTATTGGAAAAGTGGAACCAAAAATAATAACTTAACTCAATTCAATTCGTGCTTTAATTTCATTGTGCAATATTCATGAACAAACAATCGTAAAGTGAGTGTAAATTAGAATCAATGTCAATACCTAGAAATAGAATGATACGATAATCAGCTCCAGTAGTTAGTGCAATTTTTTTTAAACATTTAGAGTCTATCTTTTTTTAAATAAAAAAAGTCTATCTTATCTTTAACAATCCAAACTGATTAATAAAAAATATAAAATGGTAGTACTTTTTTGAGTCAACAGATTATGACGCATTATATTTCCTTTCATTGTACTGTATATATCTCATTCTTTTTACTTCTAATTTTGGATACTCTTTTAAAATTGGAGTTTAAAGAAAAATAAATAAAATAACGGATCGTTTATTTCTCCATTAGGTTTGTGCTGCTTTAACATCTTTAACTATCTGTTTGAGAATAATCATTTAAAAAGAAAAAAAATTCACTAAAACCTCTTCAAAATGAGGGACCAGTTAGTTGAGTGGTTATTTTAGTTATAGGTCTGAGGAAGTTATGTCTATGAAGCGTCAGTATTAACTGTCTTCAAATTTCGTTTATTCTATGATTGGATTGCCTGATTACAGAAGAAGAGTTACAGAAGGAGACCCAATGAAACACACAAGACACCGAATAACTCGGCCACAGTGTGAAAAAAAAAAGCCAATAGATTAGTATTAGCATTAATTGAGGCATATGATCCAAGAAAGTAAGCTTATACAGAATCAGCCAAAAAAAAAAAAAAAATTTCCCATTTCACCCATCCGGTCACTCCAAATGTTTGTTTAGTTCAGCCTTAAATTTATTTAGGCTATCAACTTCCACAACAACAAATGGAAGTCTGTTCCAGCAATCAACTACCTGTTGGCTAAAGGCAAACTTCCGCACATCTATCCTACAACTGTCTTTCCTAAATTTGAATCTAAGCCCCATCAGGTTCTTAATCTGAGCAAGCGGAAGTATCCCGTCAGCATTGAGCCTGCTCAACCCATTCAAGGCCTTATACACCTCAATCAGATCACCTCGCAGGTGCCTAGTCTCCTGATGCTGTAATTTGCAGAACTTAAGCCTTCCTTGGTAAGAGGATCCCTTCATTTCCCTCACCAATCTTGTTGCTCTTCTCTATACTCGTCTAGCAACTCTAGATCCTTCCTAAAATGAGGCCTCCAGACCTGTACGCAGTGCTCAAGGCGTGGCCTGACGATTGCCTTATACAAAGGGATAATCACCTCCTTGTCTCTGCTGGCAAAATTCCTATATATCATTGACATTTGTATAATCTTCAAACTTGGAGATGTCTTTAATTTTTACAGAATTCGAACCCAGGAATTTTCCACATGGTGGCAAATTCCTTAACCATTGTGCTAGCCAATGATCTTAGCCAATCATCTAGACCCAAGAGCGGTAAATAGTGGCAAACGTCAGGGAAGCCCATAAACTAGTGTTCCTCCAATTTATACAATTGAAAAATATTCTCCAATATTCTGCAATTTCAGTGTATAAAATCCGCAACTGGCCTTTATCAAAGCAGGAAATCGTAGCTGTTATCATGCATGACACCGTATTCATAACTCAAAACTCATTCCATGTCTAACACGTTTCATTATCACAACATATTGCTAACGAAATAAATATGAAAACCGAGAGAATGCTCACTTACTTATCCTTCCAGTAAAGGGTTGTCAGTCATAAATCTGTTCGCGAAACTTTTTTTTTATTTTTTTCCTCTCTCTAAATCGTTGGGTTGTATCGAGTACAGCTTTATCTAGCGAGAGCAGGCCTGTTTGAAAAACAAAAACATAACAGGCTAGTCGCGCTTGGTTGGTTGCGCTTTATGCTGCTCAGAGGGTTAAACCTCGGGTTCCTAACCTGCAGTTCGCATGGTGCCGGCGGGCCAATTTTGTACGACACTCGGCCTTCTTGGAAACAGAAAGAGATATTGCATGATTAAATACTTATAGCTGTATCGGTTGGATCGTTTATCGAAATGAAAGGGAATTCGAGCTTACCATTGACCCATATAATTATCCAATGTTGCGGGTCAATGAATTTTCTGATAATTGACTGTAGGGCTCCTGACAGAATTATTGAGCTACACATTAACGTGGATAGTTGCTTCTTTGGTATTGGTGTGGATTCCTTTTTTATTGTCCGAGTGACTTTTTGTATTTTACGAGATACGTGACTGGTTTCGTGGAGGCAGAGGTCTTTATAATGATACGAATCTCAAGTCTCTTATTCTTGCAAAGGAGACCGAAAACGACTTTGCATGCATCAGTCGTTTTAGAATATATCTGTAAGGTGTATGTGAGCTGATTTTTCGGAGATCGCAGTTAAATATATGAGCTATTTTTATCTCCCGAAAATTTGGGTTTTTCATCCAGCAAACAGGCAAATCGACGACAGAATACATGCACTTACAAACACAATATACTGTCGCCTCGTAGCCTTAGATGCTTTGGCGCTTAACAGACACCCCCGCACATACATAAATACGCGCATTAGTCTTCATACAATTATTTTTTGTTCCAGTGACTGATAGAGATCTTTAAAGTTTGACTTTCCAAACGCCATCAATGAAGACGACGTCTAGACATTGACAAGTCAGCTGAATATGAATTATGAAAGTTTTTCAACCTCCTAACAGTTTGAACAACCACGTTTGCTCTTGTGTATAATACAAATAAGGATATTGGTCTCTAGGATGACACTTTTCATCATGGATGATGTCGTGCTTCAAGCACCTGGAATCTGTAATATTTTATCACCAGATTAAGTCTGACAAATTAACGTATAGCTAAGCTGTTCAAACACGATGTGACTCTTCTCCATAAAGATAACTACATCTGTTAAAAAATATTCTAAGTCGACACTGACCATAAATATTGTTTTCTTTATTTAAATTCAAAGAAAAGCATAAGCATAGTTTAGTGAATTCATCCATTAACTGATAGTTTGAAAGAAGTTCATTAAGCTTAAATATTACTTTTATAAATCATACTTTAATTCAAGAAGCTTATAAGGTCTATTTTAAACAGACGACTGCATCGAGAGTTGACGGTTTCGAATCATGCAATGCAGAGATTTCATGAGATTTACGACAACACATTCACATAAGGATAACTCGACAAGTCGTCATAACAAACGTGCTTCGAATCGTAACAGCAACTATAGCATCTTTGCAGAAGAGAAACCTGTAGGTTAAGATGAATACAAACAGCCAACTCAGTATCTGATGAAAACTGTTCTCCAGGACTATGATGGGTCTGTTTACTTTAAGTAATTATCTTAAAAAGAAAGGTCGTTTAGGTCAAAGGAAACGTTTTTGCTGGGGCTGGCAAATTTTCAATCTAAATTCCTGCACACAGCAATCCTTTGATTGTCTCATTAGCGACCTCTGGTTGAAATCTCGGGAAACAGATTCCAGAAATATTTAGGGGCCGAAAGGAGCTGTCTATGAAGAAAATACAACTGCTTCCCGACTTCAAACGAAGCCGAAATATCTTTACTTGAATTCTAGAAGCGAATGCTCCCTTGATAATTTGTGAGAGCAGAGCGATCTCCAAACCCCTTGAGCAAGTCCTGTCGTTGACGGACGAGCATAGGAATCCCAATTTTTTTTTATTGCACATTCGAGAACAGTGACATACTTAAGACTTCTATTCGTCTCACAGTTTTTCGCTTCTACCAGCATCTGCCTGTTGTTTTCGTTTTATTTTTCTCTTTCTTTCTTTCTTTCTTTCTCTCTCTCTGTCTCTCTTCCAAATCGACCTTTTTTCACTTCAAGGTGAATTCAACCAGGGACATCACTAATGAGCAGCATATTGCAATTAATTTACCCTTTCCCCGCATTCCGTCCTAGAATATGGTCCCTCATTAATACTATAGCAGCTGGGGTTAGTACCGAGGCACGCGATATCACTTTTTTTTTGTTCTGTCAACGGTCATCAACTGGAACATTTTAAATCATTTGTCTGGTCTGACTTCCACACAAGATAATCAGGACGTTGCTTGAGGGAGAAAATGAACCTAATTTAGAACACAGAGAGAACAAACAAGACAAGACAGAAGAGGAAATTATAAACCTTTAAGATAAGAAATAGCAGGTAATGTAGAGTAGTGGTTTCCTTGTACAGTACTTAAATAGAGATTTAACAGTCCACTGCTAAGAAGAAAGAAGAAGAAAGCCTGTTCGCTTCTCTCACTTATCAACATTGCTGGCTCACATCACTCTAAGTTACGATGTGCTCAGAAATCATGATAAAATAATACCGCTGAGACTGGAATTACGACAGGATGATGCAGTGAGGCTTTTATTACGTGGACAGTTTAAATACACTCAGAAATGGTTGAACCATTAGGCAAGTTTACAACTTGGCGACTTGTTTTCCTAATGATTAAGCTGCTGGCGTGTTACTTCAACTTCCAAACTTCTGCAAAAGCGTGACAGACAGTGGTAAAACCACTTAAGAGAATTGGTATGACGGCGTAGCTCAGATTGGATTTAACAATGAAACAAGATAATCCATATATGCTGAAACAAGATAATCCATATATAGATACCATTGCATGGTCTAGTCTATAGGAAACCTATGATGTCCCACAAGAGTTCCTGACTACATTTTAATCAGATAATTTTCGTTGTAAATAGCCGTTACCAGTCACTTCCATTTCGCCATTGATAGTTGCTTACAAATGACTCTCAGATAGCTTACTGACCATATAAAGAACTTCCACATCCGGTGACCTTGACTCTGGTACTCTCGTTCTCTCAACATGACACTGCCTTTAAGCGAAATTCTCGCCCTCGCGGAAGTTCACTTGATCCTACTCTGTCCGTGTGAGTCGATTTCCCATCTTTCTCTCATGAGCCCTTGCGAACAGCACGGTGGATATCTCACCTTTCTCTCCATACCGAGTGAAAAGACCTGATTTCTTTCGCAACTTGGCAGAGTTAGTCTCTCTCTCAGGAGAGGGTTGCATTGCCTCTTTTCTGTATATATATATATATATATATATATATACTTTCATCTCATAGCCTTAGTTGCTTTGACGCTTAACACCCTTACATGCTGTCGTGATCTCTGCAGCAAGTGTACCAATACATCTCTCTGTCCAATCCTTCATTCGCTCGTGTGTAACTTGCCTAATGCAGTTGAAGTCAGTTCCAGCAAAAGGATCGCACATTCTCTCTCTCTCTCTCTCTCTCCAGAAAAGTTCTCATGGCATATTACATGCCTTCACCTGTTTGGCTGTCTCTGCCAGCTTCCAATAAAGCTTCTACTTGAGAAAATCTTGAAGATCACTTTGAAAATCGGTCTGTTATTTGTTATGATGCAAGTTATTCCCTTGGTGTTAATAATGCACGGTGTTCTGATTGTGCATCCACAACTACATCAGATTGTGGCACAAATTTTTAGATACAACACATTATTATTAGGCTATCGCCGAACAGAAGTAGGGACGCACGGGCAAAAGCTATTTATAACATTAGAGAAAACTGTAGAGAAATTTTTACCAAAATTATCTCATGATATCATTACGATTAAAAAAAAAAAACTAAAGAAGAAAAAATAAATTGGATTGACGATTTTTCACACTGTGATATCACTCTAACGAAAAACAAATCACAGAGGCGATTAATCCACAAAGCAGACCAAGATAATAACTACAAAAAATCTTGATAATAGCAATATAAACATTTCAAGAAGCTAAAATTATCAGAAATGAATTGAAGCAAAACATGGAAGAAACACGAAACCAAACAAAATGAATGCTTAATGTAATTGACATCGGCATCACAAACCAAGACCGCTTCTGAAAAACCAAATACAGAAAATATTCAGCGCTCAGCAAGGACTGCAAATGATTGCCGAAACAGTAAAAAAATAAAATGAAAGTAAGAAGGACAACCTTTAAAATGGAGCGATGGAAAAACGGATCAGTGCATACTAAAAATAAAAATATATATACACTGAGTGGACAGAATTAATCGGATACCTATCTAGGTAGGCCGAACTTTCACCCGAATAAGGGCAGTCACAAGGCGAGGCATTGAGTTCACTAGTTCACAAAAGCGTTCCACAGGTGTTTCCATCCATGCTTGCTGCACCGCTGTCCATAATTCCGTAGCATTCCTGGGTGAATGATCCAAAGCTCGAACTGACCTTTCCACAGCATCCCAAAGATGCTCCACAGGGTTCGTCCGGTGAAAGGGGAAGCCATTCCATGGTGGTAAAATCTGCGGAATGCTCTTCGAACCATGTTCTAGTCACCATGGCTCTGTGGGAAGGCACATTGTCCTGCTAGAAGGGTCCTTTGCCCTGTGGGTTCACGGTGACCATGAAGGGATGCAGGTGGTCTGCAAGGATGGACACGTAACCTGGACCGTTCAGAGATGCGTCTAGACATAATAGAGGTCCCAATAGTGCCAGTTGAACACGCTCCAGACCATTACCGACCGTTCTCCTGCCTGAACAGTTCCTTGTTGCCATGACGGGTGCATATCTTCGTGCGGTTTCCGCCAGATACGCATCTTCCCGTCCGCTCGTAATAACTGGAAACGGAATTAATCGGACCAGGAGACCCGTCTCCAATCATCCAAGGTCCAGCAGTGCCGATGTTCTTTCGTGCAATTGAAGTGTAGAGTCCTGTGTCGTAATGTTAGCAATGGGACTCTGATAGATCGGCGGCTCCCATAACCTATTGCGGACAATGATTGCCTGATGGCCTTGGTGGAAATGTTTCTGGCTACTCCCTCATTGAATTAGGCGGTGATTTGTGCCACTGTTACTCTCCAGTTGGCTGAAATAATGCGAAACAGATGTCGGGGAGGAGGACAGCAATGTTCATCCACCACCTTCCTCCGCCCACAGCGCTGCCCACGATGAGTTGTTATTCCGGAAATGGCGTATTCCCGACACACTCATGATACTGTGGAACGGAAATAGGGCAATATCTGTACCTCCGCGATAGGTTGACCCATGCGTCGGGCATCTACTATCATCCTTCTTTCAAAGTCTGTTAACTCACGGCGTTTTTCCATACTACCATCGAATTACCGTCTACGTGAATGCAGTGTACCTATATACCTGCCAAGTGGTGGGTTCGTCCACTAGCGAGAGGGGTGAGAGCATCGCGTTGCCCATTCTGCCCTTTCAGTGTACAATCTCAGAGAACAGCAGACTGCTGAACCTGATGAAATTCGCCTATGGGTAGTGGTTGGTCAAACGGTGGATTGAGTAAGTCGCTTCCCAGCGTGGCATGGATAGGGTCTACATAAATTCAAATCAGAACTGATGGTTTTCTTGTGACAGTATGACCAGCAACGGAAGACCAGAAAAATTACTGCCTGTGCGATTATACACTTTGGACATCAATAAATGCAGCTGTGTTGCTGTAATTCCTCGGCATGTGATGGAACACACAGATGTGGAGGTTGCAGTCGGCCCATTTACAAACGTGACTAAACTTTGTTGAAAATATAGATGCTTTAAGATCTGAGCGAGATCAAATGCGTTATAGTTCAAGTTTATTTTTTTAACTTTGAAATTTTTAATTTTTTTTTAAAGTTCAAGCTTTACTTTTTAAAAATAAATCTTCTTTTAAACTTTAATTTAAGCAAACTGTGCCAAAAATGGAAATCGTTAGGCAATATCCAAGAGAAGTTTGCTTTTCAAGAACCAGCATAACCATCAATAGAATAAATCCCAATCAATAAGATGAAACCTCCATTGACAAAGATAAGCATCCTTTCATTATTATCATTAGCCATATGGTGCAAGGAAGTCTGAGGCTTTTGCTGCACCAGCCAAAAAAAATAAATTTCTGAGTTACCCTGAGAGAGAGAGAGAGAGAGAGAGAGAGAGAGAGAGAGAGAGAGAGAGAGAGAGAGAGAACAAGAGTCAGAAGTAGAAGGAAATCACCAAGGAAGAGAAGGATGATGATATCCAGCTCAGGATCCTGGGTGTGCCAAGCCCATACTCACCAGATGTGAGCTCCTGGGGTTCATAGATAGAATCAGAAAATTTCCTGGATCTGTATATCCTGCAGACTAGCTTTTAACACGTTTCAAAGTTCTGTGCAAACTGAAAATCTTCGTTTCAACAGCTGAAAGCTTTGAATACGAGAACATCCTGTCATCTGTGTGAATGACACGGCAAAATCTGGCTGCAGCCATCAATTCACTCTTACTGTCAGCAACTACTGATTTAGATAATATGCCAGTGTTTATTCTTAAGAATTTATATATCTGCTCAGTGGTTCGCTCATATTGTATAGTTATATTCTAGCTCAACACTATGTCCCACCAGAGTGAAATAATTCAATTAAATATTCAAACCTCTCTCCAAAATTTCTGCACAAACCCTTGGGACTAGAGCAGGGACATCCTGTCTTCAGACTACATTATTAAACTACATATTAAAAAACGTTGCAACGGATCTTCACTTCTTAGTTTCTTCCAAATCATCCTTCCCGAATACATTATTCCATAAAAAAAAAGATCATCTCTACCAACCTGCTCTATAACTTCCAGAATCCTTGGGGACTTTGAAACTAATGGAGAAACAGCTATAACATATTTTGACATCCAGGCTTCTTTTGATAGTGTTAGGGGCGATGCACTATTTAAATTCTGTGAAGAATTTTATATGGTAAAGAGATATATGGCATTTTCTTAAGGTGCCTCTCAAGGTCACAGTCCTGCAGCTTGACATCCATAGCCCGTCGTTCATCGCATATGTTGAAATCATTCAATCTGGAAATTACTCCTTAATGCTACGTACAGGAATATATATACAGTAGTAATTTTAGGTTAAGCTTCCTTCCAAGTCCAGTTTACTTAATTCTTTTATGATTTATGAAATATGTTTGTTTGTAATGTTTTTTTTTTACAGACATCCCATGCTGAATAGATTGAAATTTGTCTTTTGATGGTGTCCAGGGTGCCTCAGTGACACCCTGGACCTCTTCACTGAACACTTATTCAGGATAAATCCAAACAAATAACCACAGATAATTTTCTTCTTGAAGCAGAAACCATCGCAGATTACTACAATGATCCAAGGAAAACATTGCAATAGATGATATGCTTGAAAATAATCTTTGATGTCAAACTCAGGTTCCACCACCACATTGAAAGAATATGCCCGAAAATGCATAGAATGCGATGGATAATGAATCAATACTTTCTGCATGTGCTACTAGGCAATCACAAGGAAATATAAGTGCTCGCTAATTCCTCTCCGCTTTTCTGTACAATGTGGAATTTGGTCATTGGAAGTCTCAAAACTTTGAAACCTCTCTTGCAGCTTATTAATGAATGCTTCGTTGACAGGTCTCGTGGATAGCATTGAGCCTGCTCAAACCATTGAAGACATACACCTCGATCAGATCACCTTGCAGATGCCTAGTCTCCAGATGCCGCAACTTGCAGAACTTAAGCCTTTCTCCGTAAGCGCACCCCTTTGTTCCTCTCACTAATCTTGTTGCCCGTCTCTGTACTCGTTCCAACAGCTCTACATCCTTCCTAAAATGAGGCCTCCAAACTTGTACGCAGTACTCAAGGTGTGGCCTGACCATTGCCTTATACAAAGGGATAATCACCCCCTTGTCTCTGCTAGCAAAATTCCTATATATCATTGACAAAACTCCATGACCTGCTCTGGCAGCCTGTCTGCACTGTTAAGAAAACTTCATATCTGACTGCACAGTACCACACAGTTGCTACGTTTCTCTTGGGTTACTGCTACCCATATGGAGTACTTTGCATTTGTCAATACTAAACTTCAGTTACAACTTCTCAGCCCATCTGTCTAACTTTTCTAGATCCAGTGCAGTAGCATACTGTCTTTAGTATCATTAACAACCCTGCCAACCTTTGCATCATCTGCAAACTTCGACATTAAGCCTGATATACCTTTATCGATATCATTGATAAATACACAAAACAACAATGGGCCCAACATAATGGGGCACACCATTTGTTATATCCGAAAAGAAGAGAAGCAATTTACACTATATGACCAAAGGAATTTGGATATCCTCCACAAGTATTGTGTAATGTGCCAGAAGTCCCTTGAGCTTGCGTCCCACCATCCCACGTTGAAAGTCACTTGAAATTAGAGACTTTCAACGTGAGATGGTGGTCGAATGCCATATCAGTAACCTGTCTGTGCATGTAATTGTGAACCTCGGAACCTTCTAAAATTCAAGGCAACAGATGTTATTCGAAGACCGAAGACTATGCATGACACCTCAACAAACAAACAAAAAAAAAAAAAAAAAAAACGTCTGAATAGAACTTGTTCCACCAACCATAAACAGAAGAGTATTTTCGTGATTCACGCATGCCATCTGCGCAAAATATTAAGGATAAGTCAAAGAAGCCACAGGAATATCCATTAGTACCGTCAACCATTCGCAGGGAGTTTCATAGCCCTTGGGAAGGACTGCTCAAAAAACCCAATAGCATAGCCTCCAATGCAAAACAGCGTTTCAAGTACTGTAATGTTGTTCCGGACATTTATGGACTCTAGAATAGCCAGAAGAGGTGACGAATCTTACCACACAATCGATGTTTCACTGTATGGTCCTGTTTGAGTGTTGAAATTTCTGGGAGACTATGCAGTTCGACCGTGACATCCGGTGGAGGTAGTCGGGTGGAATGGGGGCCGTTGCAGCTGGTTCGGACCTGATCCGTTGATATTAGCGCTTGAAAAGATGAAGTCGATCGCGAACTTGTACAATTATGCGCAACATACACTGTAGCAATACTAAGGAAAGGAGCCCTGTCATTACGGAAACGCTCCATGGCATGCAGCGAGGGTTATATAGGACTGGTATGTGGAAGAAAATTTGGACACCACTGTCCACAGTGACATAAAACCTTTCGATGGGCCTAAATCCAATTAAACACCAGCGAGACAACCGAAGCTCCGGGTTATGCTCTGCCTTTCTTCCAAAACAGCTCTGGCAGTTTCATAGGAGGAATAAAGGCGAATTATGGGCTGGTTCCAAAGCTAGCAGAATTGAAATAGTAAAACCAATTTTCACAAGTTAAACTTGTGAAGGAAAACATTCTGAGATGTGTTGCGCTAGTCGCTTTTACACTTTGGCAATTTCATCTTCATCACTTTGATTTTATTGCCTTGAAACATACATCTTCTTAAACAAAACATTGATTACTTACGTGGTTGAATGAAGTCATCGGTAAGGCCCTTAGACTAGTAAGCAAACATGGCATAGTGGTATGTCCGTCAGAGTATTAAGAGGAATTCTGTATGTAAATATGGAGAAGAAACATATAGCGGTCAGTATAATCTATATATACTTATAATCATCAAGATCCTGGAAAAATTATTAACGTCTAGATTCGATGCGCCATATCTGCTTGGTATCATTTCTAACCCATAGCATCAGAGACATTCCAGCGAAGTTTGAAACAGGACCACTACGCTCCAAACTGACTACTCTGAAAAGGCTAACTAGGAAGGTTCCATCAAACGCAATAGATATCCTTATTTTTCCTATATTGAATAACAAATTTTGCTCCAATAAGGCTACAGACCTGATATATTATAATAAGCTGCAAAAGTCATAACTCCAACTCGCACTTTGTAAGATGTATAGCGCCAGAAAACTGTACAAAAAGCTTTTCTTTAATTCTTTAAATAAATTTATCATTATTCACATATCATATCATTATTTACAGGTGGTGTCGAAAGTATCTTTCCCCAGTACCTATTAGCTCATTGCAAGTCAATTTTAGATCGTTCTGTACAGTTCCAAATGTCACTATTGTTTCAAGTAGAAATTCTCAGATAAATCTGCCCTCCTCAATAACACAGTTGGCAGGATCGCTGTCTTCCCACACTGGGTAGAAAAGGCCTGAGTTCGAATCTCGTAGATGATTTGAGGAATTTTTACGAGTATGTTTCAGAACATGGCTGAGTTAGTCGGTCTCAGGAGAGGGCAACATGGTTTTTCTCCCGAAAACTGTGGTTTTCTGTCCAGTAAACAGAAAATCAATCTCAGAACACACGCAATTTACAGACAATATACGAGAAGCAACATGGCTAATGCTCCTAAAACCCAACCAATAACAACATCAGATAAAGCTTAGCTATTTTCTATTTCAACCGGTCACTGTTGAAAAAAAAGCCGTGAATTAGGGTTGAATTTGAAAGTGTTAGCAATTCTACCCAGACACGATAGGAGGGAGTATACGATGAGAGCCTTGTCGATCAATTCGACCCTGGAAAGGTTGTGCAAGGCTCAAGGGGTAGAATTTTTTTCAGCCTGGACTGTACTTGTTAACAGGAGAGATTACTTCTACAGGGATGGGATACACTTAAATAGAAAGGGTGCAAGAATATTTGCTGATACTATCGAGGCAGTGTTAGGTGGGTCGGAAAACTGCTAGATTGAGGGGATACAAGGACTAATAGATTAACAGTAGCCACTGGCAGAGGTGAAAGTGATTCTTGCACTGCTTCTATTGGAATGAGCAGAAGCCTGGAAAACAAGATGCAGAATATGTCAGAGACTGCTGGGAGCCATTGCGGTACAAGTAAACACATGGGTTGTGTTAGGGTAGCTAAGAATAGGAACAGGTGCATGTATACTTGCGTGTACAATAATGCTAGGAGTCTGGTAAATAAATTTTGTGAATTTTGAGGTATTGCTCAATACATCAAAGGCAGATATTGTTGGGATATCAGAGACGTGGTGTCACACAGATATAAGGAATGCAGAACTGGAATTTGGGGAGTACAATGTTTACAGAAAGGATAGACAGGATAGGAAGGGAGGAGGGGTTATGCCATTAGTTAAGAAACACATAAAATCCAAGGAAGTGAAGCCAGTCGACATCGCTGGACAGTGCAGTGTCGAGTCAGTTTGGTGTAACATAAGCATTGGGAGATCAAAATTGAGAGTAGGAGTGTGCTATAGGCCTAATGACTCTGATGAGTATAATAATGAACTGTACAGGGAAATAGAGTGGGCCAGTAAATCAGAGAGTCTTATAATGGGGGATTTTAATTTCCCAGATATTGACTGGAATTTGGGGGTTGGTCACTCACACACTAGCAAGGCTTTTGTGGATTTATTGGATGATTGTTTTCTACATCAGCATGTTCGGGAGGCAACTAGAGGGAGTAATACTCTTGATTTGATTATCAGTAGTGATTCTTCATGCATTAAGAATCTGCAGATAAATGAACCACTAGGTGGCAGTGATCACAGTGTGCTGAAGTGGGATTTACTCAAAGAGGTAACTACCATCAGGGTTGAAGGGAAGGGTTTTTGCTTTCGTAAAGGCGATTACAATGGATTGAGACAGTATTTAAATTCTATACAGTGGGACCAACTGATGATGTTACCAACAGCAAATTCAAAATGGGAAGCATTCAAAGAACTTATCTTGTAAGGTACTAGGCTTTACATACCAACTAAGAAATATTGTTCCAGGTTTAGGCCTAAATGGATGTCAGATGAACTAATGAGACATGTGGCAGAGAAGAAAAATGCATGGGGTACATATAAATTAACACGTGACACAGAAGCCTATGATAGATATAAGCTGGTCTATAACCAAATCACAAAGGAAGTTAGGCAGGTAAAGGCAGATTATGAGAAAACTTTGGCAAAGGATGCAAAGAAAAACAACAAAGAGTTCTTTACTATGTAAACTCCAGAAGGAAGGGGATGAATCAGATTGGTCCATTGGATGAATCAGATGGTTCAACTGTTGATGATCCTGCTCAGGTGGCTTACAAACTAAACGAGTATTTTGCGTCTACGTTCACACATGAGGAGTTATTCAGGGAGGGGAATACCAGAGGTGAAGTAAATTCTGACAGTGAGCTAGATGATTTTGTAATAACTGAGAGGAAAGTGGAGGAGAAATTGTTGAGGATAAACATAAGAAAGGCACCTGGGGTGGATAGGATCTATCCAGTTATATTAAAGGAGACAGAAAGGAAGTAAGCAAACTCTTAGCCATAATTATGAGAGCTTCTATGGACTCAGGGGAAGTACCTATACACTGGTGATGTGCAAATTTGACCCCAATTCACAAAGAATGATCAAATGCTGACACAAGTAATTATAGACCTGTGAGTTTAACTTCTGTTCCAGGAAAATTAATGGAGGCACCGGTTAAAGAAGCACTGTAGGTTCATCTAGACAAGACTTCAGTTATAGCTCGGACACAGCATGGTTTTGTTAAGGGGAAGTCTTGCCTGACAAATTTGATTGGATACTATGATGTAGTCACAAAAGAACTGGATGGTGGGAATAACTTTGATATTATATACTGGGATCTTAGAAAGGCTTTTGATACTGTTGCACATGGAAGACTGCTGCACAAATTGGAGCAGTGTGGCATTGGAGGAAAATTGCTGCTATGGATAAAGGGGTGGTTGAGAGGGAGAAGACAGAGAGTGGTAATCAATGGACACTGCTCATCGTGGACTAATGTTATTAGTGGAGTTCCTCAGGGTTCACTGTTGGGTCCATTGTTGTTTTCTGTATTTATAAATGATATTGATGATGGTATATCAAACTTAATGTCCAAGTTTGCAGACGACACAAAGGTTGGCAGGGTCGTTAAGGACACTACTGACGCTATGCTGCTGCAACAGGATCTGGAAAGGTTGAGCAGATGGGCTGAGAAGTGGCAAATGAAGTTTAACATTGACAAATGTAAAGTACTACATATGGGAAACAGTAACTCCAGAGCAACATATCAACTCTGTGGTACTACACTGACAGTGGTAGAGAATGAAAAGGACCTGGAGGTAATTGTGCAGGCAAATATGAAGTTCTCTGAGCAGTGCAGACGGGCTGCAAGAGTAGCTCATGGTGTCTTGTCAATGATATACAGGAATTTTTCTAGCAGGGATAAGGAGGTGAATATTCCCTTGTATAAGGCAATGGTCAGGCCACACCTTGGGTACTCTGTACAAGTCTGGAGGCCTCATTTCAAGAAGGATGTAGAGCTGCTGGAACGAGTACAGAGAAGGGCAACAAGATTAGTGAATGGAACAAAGGGTTGCCCTTACGAAGAAAGGCTTACGTTTTGCAAATTACAGTGTCTGGAAACTAGGCACCGGCGAGGTGATCTGATAGAGGTGTACAAAGCCTTAAATGGTTTGAGCATGCTCAATGCCGATGGGATTCTTCCTCTTGCTCCTGAGAGGGTATAAATTCAAATTGAGGAAGGACAGATGTAGGATGGATGTGCCGAGGTTTGCCTTTAGCCAGCGGGTGATTGGTTGGTGGAACAGACTTCCATCCCTTGTTGTGGAAGTTGATAGCCTAAATAAATTTAAGGCTCAGCTGGACAGGTATTTCGAACGAACGGAGGGATGAAATGGGAGTGTTTTTTTTTTTTTTAGCTGATGCTGCATAAGCTTGCCTTCCTGCATCATATGCCACTCTGCTAATGCTACTAATGCTATTTATTTATACGCTGAGTGGCCACTTTATAATTTTGTTAGATACACCTATATAATAGGTGTATCTATCTATCAAGTAGCTCCTCTTTTAGTCTTCAGAACAGCTGGGATTCATCGCGGCACGGACTCAACGAAATGCCGATAGCGCGCATCAGGAAAGGTGGTGCACATTGACTCAATTGCCATCTACAGTTGTGACAAATTGGATAGTTGCGAATCTCTACTCCGAAGAGCTCGTTCAACTCATCCTACAAGTGCTCAGTTGGATTGATATCTAGTGAGGAGGAGGCCACTATAGTTGGCTAAATTCACTTTCATGCTCCTGGAAACACCTCATTATAATTCAAGCGTTATGTTAGGGCGCATTATTCTGTTGGAAGGACCATTTATAGAGACATACGCTGCAGCCATGAAGCCTGGTCTGAAACAATTTCAAGATAACTTGTGGTACTCAAATTACATGCCACCACTAGCCTGCATTGTTGACACATGGTAGGATGAGTTCATGGATTCGTGCTGTTGTCGCCGTACTGTGGTACAAAAAAAACAGGATTCGTCAGACCAAGCAACCTTTTTTTTCAATTCACCACTGTCCAGTGGTGGTGTTCCTGGACCCAGTATAACTGTGCTTTTTCGTATTTTGCTAACAGGAATGGAATCCAGTTCAGTAGTTCGCTGCAATACACCACCAGGACAATGAAATGTTTCCTTGGTTACCACTTTTGTGCTTAGTTATTTGACTGATTTTTGAAGCCGTTTTTTTTTTTTAACCTGCACAAGTCTTGTCAACCTCCGTCGGCATCTCGCATCAACAGCAATGAGGTTTCAAAAGGGCATGATTGTGGAAACTCGTGCGTCGGATGCTTCCATATTGGAAATGGCACGTGTTGTCGGTTGCTCACGGCCCAGTGTGGTAAAGGCGTACAAAGAATGGTGTGGAACGGGTGAAACCACCTTCCGCCGACAGATGTGTAGAGGACTCCGCAAGGTGGATTTCGTGGTGAGCGTGAAAAGCGTGCAGCGCTTTGTACGGATTCAACGGCAGGTCACTTTTTAGATCACAATACAATATGGGAAATGCAAGAATAATATCCCAAATGACGATGCCGCGCATCGTCATTTGGGATATTATTCTTGCATTTAATTAATGCCTATGATTGCACATCAGACGACTCAAGAGATACCTTCTCCTCACCGCTAATAATCGTCAATGGCGAATGCTGTGGTGTCAACAACACGCTGGTTGGACAATGGAGGCCAGGAAACGAGTGTGCTGAACAGATGAGTCCAAATTCCTGGTTCAACACGCCGATGGACGCATTAGTGTGAATCCATCCTGCATGGTGCCATCCTGGCAGGTGACGATGGTTGCATAATACGAGGCATGTTTTGCTGGCAAGAAGTAGAATCCCTGGTGCGTATGGACCAACGTTTTACTAGTGAGATCTGTATGTATGTGTTTTCTGTCTATGGTGGCTTCTAGGCGTATGCCTATATCCACCTAATGTCTCTGTGATGGAATACAGAATCTCTGTAAACGAGCTTGGCATAGTGTTAGTGTGTGTTTGACTATATGTTAGTGCGTGAACTGCACTATGTATTGTTTATTTCAGGCCACTTTGCCACCAGGGAGCAGCTAACGCCTGGATAGCTGATTCTTGGCGCCCAACCTCGGCACGTGGAGCCCGGACTTGTACCAGTAGTCTGTGCTGTAACGCACCAAATCCCGCATCCACCAGTGGGTGTGCCATACCGGTGGATGCTAGCAATCCACACCTGGGTACCAGCTGGTACCCAGTTGCCCACACCTGGGTACCAACAAAAAAAAAAACTGGATCCTGCAACCCATCAGTTGCCAGCAATATCCCGTACCTAGGAACCAGCAATAAAAAAATAATAATAATAAATAATAAAAATAAAATGAAATAATAAAAACAAATAAATAAATAAAATAAAAATAAACACAAAAAAAAAAGTAGAGAAGAGAGTGCACGTAAATGCGAAACCAATTGCAAGTCATGAAGAACTTATTATATGTTTCTGTTCACTACTCAGGGGCCATCAATATTCATCACGGTTTCTTCTTCTTCTAGCGAAGGCACGAATACAAAACTTCTGCAATGCACTGTATTTACTAGCTGTAGCCAGATGACTGTTCCACTCTTGGCTGTAGATGTGGAACCTCCACCATCAGTCCCTGTCTCTCGTCAAAGTAATGAAGACATTCATATAGCATATGTGCCCAGGTCTCTTCTAAACCACAATCACACTGACTAACGACCTCTAATTCGAAGTAACACAACTTAGATTTAACGACCCATGCCCAGTTAGAATATAAGACGTGACCATGGAGGGATAGAACCATTTTCCGACAGATGTACAAGTAATATACCTTATATCAGGAATAAACTTCATTGTAACTTTTCCTGTCACACTAGCAATCCATCTTTCTTGCCATAAGTTATATAAAAGCTGCAGTATTCTCTTTTTTTTTCTTTCTTAATATCACTGTTACTTTGGACACATCTCCATAATGGTTGCTGGAATTTGTTTCCTCAGAACATATGATATACAAATAAAGATCCAAAGGTAGAAACCCTACTATTACTTGCAACGCATTGGTGACACTGTTCTGCATGCTCGAAATATGGCTAGTAACATAAACCTCTGTAAGGATAACAGTTTAATCCGAACTTTACTCATAATCACTTTATTGTACCATATTCCAGCTGCATAAGCAACTACCATATTCCAGCTGCATAAGCAACTATAGGTAAGAAGAGAGCCTTATAGTAGAGCATCAAGGTCTTTTTCTGTAAACCCCACTCTGATATTGTAATTCTCACAACCTCAGATGCGCAACTTTTTATTATTACTCTTAAATATTAATATTTGGGACGTATGGTATCTGTTGTCCATTAATTAAAACTCTAGGTGGTCTTCGATAATTAAGATGATGGTTAAAAATCATCATTACAGTTTTCTTAGATGAATTCTTTAATTTATTAACATTAGCCCGATTTTCTATGTCTTGTAAAGCAGGTGCAACTACTTCTTTCAAAATCTTCCTAGATCTGCCTGTGATACAAATAACCCAATCGTCCGCATATGCTATCTTGTGGCAGTGTGCATGATTTCTAGAGAGCCAGTCGTCCAATACTAAGTTCCAAAAGGTTGGACCCAAAACCGATTCTTGGGACCAATCTCTATATACCCTCCTACTGTACGACAGATGTTGAGCTTTTACTTGAATACTCCGATTTGAAAAGTAGTTCCTAATGACTTGATATAGCTGGGAAGTGAGGTCAAGCTTCCTAAGGACACCTAAAATACTCTCCCACCACAGGGAGTCGAACGCCCTCTCGAAATCGATAAACACTGCCCCAGCATATTTCTCTATTGATTTATTACAATATTCTATCAAATAATTTACAGCATCCTCTGTAGATTTGTCCTTTTGAAATCCGTCTTTTATAAATTGTAACAATCCACCAACTGTTGTATTCGAATCAACAATAGTCGCTCGTACAGCTTTCCCAAAATTAGCTATCCAAGATATAGGTCTGTATGCTCTGGGATCGGCCATCTTTAGCAAAGCAGACTTCCATATTTCTGGAAAAACACCCTCCAAAAGACATTTGTTGTACATGTTTAGAAGAACAACTGGAAACAGATCATGACTATAACTACATTTTCAACCGTCTTGTCTGGGACACTTACTACTATTCAACTTAGACACAGACACTTTTAATTCTTCAGCAGTAAACAACTGCGTATACTCGTTAGTGCTGCACTCATAATTTTCTCGTTGAATACCAACTTGTAATATATTATCATTTCTTTGATCATCCTCTGGAAATAACTTATCAACTACAGCTTCCACTGTAGAGACCCCGTCTCATTATTTCTACTAATTACTGTATTAAAAATATCTCTGGTTGATACCAAATGTTTCCACGCCTTTAATTTACTATCCATAATCAGTTTATAATATAGTCTCCTTTTAATTCTCTATGTTTCCTTCAAAAGCTGTACTTCAATCTCTTCCCCACCCCTGTTACGCTGGTAATTTTTTCTGGCTCTAAAAACTTCTCGCCTATGATT
Source organism: Mastigoproctus giganteus (assembly GCF_048544385.1). Classification (NCBI taxonomy): domain Eukaryota; kingdom Metazoa; phylum Arthropoda; class Arachnida; order Uropygi; family Thelyphonidae; genus Mastigoproctus; species Mastigoproctus giganteus. The sequence continues at coordinate 65,991,122 of NC_143583.1, read as the reverse complement.
ACACAATTCAGAAGACCACCATGGCACAACAATATTCCTTTTTAACCTTTTCCTCCTCGTTGCATATACCATAGCGTATAACACAATTTGTATGTTGTGTGGATGAAAATTATTATGGAACAGTAATCACGAGGGAACCCTACTCCTTTAGCCTGAGATCGGTCAACTGCAGCCACGATTGAAGAGGATTTTACAAATTCCTCTAGTCGTCGACCGCAGTCGAATCTAGACCTCTCCACTACAGTGGCAGACTGGGAGGTCTCTTATAGGCTATGCTTTCACGATAGCGTTTCATGTGGGGCATGCTGTCCTTCTCAACTAAAAGTCCCAAATGTTTGACAATTCTATAGTTTCCACCATTTCATTTCCAGCAAACAAAATTAATTCTGTCTTCTGGAAAGTTTCACTAAATAGATCCATAAGGATCTGAGTCATCAGCTTTTATCCGTTGTCGTACTGTTCCACGGTATTTTAATGAGACAGATCTTTTGTCTGCCTCTGGTGGAAGGGCTGACGACTTTCACCAAAACTTGTTTAACACGTGACAACACTATAGCTGCTCAAAGCAGATGAGTTTCCTTGACCGTAAGAGAACCTAGGAGGGCGGAAGTACCTCAGGGGCAGGCTGGAAAACTGTAATAGGATTTATGGAGTAGGCTACACGTATTTCCTCTCAGAAGTAGTCTACCCCTCCTTCCCTAGCGGCCATAGGCGGGAAGACCTACCGCTAACCGGTGTTCATCTTTCCCCACTGCACCTCTAGAGGGCGTTGCAGGAGGAAGAGAGAATTAGGCGTAGGACAAGAGGCCTGAACAAGAGGGTTTTCTAGGAAAACGCATAGAAAAGCCTGCACTAGCAATAGAGTCAAATTAATCAGCACTTAGAGCGGAAGAGAATAAAAGGAAAACGGGTGTGAAAAATAACACCCGGAGTTGGTAACGAAAGAAGCTGATATATAGTCCACCTACCGAACTCGACAGTCGCCTTGAATTAGCCAAACTGACTACGCTGTGATAGATTGCCATTAGCACACTGATAAATCGTTTAGCGTCGCTTCACTTAACGTTTTGGAACTACGTTGTTTCTGTTCAAACCGGGAATTGGCCAAAATCGATGCAAATGCAAATTTGTATGTTTGGGAAACTTAAAATGAACTGAACGACTATAAATGTAAATAATCTTGTTTACAATAGGGATTGAAGTGTTCTATGCTTGTTGCTAAGGAGAACATTACCCTCACTCACAAGAATAAGTAATTCATTAATGAAAAACAGCATTAAAATTAATTAAACGCATTAATTTAAAATAATATATACATATATAACTGAACATGCGGTTTTTAATTTGAAGTAGTGCAATACCGAGACAACTCGTTGTGAAAGCTGAACTTGTACAGTCTGTGAGATAGTACAATACCGAGGAATATTATGAAAGTGGAGTGTGATCCATCACTGTGAATATTCCGCTTTTAAGCGGATTCTTCACTTCCGGTGATTTTCTGGTGCTTTTCGCGCCTGCGTGTTCAAGGCCGCTTTTATTGTTTATAAAAGAAGGACACCCCTTAAGAATTTATGGGAAAAACACAGACCATCCACTTGAGACTGACTAACTGAAACCCGAGTTTAAAAGTCAAATTCTCCAATCTATAACGGGATGCAAATCCAAGGTTTATTTTTGTTTTATTTTCTATTACTATACTAATACTATTCATTGGGAAGGAGGGGGAAGAGTTTTCCCCCGTAATATATTTGAAGTAGCGTTATATTGAGGCAGCTTGTAAACGTGACGAGTGTAAACTCCATTTTAATGAAAGAATGTTTTAAGAGTAAATATTTCTATTTTGAGAATTAAATAAATTAGCATCAGTGTGCTGAACATCCAACAAACGGCATCAATAATTCATGTGTACAGATTAATGTAAGATCACATTGGATATCGATAGGTCTAAACAATGCATGAAGTTTTATGAAATGAATTTATAGAAATACTAACCGGTAATTAAGATTTGGGATCTTAAATGCCTCTACTCAGTATTTAATGTCTTTCCCATCCACCTCAAAGTACAGAAAAGCTATTGAAAAACATTAGAATCGTCATGGTCATTCAATTTTCAGTTTCTGTAACCTTCTGTATATCGCATCAACCAGGCATTGCAAATGACGTTCCCGAAACGTAGATTCAACCTCCCCCCCCCCCCTTCCACGCTAAGCAATTCAGGACCTCCTGCTTTGAATGTCATGTGCTTCTGCATGTCGCGACAACTACAGTGTGAAATACGACGATGTCTGTGTTGTGAACCAAACCGTTTATCACCAAAGCTGCCCACTGATACAGCAAACCCCCTACAGAGGGCACTCATTCACTGAAATGCAGGCTATTATTCCGAAAACGTCTTCACATTCCGATGAGCTCATTAAACGCGCAGTTGTACACCTCCTCACAGAAGCGGCTACCTTTTACACGTCACCAGTAAATTATTGTGTGTGTTTTTTCATAGTAAAGGGCCCCTTACGAATCTCTCACGAGCACCTACTAATCCCTTTTAATACAATCGAACTTTGTCTGCCATTTCTCAGAGTGACCCCGCGGATGTCTCACCTTTTTTTTTTTTTTAACAATTGGACGCTCATTTTCAGTGGTACTGAGCATGCGCAGATATGTCCAGAGTTAGCAGACGTTCTTTGAAACCCTCCAAACGAAACAAAATTTAGAATAGCTACTGTATTAAAAAATTGAAAAATAAGATTCCGGGTAAATGGGGTGGAAGGGATTTTAACCATCTACACCATTATTGTGAACCCCCCCCCCCCAGAAGTCGTAAATTGTTCAAACCCTACATTTACGATGTTCCTACACCTACCCTCATCATACATTTCTTTTAAATGAAACGTTGTCGACAAAACCCATAATAACAACAAGTTCTTCTGGTTAGCGCAACTCTCTGATGTTGATCGATAAGGGAAACATTTAGCAGACCAGACCATACCAGAGATAGCAACTAATTACCGTTAGACTACACCAGTTGGATTTTAATTAATATTTCGCTTTTTTTGGCAGCCATATTTAAGGTGTGGAACATTGCATTAGGCAGCTATAACCAGTTCGCGTAACCTGGAAGTTCCAATTTAATTGGTAATCCTCCGCATCTTGCCACTCCATCAGCTTGGTGGGAGGTATTTTTTTGCCATTTCCACCACACACAGAGGCTACAGCTAGAAACCACTAAAAACTTCGCCGTTAACATTAAAACCTGATTAAAAAAATTAGAACTTTTTTTTTTTTTGTATGCGTATTGATTCCCAGAATACTTTTTTCTTTCTTTCTTTTTTTTTTTTTTTTTTTTTTCTTTATAAGAGTAGTTAGATTAGCTCGAGGGACAAGGTCCGTTTCAGCTATCCCCCTCCCCTCACTTAAAAGGGGTCTTGGAATTTACTGTTCCCTCTCTCTTTGGTTAATTCACTTTATTGTAAAGAACTAAAAGAAAAATCTATTTTTTTTATTACATAATTAGACTTTATACAAATTTGTCGTTTGGCACTGTCTGAAAGTTCCAAAATTAATATTGAATATAAATGGATCGTCGTGAGTGGCTTGAGCCATTCTTCATTAGCCAGCTAATGCTGTTAACAGAGATGACCGCATTAGCGTTCGCTAGATGTTATTGACAGAATCAACTCAAAGGGTTGCGGCACCTTGATCCAACTTTGCTCAGGCGCCCGCGCACAAATTCCACTCGCATAAGCTGCAAAAGGTTTTTCAGTTCTAAAATAAATAAAAATTTTATTTTTGAACTATATTTTAGCCATATTTTAGCCTGATGAGTGCACATTTCCAACCTTAATCATCATACTTTGTATATGGTTCCAGCGCTCCTTGGGAAGACACTTGAATACAACTTACAATACAGTTATTTTACGTTTATTTCTACACTTTTAATACTATTTTGTTTTAATGTGAAGTCTTTAATGATTTCAAATTGATTTCGTGTTTGACTATTGACATTGTGGAGCTTCAGCAAGATGGAGTCAAGTTTTCCAGTGAGAGTGTAGTGAACTAAAGAACAAGAACACAGACGCTGCATTTAATAAAAGCAGAAAAAAGAGAAAATACAGAGCACGCACGAGAGAGAGAGAGAGAGAGAGAGGATATAGAAAAATAGAAAAGAGGATCATAGGTGATAGAAAAAAGTAGGAAGATAATGTTCAATCTGAATACCAAAAACATATCCTGTCGTCGAATAGGGAGCTGAGAAGAATTTGTCGATGCCTACCAAGGAAAAACTTCGCTTTGTGAATATTTATGAAGGGCTCGTGGCTAGAACTCCTCCCCCCCCTCGTATGACTTATTGAGCACGCGCTCGCTGAATGCGCCAGATGTTATCAGTTACAAGTTGAATCGTAGCTAGTGGTTATGTCAGGGAGGCCACTATTATAATAAGGGAGCTACTCGCGTACACCCTCTGGGGGTTCCCCACCAGACGAAATCGAAGTTGTAAGTTTACATTTGGAACAAATGAACGTACAATTAATTATAGTGTAGCTACATAGTCCAGGATATCTGGGGGAACACATTCGTATCAGACCAATGCAGATCTATCTGATAAAGCGCTTTTCTTAACTGCGCACACACCGCCAACTGGTGTGACATATTAAACATCTGTTCTGAGGGCCGTACTTAAATATTTTCATAATATCTAGCGTATGATGAGAAGCAACCAACGTTCAATGATATATCGATGGTATTGTTTGTTTTGCCTCTTGTTTCTCAGTTATTTCGATAGATGGCTCACAGCGCCCCAAGCTGGTGACAAATGCCTTCTTTAAAGCAGGTGGAGTGAGGGAGATCATTTAAAGGGACTCGTGTTTCATTCATAATCGATGAACACAAGTAGATGCTCACTGACCTTGCCGAAAGACCCAGCGGGATTTTGCAAACCGGGTGTGGGCTTAACAGCGCTACTCAAGTCAGTATCTCAAGAAAGAGGAAAGAATCGTTCCAAACGAATCGTAGTCTGCATACCATATAGGAGGCAGAAGATGATGTGGTATTAGTAAATACGCGTGTTGTTCACCCAGACGAAACAGGTAATTAATAACGGTGGAGGTTATATGTTAGACCACCCTTTGCTACCACCTAACTTTTTTCCTGTAAGCAGGTAATCACGAGCCAATTAGCCATCGTGACACTGAACGCTAACCTCCTTCGGCTTCTCTTTTCCCACAAGATTCCTCATCACAGCCCCCCCCCCCTTTTTCCAATAGTTCCTGACGATCTTTGTTACGAGATGCGTGTAATTAAAAGGACTTGGTTTAAGACGTCGCTAAAGCAAGACCCATTGCGCCGCCATTTAAAGATTAAAGGAGAGAGAGAGAGAGAGAGAGAGAACGCAAAGCCAAAGGTCGTTCACTAAAGGGTCCAGATGGTAAAGACTTTCGCACGCCTTCAAGAAAGTCTTCGAGGAAGGTTACTGGAGCAGCTGTGCGGTCTGATGATCCCAAATGGTGATGTATGGGAAATACGACGTCACTCCGGGCGTTTTGTGCAGTTATGGTTTCTTGTAAGACCTCTTCCGTCGCGGGAGGCTGACCTTCGGTGGTGCCTAATAGATCTTAATTACTGACTCGAAAGGTAGCGTGATGGAAGAGAGGAAAAAATACTTTTGAAGAGTTTCGCACCTTTCCGAAATCTTTTGTGGTGCCTTGCTAGTGAATCTTACCCTCTTTTTTATCACTTTGTCCACAGGATCCTCAATATTACTAGGGAGGTTCCTGAACACACGTGGAATTGTGTTGAATGCCACGAAGTAGATAATAAAGACCTGACACAGGACGATTCCTAATTTTTTTTTTCTCTCCCCTATAAAGTAAAGTTACAGACATGCACATTCAGTTACCACGAAGTCTCACTCATTAATCATTTCTAGTAGTTTCTATTGTATGGTGAGTGCCAGAGTGTGCGTTATTAGTGTGTGTGCTTATTTAGGAAATTCGCTGTTATAAAAATTAACTGAATAAGAATATTTTTAAAAAATACTAAATTGTGAATAAAGAACAGGCCTGAGTTTGAATCCTCAAAATGAGGATTTTTATGGGTTGGTGGGTGAAACACCTTGAGGCGTTTAACCTTACCAATCTAAATTTCTTCCATGTATGGAATTTCTAAGTGAATCATCATAAAATATCCGAATCAAATCTAGAATTGCATCGAGTAGTAAACAATTATAATGAAATGAGATGATCTGCGTGATTCTATTACCGTTTTAATCCTTGTGATCCAAACGTTTGCTTACACTGTGTCAGGAGAAATTATTCGTGTAGAGATGAAATCCGTTATTTCCCACCCCACCTTAATCTTATCTTCCAATAAATATATTAAAGCTACTGAAGCTAAAAATGTATCTCATCACAATTCTCAATGTCAATATTGAAATTCTATTGGTCACAACTTCTGTTCAAACTTCTGTTCATACCTCTACCCCTGATAAAACTGGTTGTTTCTATTACATCGTCAGCTAAAGAAAAAGCCAACTTAATAGAATCATACATATTTTTTCAGATTCTTTTATCGACGATTATGGTAAACCATCTCCTGTCATTCCCAGTACACTTCATTTAATGCCTCCTGTGGTCTACCGTCAAAAGAATATGAGAAGAATTCTGAAGAACATTGATGATAAGAAAACCCCAGGTTCTGATGACCCTTAGCCTTGATGTACCTGTCCTGATGAACCTGTGACCCTGAGCTTGCTCCTGTATTCCACTGATGTTTTACTTCTGCTTGAAAATTTTTCCATACCATCGGGTTTTAAAAAGAGGTGACAAATCTCTCCTTCCAATTATCCCTAGTAGAGGAAGATTAGAGGTGCACCTCTACTCTTCACAATGTAATGGAGAAATCGACCAACCGTCAACTCTTAAGCTATCTCGAAACTTTCCATCTGATCAATGTCGATGCAATAGCGATACTAGCTTATGTTACCCATCTGTGGACAAGTTTAATGGAAATTTTCAGTGAAACTCAAGCATTTCAAAGGCGTTTGACCGTGTTTGGCATAAAGGGCTTCTAAACAAGCTCCGATTTATGGATATCAGACTGTTTTTTTGTAATTGGATATCCAGTTTTCTCTCTGACTGCTCACTGTGAGTGATGTTTTTTTTTTTTTTTTTTAGGCCCTTGCCATTGAAATTCCAGGAAATTAAGTGGCAGGGCCTGCTAGAGTTCAAATTATGTGCTCCACGGGGCGAAGTATGGGCAATGTCGGGTCCTATTAGGGGCCCAGCGGCTAAATGACCAGATGAACAACGGTGCACAATACTACACTGTAAAATATCCATACACTTTTAAATCTCTGGCATTTACAGTGTACTGTATCACACGACAATGTAACTCGCGTGATGGGAGAAATCCCCTGGTACCGTTTGACCCTCAACACACTGAACACTGAACTGAACTGTGAGTGATGGTAAATAGTCTGAATACCATGATCTAGTAAGACCGTAGTGGCCGATATTTTTAATCTGATAATATTGTCTTGGATTAAGTGTGCAATTTTGAATATCATTTGGCACCTTTGAGAGGCCATACTCGCCAGATTCAAAGCGGCACTGAACAAAATTTGATCAATACGAACCGGTCTTCTAAAACTCTCCTAACGAATCATCCTTCTAAAAATCCTCTAACGAATTGGTTTCTAAAATATTCGATTAAAACATTATTTAAAGACTATAAATTTTATGTTAATCAGGACATGATGCTCATTGTGAATAATCTATTTATTTCAGCAATTCTCACTCTGTGAGTGTCCTTGTCGTTTAGGGTGCCCCAAAAAAATCAACAAAAATAAACACACTCTGTATTAAGAAAACT